>NC_052359.1:21285556-21356221 GCF_009727055.1 Benincasa hispida | reverse complement strand
ATTTATTTCATGTCAAGGTTTGTCGCATCTCTACCTTTCATGCATATTCTCATTGCGTTGTCTGATAGATAGGAGTAGAAGTAGGATTAACATAACAACATCTCCTTCATTCTTTTATTCAACCACCGCATGCACATCACCGCAAACATATAGTTACAAGTCCCTGTGTTCGACCTCAGATTACCCGAGAAACTTGCGTTCATGTTATACTTGGCGTGAACGCAAGAAAAATTGTGGTAGGACGCATGGTCATCGCATACATTCGTTAATGCAATTTTTATTCCAATGCATAACCATCGACGCATGACTATCAATGCATATCTTAGGAACATGCATCGCTAATACGTCCAAGGAAAGTTGGTTGTCGAGTAAAATCGACTTCCAATTTTTGCGCATCAACGATCGCTTACTAATTACTAGACGATCGCTTAGTAAAACCTACACGATCGTGTAGCTTTCTCTAAACGATAAGAATCCATTATATGATAGCCTTTTCTCACTTGCTTGTCGTTCTACACGATTATCCCTTTCCTTCTTCCTCTACAAAATCCAACAAAGACCACTCTTTGGATCCTGACTCCGAGAATACCAAAGGCTCTAAGTGGTGGTGTCGTCCCACTCTTGCTTGTTCATGCGCTGTCGTTTGTGTAGACGACCATGGTGCTGGTAGCCAACTATTTGGTGGGCGATAAAGATCGTAGAGGGTTGCTTCTGTGGGTTGAGTTCGTTGTGAAGACAGTCTTCAACTGGTATGTGAACTCAATCTCTTGTATTTTATTAGTGAAAGCATGTCAATAATTAGTGTTAAATTGCATACCTATGTGTTAGAATGTGTGTGTGGTAATTCGGTCACAATGAAATAGGAAAGATTCGAACGCGTTCATGGATACTCTTGTTTAAGAGTTCCTTCACAGGGATCAATGTGCAAGATACAACCTAAAGGGTTTATAATAGTGGAATAAGACTAGATATTAATAGGATATAAAAGCATGCAACGGAAGCAAACAAAATAAATAAGCACTCTAATTACATTTAATTTGAGTTTTAAAGCATGCTTTTGCAGAAAAATAAAGTGGGTTTCATTTTCAACATACCTTTGATGAGCTTTCCTAAATCCAAGTTGCTCTTCACGTCAATTCAACTCCAAATTATTAGTGACCACCAAGAGATCTTCTCTACTATTCTTAACCTTGAATTTGAGTGGTGGAACTCGAATTTGAGTGAATTTGTGAGGTAAAGATTCTAGGTTTGAGAGGAAGAAGATGAAGCCTGTAAAAAACTTTTTTCCAGCTCAATTCTCTATCTTCTTCTTTAATTATGAGTGTTTTTATTTACTTGTGGCATACAATCACTTTAACGTCAACTCAACAGTCAGTAAAGTGTTTACTTAATCGATTTGCGTTGGCTACTCAATGGTGTAAACGATGGACATAGATGATCACCTAGAACGCTACATGATCAGGAAGCGAGGCTTTGCCTGGGTGGTTCAAGACCCAGTTCGCCTGTTTGAATCGGTTTACTCGATGGTTTATATAATATATAGATTTTGGAACCTAGACGATCATCTATTTTCTATATAGGTTTCACTGAAATCCTGGCTATGGTAGCTGATGACGACGTTGAGGATCCATTGTCATATAAGAAGGCAATGGAGGATGTTGATCAGGATGAATGGGTCAAAGCCATGGATCTTTAGATGGAGTCTATGTACTTGAACTCAGTATGGGATCTTGTAGACCAACCTGATGGGGTTAAACCTATAGGATGTAAATGGATCTACAAGAGGAAATAGGGTGCGGATGGGAAGGTGCAAACCTTCAAGGCTAGACTGGTAGCAAAGGGTTATACCTAGGTGAAGGGAGAACTATGAGAAGACTTTCTCGCCTATTATTATATTGAAGTCTATCCACATCCTCCTATCCATTGCCTCATATTATGACTATAAGATATGACAAATGGATGTCAAGACTGCCTTTTTGAATGTAATCTTGAGGAGACCATTTATATGGTGCAGCCCGAGGGATTCATCGCCCAAAGTCAAGAGCAATAAGTTTGAAAACTGAATCGGTCCATTTATGGGCTGAAACATGCTTCTCGATCTTGGAACATAAGGTTTGATATTGCGATCAAATCTTACGGCTTTGACAAAATGTTAATGAGCCTTGTGTCTATAAGAAAATCATCAATAGTTCAGTAGTTTTTCTAGTGTAGTATGTAGACGATATCCTACTCATTGGGAATGATGTAGGTTTACTGACTTCAGTTAAGAACTGGCTAGCGACCGAATTCCAAATGAAAGATTTGGGAGAGGCTCAGTTTGTTCTTGGTATTCAAATCTTTCGGGATCGAAAGAACAAAGTGCTAGCGATGTCTCAGGCATCGTACATTGACAAAATGTTGATCAAGTACTCGATGCAGAACTCCAAAAGGGGCCTACTTCCTTTTTGGCATGGAGTTACATTGTCTAAAGAACAATGTCCTAAGACACCTCAAGAGGTTGAGGAAATGAGACGGGTCCCCTATGTATCTGCTATTGGCAGTTTGATGTATGTGATGTTATGTACTAGACCTGATATCTGCTATGCTGTGGGAATAGTCAGTAGATATCAATCTAATCCAGGAGAAGGTCACTGGAATGCCGTAAAAAACATCCTCAAGTATCTTTAGAGAACAAGGGACTACATGCTCGTGTATGGATCTAAGAATTTGATCCTTACTGAATACACAGACTCCGATTTTCAGACTGATAAGGATTCTCGAAAATCCACTTCAGGATCAGTGTTCACACTTAACGGAAGGGCTGTAGTATGGCGAAGTGATACGCGAAAATTGGAAGTCAATTTTACTCGAAAACCAACTTCCCTTGGATGCATTAAGTGATGCATGTTCCTAAAATATGCGTTGATAGCCATGCGTCGATGGTCATGCGCTGGAATGAAAATGCGCCAACAATGTATGTGATGACCATGCGTTCTGCCACAAGTTTTTTTGCATTCACGGTAAGTATAACATGAACGCAAGTTTCTCGGATAATACGAGGTCGAACACAGGGACTTGTAACTATATGTTTGCGGTGATTGTGCATGCGGCGGTTGAATAAAACAATAAAGAGGATGTTGCTAAGTTAATCCTACTCCTACTCCTATCTAACAGACAACACAATGAGAATATGCATGAAAGGTAGAGATGCGGCAAACCTTGACATGAAATAAATGAATGGGAAAATGGATAAAATGCAGAGATGTTTTCATTGCAACCCTTAAGAGTGACCGCAAGGGAACCTTAGTCAGCGTCAGACTATGCGATCATGTTACAACCATACACGGCAAGTCATTTTCCAATGGAAATGAGATGCTCCTAATTCTAGGACGCATATGTTGAACGCAAAGTGTCCATAGAGCTTATTCCTAAGTCTCTACTCTTGTCCTATGCGATGATGCAAAATGCATGAAAGCAAGGTGACCACATTCAATCCTATCCTATCTCTAGGATACATGTCATGCGTTAATAACAAATAGTGCTCATTCCTTAGCACCTATCTTTGGTATTATGTGTTATAATCTGGCTCTCCCAAACCTAGATTCTGACCTGACCTTCCCAAGCCAAGATCCTGTCCTTAGACTACCCTCACGAGTATCCCAAATGGACGAATGAAGCATACATAATACAAGACAATCGCATAAACTTTGCTGACCTACGGTTGTTACTATCCCTAGTGAACAATGCATACCTTGCTTAATGCGTCCAACCACTTACCCTCCCGGGCAGTTGATTGTTGTTGACTTTACTCATAGACAAACAATGCGTTAGCCCATAGACAAGCGTTGCAGCAGCTAAACACTAAGCAAATAAGATTACTCACATACTCACGCAACGAACACCTCTCAGTGAGTTGCTACATGCTTCATGATCCTAATCCACATGACTAAGTATGCAATACCCAAACAATCCCACAAAGTGTTACAATGAAAGTAAAGATGCTAAGCAAGAAGATGGAGATGGAGTCGAAGGAATAGAGAAATGCATTGAAAACACATTGTATTAATTTCTTAATTCAAAATGTCATACAATACAATATAGAAAAATAAAGTAAAAGTAATGACCGGCTGGAAGCAAAACTTTGCTTCCAGCGGATGTGTGTCAAGGCTGCCGGTGGTGCCATGGATGGGCGGAGGAGTTGACTCTCTCGAGATTTAACTCCGATCGAAGGCTCCGGTCGTCACTCGGAATGGATGAAGGAGGTGAAGAACTCTCAGGCGTCTTCTCACGAATTTTGTCTGGATCGCGGGGGAAATCCCGTTGAGGGACAATCTATGGATCATTTGAAATTTTGCTCATCGACTTCTATTTATAGAGCTTGGCTGCCGACAGCATTAATTGAACTACTCTGAGTCTGACATTCGGCGCGTTCGTCTTTTTGAACCTTTGCCACCAACGGCGTGGTAGGTGAAATGTCAACATCAGCTTTGGATTTTCTCGAGGTAGATGCGTTGATGCATTCATTCCACAAACCTTACATTGATCCCATTAGAATGCGTTGTCGCGTAGCCGCAATCATTTAATAGCCGCATTCGCTTAACACCGCAACTCCCATGCGATGGACGCATATGGCTGATTACCGTAACATCCATGCATTGATCGGCATTTGCCTTGCGATGGAGTGTTTCTCCGCATGTGGTCGTCTATGCGATGGTCCGATTTCTGCTTTTTCGTTCATTTCCTGCATTGGCTACAAAAATAGAACATTGAATGCATAATTAACGCAAAGTAATGGGTTAGCTGAGATTCGACATGCTGATCAACGCAAACTCTTTTTCTCATGAATTCCTAGCACGATCGACGCAATTTCTGCCTAACAACCTTCATAATTCTAAGTAAAAGAACTAAGATGGCATGCATTTCTGCATGTCATCACGAAGCACTAAGAAGCGCTGACTCCACTATGAAGGCTGAGTATGTAGCGGCTTGTGAAGTTGTTAAGGATGTCGTTTTACTCAGGAAGTTCCTGACTGATCTAGAAGTTGTTCCATACATGTCTAGGCCCATCACCATTTATTGTGATAATAGTGGTGTTATGGAGAACTCCAAGGAGCCTAGGAGTCACAAGCGTGTCAAACATATAAAGCGGAAGTATCATTTCATTCGCGAGATTGTGCATCGAAGGGACATGATAGTCACGAAGATAGCTTCGGAGCACAACGTTGTTGATCCGTTTACAAAGGCTCTCACAGCTACAATTTTTTAGGGTTACCTATAGAGCATGGGTCTATTGGACTATCCACAGCTAGACTAGGGCAAGTAGGAGATTTTGTACTGGGCCTTAGTGCCCTAGTTTATTGTTTTGTAGTTGTTTTTATCTTGTACACCCACTTGCTTTAGGACAAATGAGAGATTTTTGGGGTTGATGCCCTAAATCTCGTAGGGTCTTGTAGTTTATAAACACGTGTATGAACAAAAATTTGTGATGTAATAATATGAGATTTTTTCTTCACTGTTTTCTATGAAATATGAGATATTTTAGTTGAATTAACCACAAACCAATAAACTAAAATCCCTGGTTATCGTTGTAACTTAAGTATGTATGTGGATACATACAAGTGGATCATGCCTTAAGTGATAACCTAAATGGTTTGTAGTATATGGATAAAGGAGGGAAACCTTATCCTGGTGACACTATAGGTACGACCCGCTTTGTAGATGTTACAAGTGCTATAAAGTGTTACAGATGGTTTGATCTTGATCATTCATGTGGATGCGAGCGGGGATACTATGTGGAGACATGCAAGTGGAGGTATCCCACCTATTCGTTATATAGGTTTAACAGAAACCCTAGCTATCGTAGCTGATGAAGATGTTGAGGATCCATTGTCTTACAAGAAGGAAATGGAGGATGTTGACAAAGATGAGTGGATCAAAGCTATGGATCTCCAAATAGATTTTATATACTTCAATTTGGTTTAGGATCTTGTAGATCAACATGATGGGGTTAAACCTATAGGTTGCAAGTGGATTTACAAGAGAAAATGAGGTGCTAATGGGAAGGTACAAACCTTTAAGGTTAGACTTGTGGTAAAGAGCTATACCCAAGTTTAGGGAGTCAACTATGAGGAGACTTTCTCACCTGTTGCTATGTTGAAGTTTATCCAGATCCTCTTATCCATTGCCTCATATGACTATGAGATTTGACAAATGGACATCAAGACTTCCTTTCTAAATGGAAATCTTGAGGAGACTATTTATATGGAGCAGTCGGAGGGATTCATAACCTAAGGTCAAAAGCAAAAGGTTTGTAAGCTTAATCGGTCCATTTATGGATTGAAGCAAGCTTCGATTTTGGAATATAAGATTTGATACTACGATCAAATCTTATAGCTTTGATCAAAATGTTGATGAGTCTTGTGTATACAAGAGAATCATCAACAGTCAGTAGCTTTTCTAGTGTTGTATGTAGATGATATCCTGCTCATTAAGAATGATGTATGTATACTGACTGAAACTAAGAATTGGCTAGCAACCTAATTTCAAATGAAAGATTTGGGAGAGGAAAAATTTGTTCTGGATATTCAAATCTTTAGAGATCAAAAGAACATAATCCTAGCCTTGTCTCAGACATCATACATTGACAAGATGCTTGTCAAGTTTTCAATGCAGAACTTCAAGAGAGGTTTACTCCCTTTATGGATTGAAGCTGAACTCCAAGATGCTTGTCAAGAGAGATTTATGTGTACTTTTATATCAGTATGACTTTTATGATGTACACCCTACTAGCTTTAGGACAAGTGGGAGATTGTTGTGATGCCCTAAATCTCTTGGGTTCTGTAGTTTGTAATTGTAATACAAAAACATTTTATTTATTTAATAAAATATGAGATGTTTTATTCGATATTTAATAGTATTAACCCACAAACCAATAAATTAACATCCAAGGTTATCATCTGTAGCTTAAACAAGTGTGTAGAGATATACAGGTGGATCATGTTTAAGTGATAACCTAAATGGTCTGTAGTAGATGGATAAAGCTGAGTACTTTAATCTGTGACACCACGAATACGACCCGCTTTGTTGATGTTACAATTGTTGTGAAGTGCTACAAATGATCTGATCCTAATCAATCATGTAGAGACATGTGAGCGGGGGTGTTTTATACAAAGGAGTTTATATAAGACCGGACCACGAAATGAATAGTCTCATTATATAACAATGTTCATAATAGAGACTTACAATTCACAAGGATGACCATAGGTGACATGATCTGAATCCTGAATGAGTTGTGAACTCCTGCCTATGAAGGTGGTCCTTTGAATGTATGAGTGAGAGTGGCCAGATCGGCGACTCAATAAACCTACCATTTTTGGGATTCCTCTGATTAGGGAGATGGGAACACAACTACATAAGACGAAATTCACTCATTCCCTAACGTCTGAGTAAGTAGATAAATTACTCCCTTAAGACCTGATTCCGGGACTTGAACAATATGGCATCACACCCTCTCTTGGCCCAAGAGGGGTTTCATCATAGTTAGATTATGACTTATTGTTCATTAGAGGGATCAGTGGTACTTAAGGAGTTCGATGTAACTATAGGGGCAAAACGGTAATTTTAACCCAATTGTATTTACGAGCAATTTGTAAAGGGTTATCGCACCATTGATTGGTTATATCCAATGGACACATAAATATATTTGTAGTGCGAAGAGTGCAATTGTCGATCTTTAGTGGAGTGACCTACAGTTAATGGATGTTGAATAATTTAATTAAAGGAGTTTAATTAATTATTTAAGTACCATTGGAGCTTCAATCTACAAGTCTATAAGGTTCCCTTTGTAGCTCAACAGAGATTATTAAGAACTAATTTTGGATTAATTTGAATTATTCAAATTATTTGAGAGAATTAATTATATATGATATAATTAATATAATATATTTGATACATTATAAAGTTTAATTGAGATGAAATAAATATTTGAATATGATTCAAATATTAATTATATGAATGAGATTCACATAATTTAATTTAGTAATAATGTAATTTATATTAAATACCATACACGTATGAGAGAAATAAAACTATAGGTTATATTGTATTTGATACAATATAAACTATAGATTATGTGTTATATTTGATATAATATATAGTTATATATATATACACACGCATAATAATAAAAATATGTATATATATATATATATATATATATATTAATTAAATTAAATTAAATTTATTAATTTAATTTTGAATTTTAAAATTAAAGGGAGGGAGTTACAACTCCCTCCCTTTAATTTTCTCTCATCAAAACGTGGGAGTGGGATTACCAGTTTGGGCTTCTTCTTTTACGTAGGTAGATCTCTGTTTTCTCCTTCCCTACTAGATACACAATAATACCTCTCTTCCCCTCTCAAATTTTTTCTTCCCTCTTCCAAAATCTTAGAGCCCACAAACTCCTGAGAAATTCTCATCCCAAAAGAGAATATGAAGGTCTCACTTGTGGTGGTGCTCCTTGGATTTATTGTTCGTTGGACTGTGACTAGAGAAGAGGATTTGTGAAGAAGTTTTTGTCTTCAAGGGTATGTATTTCTTCCAACCCTTTTCCCTTTTTCTATTTAAGCATGTTGTAATTTTTCGAATTTATGGCTAATTGTTTGTTATGTAAAATCTTCGAATTTATGCATAATTGTTTGTTCTATAAAATCTTTGTTCTGTGAAATTAAAATTTGGCCGATCCCTGCTTCCACTACAGAACTTCACAGTTCCTTCACAAGCATCATAAGAGCTTCTGTGAAACCCCTACTTTAGAATAAAGGTGCCAAATCTAACATACCACTTTCTCAGCAATTACTTCAGTCCATAGATGAACTTGTGAAGACGACAAACCATCTCTTCCTTTCCTTTCACCTCATAGCCCTTAGGTTGAGCCATGTAGATCATTTCCTCCAATTCTCCATGAAGGAACGTTGTGGTAACGTCCATCTATTTAATAAACATATCAAAGTGAACAATAATAGATAAGTTTAATTGAATGGACGAATTTCTCACCATTGGAGAGAAAATGTCATGAAAGTTAACTTCTTCCTTCTGAGTGTAGCTCTTGGCTACCAGCCTAACCTTATACTTAGGCTTACTATCACCTCTTTACTGGCTTGATTTTATAAATCCAATTTGATTGAATGAGTTTTTGGTTAGGAGGCCTTGGAACCAATGACCATGTCTGATTCTTCTGCAGTGAGAACAACTCTGCTTCCGTAACATCCTTCCATTGTTCCTTCGAATCAGATACAATTTTCTCCTCAAAAGTAAGAGGCTCTACTTCAATACTGCCAACTGCACAATTAAGAGCATAAGCAACTAAATCAACATAACCATACCTTGTAGGAGCCTATTCACCCTCTAAGGCTTGTCATGTGTAAGTTGAGAGTTTTGTAGGTCATTGCTACTTGAACTTTCTTCACCGAAAGCTTCCTCATCAATCAAATTCTTCTACAGTTGAGACCGTCCACTATCATAATTGAACTAGTGTGAAGATTTTGTTTGTGAAACTAGTGGTGACTGTTCATTGGATTCACCTGAACTAACTGATGGTCGTGCTTTAGAATTGACTATAACCTTTGCCTCAACCTGATCAACTATTTGTTGTTTTTACTGCTCTTTGACACAAAACGGCATCTCTACTTTATTATTTCTACTAATAATACATTTATTTATGCCCTCTTCCAAGCATCAAAGTTTATATCCTTTAACACCCCGAGAATAGCCAATAAACATACATTTCAGTGCTCTCTTATTCAACTTCTCTTCCTTAACATGAGCATAAGTTGAACATCCAAACACTCTGAGATGATCCAAACTTGGAAATTTTCCTATCCATATCCAAGCTTGGAAATTTTCCTGTCCATATCTCCTAAGGAGTCTTTTAAGCCTAAGCAGAAGATGAACCCCTATTAATTAGATAACAGATTGTTTGGGCAGCTTCCCCCAAAACTTCAAGGGTAACGAAGCATTTGTCAAGAGACATCTTGTACGACCCATAATTGTCCTGTTAAACCTCTCAGCTAAACCATTATGATATGGAGTATACGTAACAGTAAAATGCCTCGTAATTCCCTCAGATTTGCAAAACTTATCAAATTTGTGATTCACAAATTCTAAATCGTTATTTGTCCTCAAATACTTTACCTTTCTACCTGTTTGGTTCTCAGTCTACTTCTTCTATTCAAAGAATTTTCCAAAGATCTCATCCTTCTATTCATTGGATACATCCACATGTTCCTTGAAAAGTCATCAATGATTGACCTGAAGTATCTTGAATCTCCCATATAAGGTACCTTAGTAAGACCTCACAAATCTGAATGAACATAGTCCAGTATACTTTTGTTGAATTTCCCTTTCCCAAACTTCACTCTGGTAGATTTTCCCATTATGCAATATTCACAAAATGGAAGTTCAACGTCTTAACTCCTTCAAGCAAATCTTGTCATGAAAGAGCTTGAATACCTCTTTCACTCACATGAGCTAGTCTTTTGTGCCATAACATAGACATATCTGTCTCTTTACCAGATGCAACAGCAACACTACCTGAAACTGTAGTACCCTCCAACACAGAAAGACCATTCCTCAAGGTCTCCTTCAGCTTAACCAAAGAACCCTCGATAACCTTCAAAACTTATTTCTCAGATTTAAGGAATAACCTGCTATATCTAATTCACCCAGTGAAATTAGATTTTATTTGAGTTCTGGAACATACCTTACATTTGTAAGTATTCTGGTCATATTATCACGTGCTGCAATTCGAACTGACCTAATTCCTTTTATATCACAAGCAAAACTGAACCCCCATCATTTTTCTGAAAGTCAATCAAGAAATCCCGATTAAGGGTCATGTGAAACGTGCAATCCATGATCCAAGCATCTTAAACATCCATGTTGGACACCATCAAGACCTTTGCTGAATCATACCCATCAGTAACATTTGTTGCACTAGATTCCCTTGCATGCTTGCTACTTGACGCTTACTTGCTCTTATTCAAAGAGCAATTTTTCTTAAAGTTTCATTCTTTATGACACAGAAAACACTTTCTGACTTTCCCTTTTGACTTAGACTTGAATCTTGTCTTTTTTCTTTCCCATTCTTTTTCTCACTTTTGCCTTTAGCCATGAGTAACTCTCCATCTCTGAGTTCCTTTTTAATCTCGAGATTTCTAGTTTTCAATGTATCCAACACTATATCCATGGACAATGAATCTCGTCCATATTTAATAACTGTCTTTAACTTCTCAATATGATTTAGGTAATGAATTCAAAAGAATAACACTTGAATTTTCACCTGACATCTTCTCATGATGTTATTGAGATCAACTATAATTTTCTAGAATTCATCCAACTTCTCTTCTAAGCCTTTACTCGAGTCCATATATAATTTATTTGGCAGGGACTTAGTCAAAAGGCTTTCTAACTTCTTCCATAACTCTGAAGTAGTAGCCTCATTTACTCCTAAGCACTCCAATTGATAGATATGTTGAATAGACCATCTCATACATATCCTTTTAGCTACCTTTTGTTGTACCAAAAGAGCTTCAATCTTTTTTTTCCATAACCCAAAATCATCATTCCCATCAAATTCAACAACTTCTAACCGTGTAGATATCGAAGCCATCTATCAAATTTACCTCAACAAAAATTAACCAGAACAAAGTAGTTCACTATCACACACATCATCCTTAAGCTCTAATACCACTTGTAAAATTAAATCTAAACAAAATTTGCCTATAGCCAGCAGAATAAATAAAAGAGACAAAAACAGAATGAATACTTGGTCAATTTGGTCTACATCCATTTTAAGAACCAGTTGGATCAATTTTAATAAGAGCAACGGAGATTACAAATTAAAGAAAATCAACAACATCAACAATCTGTAATTTATCCACCAACTATTTTGCCGACCAAAAATACCCACCGTTATCGAGAGAGATCAGCGCACAAGATAGCCTCTGAAACCGAGACCCACACACCCGAAATTGGGCCTTGAAATCGGGTCCCCAGCGCATCGAGACCCACATGCTAGACACACCTGCAGATCGATTTCTATCCACACACTGAACGTGAACATCCGATCGTCGGAGACCCACACCGAACAGACCATCCAACGCATCAAGAACACCCACGCCGGAAAAACCACCTACGGATGGAGACTACCCACGCCGGAAAACCACCTTTGTCGGCACCGTCGATCGAAACTGGAAACACCCAAGTCTTGCATCGTCTCTCTCTCTCTCTCTCTACAGCCGACTCTCTCTCTCTAAGTGTGTTGTGTGTTATGCGACTGCCCCCTCTTTTTTTCTTAAGAGTGGTACACGATGGGTGCTCTAATCAGAAGAAAAAGATGCATTTAATTACAAAAATATCATTGGACATTTAAATTACATAAATGCCATTAACCTTATTTACTTAATTGTCATTAATTTAAAACTTCTCAAATATTGTTGTCATTTTTCAACAACACAAAATTTTATAGTTTTTATATCTAATATGATATAAACTTTAAAATTTAACTTTTTAGTATTTATAGATTGATACAATGAACTCATAGATTTATAGTCAAATTCCTAATGGTTGGTTTACTACTTTACTGTTTAGGCTTTGCGACATAGTCATGGCCATTTTTTCTAAATTGAGAATATATTGTAGATATGTTGATTTTGTTTTTCGTGATTCTTAACATCTCAAGTATGGCATAAATTATAATGTGGTTGAGAATATACTAACATATTCTAAGTCTGAAAATAAATTATGAATTATTTATTGGAAATGTGGTTGTGCCTTTTGTGGTTCAAAGAATACCTTATTAGGATTTTAAGTTAATGTTAATTGCTAGTTAATTTTTTCTTACTAAATTTAAAAGCTTGTTTTGTACTATATGATTTTTCAGGATTAGTGGTTGAGAAAATTTTATTCACGGTGTAAATGCGGTATGTTATTCGACTCTTACTCTCTCCTTGTAGTTCAGGATTGATACAAAGTGTTTGAATTAAGGTTTAAGATTGTTTTCTTATTTTTTGGTGCTCAAGGTTCACTTAGATCATTTCAATCTCTTTCTAAATGTTTAACTTAATTTGTAACTCTGGGAAATTCTTTGTTGTAGTTTGGGATTGATTCACAGTGTTGAATTAAGGTTTAATGTTGTGTTTTTTTATTAGGTCTTGCACGAACCTAGTGATGTGGTGAAGCTATCAAGCAAGTGTTTGACGTTTGGTTAGTAACAAAACTTGTTGTGATGTAGTCACTCTTCGCAATACTTTATTGTATTTAGTTTCTTTGTAAATTTCTTTACCAAGTTTGGTTATTAGTTTGTCTGTATTTGTCCCTTCGGGGACATTCGATAGTTCGTTGTATTTAGTTTCTTTATAAAAATGTTGTCAACATTATTCTTATATATGAAAGTTCTTATTTATTTTTGTATCAATTTTGTGTTAAAATAAGATTAGTTGATTATGGAAATCATGTGTGCAATGACAAGATTCAAAGAAATAATAAACTATCAAGACATGTATTTTATTGACAATATAAAAGTGTCATAAATATGAAATTATGTGACAATAAAAATGTGTCGTGATAGAACATTTGTTGACATAAAATAATTGTCATTGTTTAAATATTCTTGACAATAAAGTGTCATGATTCATATATTCTTGACAAGAAAAAAATGTCACTATATATTATTTTTTGACACATTTTATAACTGTCATAAATGCCCATTACACTACAGAAAACACTCAATTTTTAGTCAATTGATGACAATAATAATCTATCATAACATATTGACAATGTCAGTTTATAATTATCAATAATTATTCATTGTTGACACTTATTTATTGACATGAGAAGACCAATTATGACATTTTTCAAAAACTATCCTTGATGTGCATACCTTTACAGGTGATATAATGATTGAAAATAATTATCATGAATTTTTAATTTTTTTTAATATTGTGATTAGGAAAACAATTTAGGGAAATATAGTGGTTTTGAAACTATTTTAAAATCTATGGTTGTTTTAGAGTTTTCGAGGCAGGAATTTTGTATGAAATATTTTGTCGAGGGTTCAATCCTTGACTTGTCGAAGATTAAAGAAGAGATCGAGGGTTTGACCCTCGACCTAAAGGAAATTGAGAAGAGGACGAGGGTTCAACCTTCGACCTGTCAAAAATTAAAGTAGAGGTTGAGGGTTTGACCCTTGACCTAAAGAAGATTAAGCGAAGAGAAGAGAAAATTTGAAGAAGAGGTCGAGGACCCTCGACCTCTAGAAAACTAAAGAAGAAACCCTCGACCTAAAGGAAATTAAAGAATAATTTAGTAATTATACACGATCGTACACAATCGTTTAGTAAAATTACTATACGATCGTTTAGTAATTTTTTATTAACGAAACAATAGGTACAAACTTCTGGAAAGAACAAGTGAACGATGAACAACTTCTTTATTAGACGATAGGAATCAAACAAGATTAATCGGTCGCTTACGAGATGCTAAACGATCGTTTACAATCTCTCTATAATCGCTCAGTATGACTAAACGATCACTTACTAAATCCTCTGCGATCGTCCACAAACTCCTAGACGATCGCTTAACTATTACTATTACACGATCGCCTTCTCGGAACCTATACGCTCACATACCTTTTACTATATGATCGTCTACCAAGTGCTACACGATCGCTGAGCTTTACTACACGATCGCCTAGTGGAAATAGACGATGAGCGGCACGCTGCGATGGCCTCTCCACGACAGCGTCTTCCGAACTCCCACTCTCGAGAGCTCTCTTTCCTCAGTACACAATCGCCCACAAACTTCTACACGATCGCTTAACTATTACAATTAGACGATTTCCTTTTCAAAACCTATATGATCATCTACCTTTTACTATACAATCATATACCAAGTGCTATATGATCGCTGAGTTTTACTACATGATCACCTAGTGGAAGTACACGATGAACGACATGCTGCGATGGCCTCTCGAGAGCTCTCTTTCCTCACTACATGATCGCCCACAAACTCCTACACGATTGCTTAGCTATTACAATTAGACGATCGCCTTCTCAAAACCTATACGATCGTCTACTAAGTGCTACTCGATCGCCTAGTGGAAGTACACAATGAGCGGTATGCTGCGATGGCCTCTCGAGAGCNTTCTGGAAAGAACAAGTGAACGATGAACAACTTCTTTATTAGACGATAGGAATCAAACAAGATTAATCGGTCGCTTACGAGATGCTAAACGATCGTTTACAATCTCTCTATAATCGCTCAGTATGACTAAACGATCACTTACTAAATCCTCTGCGATCGTCCACAAACTCCTAGACGATCGCTTAACTATTACTATTACACGATCGCCTTCTCGGAACCTATACGCTCACATACCTTTTACTATATGATCGTCTACCAAGTGCTACACGATCGCTGAGCTTTACTACACGATCGCCTAGTGGAAATAGACGATGAGCGGCACGCTGCGATGGCCTCTCCACGACAGCGTCTTCCGAACTCCCACTCTCGAGAGCTCTCTTTCCTCAGTACACAATCGCCCACAAACTTCTACACGATCGCTTAACTATTACAATTAGACGATTTCCTTTTCAAAACCTATATGATCATCTACCTTTTACTATACAATCATATACCAAGTGCTATATGATCGCTGAGTTTTACTACATGATCACCTAGTGGAAGTACACGATGAACGACATGCTGCGATGGCCTCTCGAGAGCTCTCTTTCCTCACTACACGATCGCCCACAAACTCCTACATGATCACTTAGCTATTACAATTAGATGATCACCTTCTCAAAACCTATACGATCGTCTACTAAGTGCTACTCGATCGCCTAGTGGAAGTACACAATGAGCGGTATGCTGCGATGGCCTCTCGAGAGCTCTCTTTCCTTACTACATGATCGCCCACAAAATTCTACACGATCGTTTAGCTATTACAATTAGATGATCGCCTTCTCAAAACCTATATGATCGGCTACCTTTTACTATACGATTGTCTACCAAGTGCTACACGATCGCTGAGCTTCACTACACGATCGCCTAGTGGAAGTACACAATGAGCGGCACGTTGCGATGGCTCTCGAGAGCTCTCTTTTCTCACTACACGATCACCTACAAATTCCTAAGCAATCATCTAGCTACTACTATTTGATGCTGCGATTGCTTTAAAATGAATCTGAATCTATGCAGTGTGCATCAGAGTGATTTGAACTGTTGACCTCCTTTAAAACGAATTTGAATCTCTGCAGCGTGTCAGCGTCTTGTCCCATCCCATCCATATTATTTTCCCAACGCCGAACCCGTGGGTCAATTTGAAAACTCGACCTTTAAGCTTATAACCCTCTCCTCTCTTCTCATTTTCTCACTGCCTTCGTTTTCTCATTCTCACTGCCTTCAGCCTTCGTTCTCTCATTCTCACTGCCTTCAACCTTCGTTCTCTCATTCTCATTTCCTTCAACAAATCTTCTTCTTCTCCCACATTTGTCCATTAAATTGTGAGGTTTGTACCTTTACTTTACAAAATTTCATTTTTTTTAAAGAACTATACATTTTGTTCCTATTCTCATACTATTATATATATATATATTTTATAGTTTTTGTTACTGTTTGGGAAACAAAGAACAAAAAAGGTAAGTTAAATTTGTGAGTTTACTATTTATTTATTACTAATTCTATTATATTTAGTAGATATATCATGTTGAATTCAATAATATTTATATATTGATGTTAGTAGATCTTTCTCTATTAGTGTTAATCTTAGTAGTTGTTATTAGTGTTAATCTTATGGTTGGGATGTTATACCAACATGTTAATTTTATTTATATTTTGTTTGTTTTTATTTGTATTTAAGTATAGTTTATTGTTATGTTTAAAAAGTTGATATTTATGCTTTAATATTTTTAGTTTAATACAAAATTCTTATGATATTTTTTTACCCACAAACTTCTTATATTTATTATATATATATATTTCTTATTGTGATTTTTATTGTGGTTTGTTTTTGTTTAAGTTTGATAATTAGTAGAACAATTAGTAATGTATGTTTGTCTTTTTTTTTTTTTAGAAAATGGCGGACAAATGCTTGAGATTTTTGTTGTTTACAAATGGTAATATGATTGATGGTATTGATGGAGTTGATTATGACTAACTACCAAGTGGGAGTTTTAGCATAAATGTGAACAGTGGAATTATATTTGTACAATTTATTGAAATGGTTGGGATGTCACTTGGTGTAGATATAGGAACAAATCAGTTAGAAATAATATATAGACATCATAACCTAGAACCATCAGGATCAATAAGGTTTATGTCATTCCCTATTTCGAATGCATAAGCTATGAACTTGATGTTCTCAATCGCAATGCCACTGCCGAATTTAGTGCATCTGTATGTAAATGTAAATAGGATAGAGGTGAATATAAACTTGAATACACCATTTAGTCAGTTTGAAGATTTAATTGAATGTATTGATCCTGATCCGGAGTCAGTTGCATCGCCATGTGATAATGAAGATATGACGGCTAACAACCAGTATAGAGATTTCAAAACTGAAAATAACGACGAATTTGAAGAGTTGGATGTCGATGGTCGTGAACGTGGGTTACTTTCAGATACATTCAACGATTTGGATATGAATATACTAGATAGAATTCGAGAACATGACCTAATTGTAGTCTCTGTGGACATTGACAATACTCAATTATATAAAGGGATGATTTGTCAAGACAAAGAAATGCTACAACACGCGGTCAAATATTTTGCTATTAAATGTCATGCACCATATGAGGTTGTAGAATCGACACTGACGATTTGGACAATTCGATGTAAGAAGTGGGAGGAAGATTGCAAGTGGAGAATTCGTGCAATAAAGAAAAAATTGCATGGCTTGTTCGAGATCACTAAGTATGATGAGCAATATACATATTTTTATTCAGAATTGAGTCAAAGTCATTTGCAATTGGATTCATCAATGATTGCACTAGAGTTCTGTGATGTCGTAAGAGAAAAACCATCTATCAGTGTGGCACAACTGTAGTCCGACATCAAATCAAAGTTTGAATATCATGTTCCTTACCATAGGGTATGGGAGGACAAAAGAAAAACATTGGCTAAAGTGTTCGGTGATTGGGATGAGTCTTAAAAATTGTTATCCAAGTGGTTGTATATGGTTAAGTAGACCAATGCCGGAACACGTGTAGAGTGGAGAGTGAAAGAAACGCTTACTAAAGGTCATGTTATCTTAACTTCTATATTTTGGACATTTGGTCCTTGTATAGAAGCTTTTAATAAATGTTGGTCGATAATTCAGATAGATGGTACACACTTGTATGGCAAATATTGAGGAAAATTTTTGATTTTTACATAAGTTGACTCGAACGGGCATCTTCTTCCACTTGCATTTGCCTTTGCTGATGAAGAGTCTGCAGACTCATGAGGATGGTTCCTGAAACACTTGAGAGAAATTGTAACACACGAAGAGGTGTGTTTAATTTTAGATCGACATACTGGCATAATCGCAACAGTGAACAATCCAGCAAATGGTTGGACGGGACCAAAATGTCACCATCGTTTTTGCTTACGACATGTCGTCAACAACTTTAATAAAAAGTACAAATTTAATACATTAAAAAATTATGTTTATCGTGTCGGGTGTCAGTTTCAAATTCGGAAGTTCAATAAAGCAATTGAAGATATCAAAGGAATAAATCGGAGCTGTCTGAGTTTTTTTTTGACAATATTGGTTTAGAGCAATGGACTCAAGAACGTGATGGAGGGTTTAGATATGGGTGGATGACGAAAAATCTATAAGAGTGCATAAATGGCGTCATCAAAGGAGCTCGAATATTGCCTATAAATGCTCTTGCTCAAATAATGTCAAGTGTGTGAATTATTTCGAGAAAAGAAGAGAAGAAATAAGAGATGCATTGGAGCTTCAAGATAAATACACCAGATAATATTATTTTATATATATATATATGTTACTAACAATTTATTTCAAGCATATTTTATAATAATAAGTGGAGTAAAAATTCAGGTACGCACATGATGGAGGGAAATTAGAATTCAATTTTACTCGACAACCAAAATCTCGTGGACGCGGTATGCAATGCATGTTCCTAAGATATCCATTGATAGACATACGTCGATGGTCATGCGTTGGACTGATAATGCGTTAATGAATGTATGCGATGACCATGCGTCCTGCCACAAGTTTTCTTGCGCTCACGCCAAGTTTAATGCGAACGCAAGTTTCTCGGATAATCCGAGGTCGAACACAAAGACTTGTAGCTATATGTATGCGGTAATGTGCATGTGGCGGTTTAAATAAAAGAATGGAAGGGAGGTTGCTAAGTTAACCCTACTCCTACTCCTATCTAATAGACCATAATGATAATATGCATGAAAGGTAGAGATACGACAAACCTTGACATGAAATAAATGTGTGGGAAAATAGATAAAATGTGGAGATGGTTTCATTGCAATCCTTAAGAATGACCGCAAGAGCAATCCTAGTCAACGCAAGCCAATGCGATCATGCTACACTCATGCACGTCAAATCATTTTCCAATGGAAATGTGGTGCTCCTAAGTCTAGGACGTATTTGTTGAATGCAAAAGTGTCCATAGAGCTTATTCCTAAGTCTCTACTCTTTTCCTATGCGATGATGCAAAATGCACACAATACTGTGGTGACAGCACACAATCGTATCCTATCTCTAGAATGCATGCGATGGGTTAATAGCAAACAGTGCTTATTCCTAAGCTTCTATCTCTTGTATTATGTGTTCTAATCTGACTCTCCTAAGCCTAGATTCTGACCTGACCTTCCCAAACCTATATTCTATCCTTAGACTACCCTCCTGAGTATCCCTAATGGACGAATGAAGCATACATAATACAAGACAATCGCGTGAACTTGGTTGACTCAAGATTGTTACTATCCCTAGTGAACAATGCATTCCCTGCTTAATACGTCCAACCACTTACCCTTCCAGGTAGTTGATTGTTGCTGACTTTACTCATAGACAAGCAATGTGTTAGCCTATAGACAGGCGTTGCAGCAGCTTCACACTAAGCAAATAAGATTATTCACACACTCGCGCAACGCACACCTCTCGGTGGGTTGCTACATGCTTCATATTTCTAATCCATATGATTAAGTATGCAATACCCAAGCAATCCCACTAAGTGTTGCAATGAAAGTGAAGATACTAAGCAAAGAAGATGGAGATAAAGTCGAAGGAACAGAGAAATGCATTGAAAACAAATTGTATTAATTCCTTAATTCCAAAATGTCATACAATACAATATAAGAAAGAAAGAAAAAGGAAATGACCGGCTGGAAGCAAAGAATTGCTCCCAGCGGATGTGCATCAAGGCTGTCGATGGTGCCATAGGTGGGCAGAGGAGCTGACTCTCTTGAGATCTAACTCTAGTTGAAGGCTCTAGTCGTCACTCGAAATGGATGAAGAAGGTGAAGAACTCTCAGCCATCTTCTCACGCGTTTGTCTAGATGGCAAGGATCCGCCCTAGGCGAACCTCAGGCGAAAACCTTGGATAACTTGAATTTCTGCTCATCGATTTCTATTTATAGAGCTTGGGCCACCGATAGCATTAATTGGACTGCTCTGAGTCTGACGTTTGGCGCGTTAGTCCTTTCTGAACCTCTGCCACTAACGACATGGTAGCTGAAATGTCAACATCATCTTTTGGTTTTTCTTGAGGTAGATGCGTTGATGCGTTCATTCCACTTACCTTGCGTTGATCCCATTAGAATGCGTTGTCATGTAGCCGCAATCATTCAATGGTTGCATTCGCTTAATACCACAACTCTACATGACGACTGCAATTGCTTGACGAGCGCAACTCCCATGCGATGGACGCATACGGCTGATTACCACAACATCCATGCGTTGATCGATGCGTTTTCCTTTGCGATAGAGTGTTTCTCCGCATGCGGTCGTCTATGCGGTGGTCTGGTTTTCGTGTTTGCGTTCATTTCCTGCATTAGCTACAAAAATAGAACATTGAACGCATAATTAACGCAAAATAATGGGTTGGTTGAGATTCGACATGCTGATCGACGCAAACTCATTTTCTCGTGAATTCCTATCATGATTGTCGCATATTCTGCCTAACAACCTTCATAATTCTAAGTAAAAGACCTAAGATGGCATGCATTTCTGCATGTCATCAGCACACGAGAAAATAAATAAATGAACTGCAAGATCTAGTAAACATGAAGTACAATCATACGATCGATATGAAGGTTTGTTTCATGTGAAGACAGACGTCATAGTCTCAATGCCAAAAGAGGAAATGTTCACATATTGAGGCTAAACAGGTTCGAGCGGTACTGTTCATATAACAAGTGGCAAGCGTTCGGCATTCCATGCTCGCATTTTATGGTCGTTTGCTCACATTTTAACATGAACTACAAAGACTTTATTGAGGACTACTATAAATTGTCAATGTATGTTGAATGTTACTCTCCTCAATTTCATACCGCATGAAGATTACTAGATCACATACCCTAATACGCCCGTCTTACATCTTGATCTATCGTTGTTGAGAAAACCTAGTAAACCAAAAAGTTCACATTATCACAACGAGATGGATTGGACAAAACCAATCACTCGACAATGATGTGGATTTTGTAATCAGTTAGGCCATAATCGAAGGAAGTGTCCTTGGTTACTGAGACGGGCTCCAGATAGTTAGGAATTGAGAAATAAATATTTTTTTTATTATACATTCATTTTATTGTATATTCAATTTTTTTTATTATAATTTATTGTATATTCATTTTTTATTATAATTTATTGTATATTCATTTTTTTATTATAATTTATTGTATACTCAAATTTTTTATTGTAATCTATAAAGTTGTACATTATTCTTTTAATTGAGAAATAAATACTTCTTTTATCATGTATATTTAATTAAGTGTAGATACTTTTATTGTATATTCAATTTTTTTATTATAATTTATAAAGTTGTACATTATTCTTTTAATTAAATAGTACATTATTCTTTTAATTGAGAAATAAATACTTCTTTTATCATGTATATTTAACTAAGTGTAGATACTTTTATTGTATATTCAATTTTTTATTATAATTTATAAAGTTGTACATTATTCTTTTAATTAAGTTGTACATTATTTAATCGAGAAATAAATAATCTTTTTATCATGTATATTTAATTTAGTTAATTAAGTTGTACATTATTCTTCTAATTGAGAAATAAATATTTTTTTCTATTAGATCATGGCTTTAAACCCAGGACCAGTTGATCATGTTTTGTACGACCAGTCTATTCATCGATCATCGGTTATATGGCGAGATCGTACTACTGAACAAATATCTTGCAGGCGTCGACAGGAAGTTCTCCAGCGCATTATCCCTCTCCACTCTTAAATACTACTGCTATGCACATCTGGATTCTATAGGTTGCTAGATTGGGATTTATTCAATTGGACTGGCATTTGATCACAGCCTTGGTCAAGAGATAGAGGCCTAAGACGAATACATTTAATATGTCTGTTGGAGAGTGCACTATCACTCTACAAGACATAGAAGTGTTGTTGGGGTTACCTGTTGACGGTGAGCCGGTCACCGGAGTGATGTACGATGACTGGTCACAAGTTTGTCAACTATAACTTGGGTGACCCTGCCTGCCGACAAAATTAAAGGATCGAGGTTAAATTTGATATAGTTAGGAACACAATTCCATGAGCTTGCAGATGATGCAGACGAGGAAACCGTCATAAGATATGCGCGAGCATATATACTACAAATGATGGGTGGAAGCCTGTTTTTCGACAAATCAAGTCATTTTGTTTACTTGATGTTCCTGGCACTATTAGCTAACCTCTATAATGTGGGGCGATATTCGTGGGGTGGAGCATGTTTGGTATGGTTGTATAGACAACTATGTAAAGCAATAAAACCTGAGGTTCGTGAGATAGCTGGACCTTTCATACTTTTGCAACTATGGGGTTAGGAGCGATTTTCAATAATGGCTCCACAGCTACAACATGTCAATGATGCTTAGTTAGCTGGACAAGCCTACGGTTCTCCGTATGTTATTTTAATTCAATTTAATTTTTATATCACTGATCTAGTTAATTTAAATTCTAAATTATCAATTTAAAATTTTAGTTGGAGAGACAAATTTTGTGTGACTAGGGCAGCCACACATGTAGTCAGCCAGTACTAATACATGTTTGATCTACTTCAATCTGATCAAGTACATTACACTAAATCAAATTGATTATTTTATACACATTTTTATTGTATTTGTCTTTAATTTTCTCCAATATAATATTTTGTGTTTCAGGTTATTTGGGAGCCGTACAAAATTATTATGCATATTGCCCAATTTCTGTACGAATGGTCAAAACATATGGCGGACGATGAGTCCTCTCATATGTTTTCACATTGGTGAATGACATCTTCCTGACAGGGTGATGAGACCATTCGGTTTTCAGCAGGATGTCCCATTGCATTGTAATACTGAACCCCTACTGCATGATTTCAACTTAAGGACTATAAATTGGTCCGAAAAAATTGTACATTTGGTAGTGCGATGGCACTATCGTGCAAGGTTTATTGTGGTGAGGGTTTTTATTGAATAGTTTGACAGGGATGTCACTCAAGACTACATTCATTGGTATAATAATATCACAAGGCACTACGTCACTCGTTCAGGAGCAGCTGTGGGTCATCTGGTAAATGAATGAATATTATCTAATTATTTTTAATTTAAATTTATTTTAAATATTATCTAATTGTTTTATAATTCACAGAAATCGAACAACAGTAGACTTTATGATGTTGCGAATGATCTGAATCAGGTTCTTGCTTTATGTAGTGACAACCAAAGCTATATGGAGGAGATACATTATATGTACGATATACCTATTGTTCCTCCTAGACGTAGAGGACCTGTTTGGGAAGAAGATGGGTTTGATGGGGTTGCCCATAATGTGGAAGAGTTGCCCCTTGTGATGCAGACACAGAATCAAACTGATTATGTTAGTCCGATGATGATGATGCCAGTATTTGGTTCAGGACATTATGACTCAGAGGCTGGTCCTTCATCTTCATACGTGCATGGACATGGTCGGGGTCGTGGAGAGCATAATGAATATTTATATTATGAAGCGCCTGCAGAGGTACTAAAGCAACATCAAGAAGAACCAAAGCAACCTCAAGTTCGAAGTCGACGACGACAACCAGCTTGAAATAGACGACGTCCGCCTTGTAGGACACATTGATTTTTGTAATTATTTTTATATAAATGAGATATTTTAATTTATATTTTTTTTATTTCAATGAGATATTATTTTTTTAATTTGTTCTTTTTAGAGGTTAAATAAAATAATAAAATAATAAAATATTTTTAGAAATTATTTTTATAAAAATGAAAAATTAAAAAAAAAAAAAAGCAAAGGTCAAATGTTGAAATTCGACCTAGGTTGGTCTAATTTTCAACACTCGACATATTAAAATTATATATATATATATATATTTGTAAATAGTTTCAAAACTACATATTTTTATAAATTGTTTTGAAAACTATAATATATATTTTAATTTTCCCGTCATGAAATCCAGTTTTTTATAGTGACTAAATAAACCAACCTCAAAGTATAGAGACTAAAATGATATATTTTTTAAAAAATAAAAGTGCTTATGATTATTCTGAATATTTGTACATCAAGGATGGAAAACACTCCGACCTTCTTCACACACATGATATAAAATTGATTAGGTAACACATACATGTATATATAAATACATGATATAATTTAATTTATCATAAGGTCCCAATACAGATTTTTGTTTAAAATGGTGACCAATAATTGAATTTTTGGCTGGATAAGAACTTCCATTAATTATATTGCAAAAAAATAATAGAAAATGCTAATATAATAATATTTGGAAAATAAAGTTGATTAATTTTAACTTCCAATAGTTTTATACATCAATATTTTTGAATGTAAAAGTGAAAATAAAAATTTTTTCTTTTAAACTTCCAATAGATTTATTGATCAATTCAAATTTTCCCTAATGTCTAATGAAGTTGAAATGTTTAGATTGGCGGCTGGTTCAAGTGGAGATGGTGGGAGATGGTTCTTTGAGTGGTTTCTTTGACTTGCTGACGAAGAGATATCTATGGAATATATTTTTTTTTTTGTTTTTTTTTTTTATGTTGATGTCTTGTAAAAAAAATGTTTTTTTTTTTTTTTTAATAATACATATGTTATTAGTTGTATTAAAAGCAAAATAAACGATATAATCGTTTCTCACACCATGTTCATGTCGTTGATCTCTTATATATCTTCACAATTATGATGAATTTAAATGGAATCGAACTCAGAATGCCTAAATAAAATGTCCAGTCAACAGTTAACAAAATAAAACAAAAGCGATAAATGAGAACAAACATATAGATATATAGTGATTTACCAATTTGATCTACATTCACTTCGAGAAAATATATATAGTGATTCGACTAATTTGATCTAAATTTACTACGAAATAAATTTTATTAAGAGCAACGAGGAATTACAAATTATAATAAAAAACACGATTAATCTGTCTCTTTATCAAGATTAATCGCCAAGCAAAACACCACCAATTCCGACTATACCGTCGGCCAAAAACAGCCACTGATATCAGAGATCTGCGGACAATATAGCCTCTGAAACCGAGACTCTCCCGCTGAAAAACAGCCCCCGAAACTGGTAAAACCCACCGAAATCAGCCACACCGGAAACCCACTCGCCGGACACGAACCGGAACCCACGCGCCTGCTCTAAACCGGACCGGACAGCGTCTCCACGGCTCCGAACGCCAGCGTCGACGGCTTCAATCTCGAGCGTCAATCTCTCTCTCTCATGCGGCTGCAGCAAGCTTTTTCCTTCTCAAATGGTGGTTTTTTTTTTTTTGTGTAGTTTGCGGCTGCTCCTTTTTCTTTCTATTTGCGTGGTACATGATGGGTGTCCTAATAAGAAGATGCATTTAATTTCAAAAATGCCATCAGTCCATATTTACAAGTTTGTTATTGGACCTTTAGTTCCACTAATTTCCTAATAAAAGTCCACTCAAATAATTTGTTATTTTCTACAAATCTGTGCTATAACAAGAATATTATTTAAACCTATGAACTAGAAGAACCTTGGTTACACAAATTTCAGAATAATCCTTAGACATAAGGATTATGTCATCTACATAGTAGTAGATAAATATATGTACCTTTCTAAGATAGTTTCCAATTTTGTGGAAAATGAGTACAATCTCTAATACATAATATTTTGATGCTTTCAAAATAAACTATAGTTTTTAAGCTGGTTGATCTTCTTGGATGATCGTCCTTTGGAATTGTTGATTTTCTTGGATGATCGGCCTTTGGGCTTGTTGATTTTCTTGGATGGTCGGCCTTTGGACTTGATGATCTTCTTGGATGGTCGGCGGGCTCGTTGATCTTCGTGGATGATCAGCCTTTGGGCTTGATGATCTTCTTGGATGATTGGTCTTTTAGGCTTGATGATCTTCTTGGACGATAATTGGCTTTGGGCTTGTTGATTTTTTTGGATGATCGACCTTTGGGATTGATTAGATGATCGGCCTTTGGGATTGATTAGATGATCAGCCTTTGGGTTTGTTGATCTTATTGGATGATTGGCTGTTAATCTTATTGGATGATTGGCTTTTGGGCTTGATGATCTTCTTGAATGATCGACTTTTTGGGCTTGATGATCTTCTTGGACGATCGACCTTTGGGCTTGTTGATCTTCTTAGATGATCGGCCTTTTGGGCTTGATGATCTTTTTGGACAATCGGCTTTTGGGTTCGATGATCTTCTTGGATGATTATTGAGAAAGCTTTTTGAGAGAAACTCTGCCAAAGTTACCAGCCATCGAAGTTGAGGAAAGTCATCGTCTTTTTCCTTAGCAGGCTTAGGCTTCCATGCCTCATTTTTCCCTTTTTTTTTTATGAGTCTTGTTCCTTCTTCTATAGCTTTGATAAGAGCGTGACTCTTTTTGGGTGGAATTTGGCCGTCTTCCTTTTTGACGAGTCACAACTATCCATCCATCTTTGCTTCAAAAATCTTTTGTTAGAATCTCTTATTGGAATCAAACGACTATAGGCTCAAAAGTCCCAAAGCTTTCTCTTTGATCATGAGATGCAGACAGTGTTGGGACATTTGAAGTCATCACTACTGCCGTGTGATTTGTTTGAGCTATTTCATCAAGCTCTTGCTAAATCTTCTTTTCACGAGCCAATTTTAGAATCAGCTCCTTTAGCACGAAGCACTTTTCAACTGGTTGACTAATGACTCAATGATACTTATAGTAGTTAGGATCATCTATTTTTCTTGCTTGTTCCGATCACTTGCATTCTGACAGTTGAATAAGTTGTTTCTCAAATAATTGATCCAAAATGTCAGCAACATCAGAGTCTAGGAATGGATAAACTTTCTCATGTCTTTCTTTGAGAGTTGGGTGACGCTTCTGGCCGCCATCATGCTTTCTTTATATTTGGTTTTATGTCCTAAAACTCATGGTTTGTAAACAATAGAACATATTCTGAAAATTCAATAAATTATTATTGTATAGATGTTTTGCTTATTAGAAATCTAATAAATATAAAAAGTCCATTGACTATTACATGAGTACTTGAACTTTATGTGGAGACATAAAAGTGGATCAAGTTCGAGTAAATAGTCAAAATGATCTATAGTATATGAATAAGATTGGGTGCCTTATTATGGTAATACTATTGGATGCGACCTACTCATTAGTTGTTACAAAGAGTTGTAAAGTGCTAGAAACGAAGTGATCCTAATTCGTACATGTTATGACATAAGGAGTGGGGGCGTCCCTATGTAAAAGGGTTTATACAAGATCGGACCACGAAATCAGTCACTCTTACTTTATAACACTGTTTATTGTTTAAGACTGACTGTTTCAAAGCGATGACCTAGGTAACTTGACCTTAATCCTGAGCTAACTATGAACTCCTATTTATTCAAGATTATCCTTAGATTTGCATAGGTGAGAGTTGGCTCAACAGCACCGCCTTAATAAACTCCCATTTCAGGGGTAAGACCAGGTAGATAGCTGGGGACATAAGGTGCAAGAAGGAATTCACTCCTACCCACTGTTAGGGATAATAGAGAGGTTGTTCCAAGTTCTGATTTTGGGTCTTGAACAAAGGCCCCACCCTCTCATTGGCCAAAGAGAGACTCGGTTTATTGATTGGATCACAAATCAATTTTTCATTAGAGGATTAGTGGGACTTAAGAAATAAGAGATAATCTTGGGGGTAAAACAGAGATTTGACCCAGGCGTTATTATGAACAACCTGTGAAGGGTTCGAGTGAACATAATATATCTACGAGGAGTGCAACTATGGGCTTTAGTGGAGTGACTCATTAGTTAACGAATGGGAGTTAATTAGGTCTAATGAGTTTAGCCAATTAATCTCGGATCGTTGGAGCCCATGATCTGTAGGTCCGCGAGGTCCCCTACTAGCTCGTAAATGGATTAGCTTTAGAGTAGCAGTTAATTTGAAACGTTCAAATTAGAATTAAAGGAATTAGTAATTATATGAGATATAAGTACACGTTTAATTTTAAGAATTAAACAGATTTAGAGAATTAATATTTAATATGATTTAAATATATGAAGGTGGATTTGTATAAAATTAATTTAATATTTGATATTAAATTAATTAGAATTATTTAGATTGTTTATTAATTTTATTAGAAAATTAATTTATGAAATTAATTTGTAAAATTAATAATTTTTTATTTTTGAAATCAAATGTGATTAAAAAATCAAATTGGAAAAGTTAAAAAATACATAAAATGGAATTATGAGATTTTCCATTACACCTTCAAGTTGCTCACACAAAACCCACAATCTTTAGGCTTCAATTACTTCAAGTATGAGTTGCATCTCATGTAGCCATCTTCTTTGCATGATTGTCTGCTATATGTTGAGAAGATTAGAGTGAATTTGAGGTATGCAATCGATAGAATTTTTACTAAAAAATTCGTGTGAAGAAGGTGTTCTTCAAGTGGGTTGCTGCTGTGAATTATCCTCCAAGTTTCGTTAATTCAAGCTTATTTTGAGTCCCACAACTCAATCTAAAGCTCTACAAGAATAGTGGGGAAGATCTTGTGGTGGTCTAGAACGAGATTTGGAGAGATTTGCAGCTGGATATCGAGCTTTGAAGAATTCTACAAAGGTATGACATGAAACCCATTTGTTTCTGCAAGAGCATGCTTTAGTTTTTTCCAAAATTAATGAATTAGAGTGCTTAATGATCCTTGTTGCTTTCGCTGCTTGCTGATACAATCCAACACTTTCAGACTTTGTTTCTTTTCCTTTGGAGGAAAGTTTCAGCGGGGTCATCTGAACGACCATAGATTCTCTTGTGGTACTATCCATGATCTTTTCAGTGCCCTTAATTTCTTCCTTATCCTTTCTTTTTTTAGGGACTAGGAAATCTTTAGTTCCTCTGTTGGCGATACTCAACTCCATATCATGAGCGCGTGTTACCAACTCCTCAAATGTATGAGGCTTTATCCCTTACATAATGTAGAGAAGTTTCCAGTTTATGCCTTGGGTGCACATCTTCACTGCAGATAATTCAGTGAGTCTATCTTTGCAATCAAGAATCAGAACTCTCCATCGGTTGATGTAGTCGATGACTGGCTCTTCTTTCTATTGTTTTGTGTTTGTCAGCTCTATCATGCTAACAGTGTGCCTTGTCTTGTAGAAGCGGTTGAGGAACTCTTTTTCTAACTATTCCCAGTTGTCAGTTGCTTCCGGCTCTAGATTAGTATACCAATAGAAAGCGTTTTCTTTCAAGGTACGGATGAACTGCTTGACTAACTGGTCTTCTCTGGTTCCTGCATTTTCGAAGGTTTCAATGAAGTGAGCAACATGTTGTCTTGAATTGCCCTTTCCATCGAACTGTTGGAACTTTGGAGGTTGATACCTAGCTGGCATTCTCAGGTTGTCTATTCTCTTGGTGTACGGCTTGGAGTACATAAAGGAAGATTGTGATGGTCCTCCTTACTAAGCTCTTATGGAGTTTGTAATAATATTCTGCAGTTGTTGAACTGATAGAGTGGTAGTAGAGGTAGATTGTTGCGGTTGGTCTTCCTATAAGACAGTTTTTCCTTTGTCATTGGCTTTTGTAGTTGGAGATTGACTAAACTCAGTGGTTTTTCAAGCCTGTATTTGATCTCTTAAAGCAGCGATTTCATGATCTCGCTCTTCTACAGCTTTCATTAGGAAATTTATCTTCCTTTCCATCCTTGTCATGGCTGACTTAACTGTTACATCAGTCACCATGACAGATACTACATCAAAGTGTGATTCTTTATCTGATGGATCAGTAGCAGGAACATAACTATCGAACAAGGGATTTTCCCTGATAACGATCCCGCCTTTCAAAGATTCCATTAGTTGTTCCATGATGACAGAGCTTATGTAAATGTCGCTTGCAATGATAGCTTTGGATGCAACTTTCTTTGGTTCCATTTGTAGATTTATTGACTTGGATGACGAAAGAGAGATGAGAGATAGAGATATTCCACTAGGCGTGCCAATTTGTGCACACGAGATTTCAAGAGAAATTTATTTTTTGAAACTTGAACTTTGTATTTGTATTAATTTTGTGGAATGTGAGTACAATCTCTAATACATAATATTTTGATGCTTTCAAAATAAACTATAGTCTTTAAGCTGGTTGATCTTCTTGGATGATCGACCTTTAGGCTTGTTGATTTTCTTGGATTATCAACCTTTGGGCTTGTTGATTTTCTTGGATGATCGGCCTTAGGACTTGTTGATCTTTTTGGATGGTCGGTCTTTGGGCTTGATGATCTTCTTGGACGATCGGCCTTTGGGCTTATTGATCTTCTTGGATGATCGACCTTTGGGCTTGTTGATCTTTTTAGATGATTGACCTTTGGGCTTGATAATCTTCTTGGATGATCGGCCTTTTGGGCTTGATGATCTTCTTAGACGATGATCGGCTTTTGGGTTTGATGATCTTCTTGGATGATCGCCCTTTGGGCTTGATGATCTTTTTAAATGATCAACCTTTGAGTTTGTTGATCTTCTTGGATGATCGGCCTTTGGAATTGATGATCTTCTTGGATGATCGGCCTTTTGGGCTTGATGATCTTCTTGGACGATCGACCTTCTTGGACGATCAGCCTTTGGGCTTGTTGATCTTCTTGGATGATCGACCTTTTGAACTTGATGATCTTCTTGGACGATCGGCCTTCAACAATCGACCCTTGGGTCGTTGATCTTCTTGGACAGCCTTTAGGCTTGTTGATCTTCTTGGATGATTGACCTTTGGGCTTGATGATCTTCTTGGACGATCGCCCTTTGGGTTTGTTGATCTTCTTAGACGATCGACCTTTGGGCTTGTTGATCTTCTTGGAGGATTAATGTTCGCACGAGGCTTCTAGAGAAACTTGTTTCGTGGAGTTGAACTTGAGTTGGTGTTGGTGTTTATATTGATGTTGATTTGATGCGATGTGGTTCGATCTCTAGTACTTGATCCTCTGATTCTCTCCCAGTCGAATGCGTACGCTTGATTTGAGGAAGCAAAGTGCGTGATGTTCTTGGAGTTGAAGTCTTGGAAGAATGCTCGTATCTCTGAAAGACTTCAGTCTTCAGGTGTGATCAGCTTTAGGAGTCAGGAAGTCATCTGGTTGTTGGGATAATTCTCTCTAGGCTCTCTAGAATGTAGAATTTCTGACCTCTCCAAATGAGGAGAGCTTCTCTGTTTATAGAGTTCACAAGTGGGCTTGGGCTTAACCATTGGGTTTGAAAAGATTGAATCTTCAGCTTGTAGGTTGTGAAGATACGGTCAATTTGTTTAAATCTTCTAATCTTCAAAGTTTCAAATAGTTCAGATCTTCAGTTCTTCAGAATTTGAGAACTTCAGTTTTCTAAGCTTGAGAAGCTTCTGTCTTTAGCACTTGAGAGCCCGAGTTTTGGATTTTGGGAGCATAAATCTTCAAAGCTTTAATATGTCTTCTGATCTTCAAAGCTTTAGTATTTTCTGATCTTTAAAGCCTTGATATGTCTTTTGATCTTTAGAGCTTTAGTGTCTTCTAATCTTCAGAGCTTTGATTTGTCTTCGATCTTTAGAGCTTTAGTGACTTCTAATCTTCAAAGCTTTGGAGGAGTTATGTTCTTCAGATCCTTGAAGCTTAGACTTCAGATCTTTAGAGAGCTTTTGCCTTCAATTCTTCCAACCTTCTCCCAAATGAAGAGATAATGCCTCTATTTATAGATGTTTCTCATGGGCCTTACATGGGCTTGGACCTAATTACTTTATTGGGCCCAAATTAGGTTTGGGCTAAAGTTGGGCTTGGGCTCATTTGTTGTTGGGCCAAAATACTAGGTTTGAGCTTAATCTTTAATTTAGCTCAAAATTTCACCATGGGTTTGAATTATGTTGGGCTCGAGTGACTTTAATTACTCGGCCCAATCCAACTTATAATTTTTCCAATAGGCTCGGGCTTTAATTGGTGATGTGGCAACTCGTGATTTGCCGAAATTTCTCATTCAACACATACTATATAGTCCTAATATATTATTTGGGATTTTTTCCCCTTCTTTTTAATAAAACCACTAATCAATAATCACGTGGTTGAAAATGAATAAAGAAACATACCATGATATGGATTATAGGAATGCGAGACATAAGTAGTTGTAACTGTACAGTATAAAAGGTGTTTCTGTAGTACATAAACTTTGTTGATGTTTGTATTTAACAGGAGATGGAAACTATGAAATGTGTTTGTGAATGTCATGATATCGATTATGTTGAATGGGGATTAAATGTATTAAATGATCATTGTGTAACCGTTCAGGTTTACATACAGATTGAGTTGGTTTGTTAGATGCTAAATGTCATCAGGAGAGGTGATATTTAACAACTTCACACCTCTTTTTGGATTAGGTGGATAATCTGGGAAGGATGTGACAGCTAGATCAAAAGAGCTACTTTGACCCTATAAATCGTGCTACTTTAAGATATTTATGAGTTTAAATAGTTTATTTACAAGGAATCGAGCATAGAGAGCAATTTGGAGCATTAAGAACAACCTGGATCAAATAGAGCTTTCTGGAAGCAAAATTAGAAAAATTACAAAAATGTCCTTGGCTCTAGTGTCACGATGCTTCAAAACGCTACAATAGCGTTGAGCAACAATGCGTGCCATTAGAAAAAAAAAAATGATGCAAGAGTTGCAATGCTACTTAGAGTCGTTGCTTTCGAAGCTGCTATAAATATTTTTTTTTTTTTTTTTTTTCATTTTAACTAATTTTGTCCAAAACCTTGAGTTTTACTTGATTTTGATACATAATGGATGATTTTGGTATTGGAGATTGAGATTCGATGCTTGACTAGACCTGATACACTGGCTTAGTGGTTTGTTGGGCTTAATATTATGGATTTTTGTAAGATTTTTCAATGAATGATGTATGAGTTCCATATGCAACGTATGTTCGATTAATGTAAGAAAGTAATCGTTTATAGTTTATGCTTTCGTTATCCATAATTATAATAATTGTATGCTTAATAGGTTTGATTGTATTTGTGTTCATTTATAGCATTTTCCCTAATGTTTATCACATTTGTGATCGACTTGGCGATTAGAAAAATGCTAAGTTGAATTTGGTTAATTTGATTGCACATCTTAATCGATCCCTAAACTTAAAGCAGCTAATTGACAAGTATGGAATACTAACATACCCAACTTATTAGTTAGCTTAGAATTAATTAGGTTATCTATGTCTAATTAATTGAATTAAAGGATTTTAGTTAGCATAGAATACTATGCCCAATTAATCGGATTAGGCTTTAAACTTAGAAGTCATAATTTTATGATTAATCGATGAACAAAATCTATGAAGTATCTCAACTATCTCTGAATCAGTCTGGTAATCTATTGACTATCTCCCTAGCTATCACACCATTATTTTACTTTCCTACATTTTAGCTTACTTATAAATTCCCTCCTTTATCATTTTCCTTTAACAAATTTAGCTTATGCTAATGCTACTTAGTTTAGTAATTCTTGAACGGTTAATTATAAATTTTATTTGATTGATTTGGCCTTGACCACCCTAAGTTTTATATCTATTAGGTACATATATTTATTGGCACCTTGAAGGCCCTATTAGTTAGAGAGTTCTTAGGTTGTAATATTATATTAAGGGAAAAGAGATAGATTATGATCTACCTGTTGAAAAAAATGAGAAAAAAATGTTTGAGCTCCAAACAAATTAAAAAGAAAGAAAAACAAAAGAGAGGGAGAAAAAATAAAAATAATATAAACTTATTGAATAACTAATGGTAAAAAGAGTTGCCTCTGTCATGATTAGTTAGGCCACCTATTGAGCCTTCTAGGTGCAGGTTCCTGTTGTAGATGTGTGAAAGCTAGTGTCTTTAGATAAAAGAAATGAAAGTTTAAGGACCTCATAGTTTTGTTTCAGGTACCTTACTTAAAATATTGCTTTCTTGATCACTTTGATGCTTGATGATTGGTGCTTCGGGGCAGAATAAAGAGGAAACGAGTTGATTGTTTGAATAAAATATTTTAGAGCTTAAAAAGACTGAGATATGATTGGTTAAGCATGAAGGGATACCATCAAAGGTCTCTGTGCAGAAGTGGGGATCCCATTTTTTGTTTTCTCAGAATTTTAGAATTACAGAATAAAAGACAAAGAGATTATGCATTATATCTAAAAATTACAGCATGCATTTGAGGAAAAAAGGAAAGAAATATACATTACCTTTGAAGAACACTTCTTCACGTTTCCCTCGATCTAGATCACGGTCTCTTCTCCGATCACCACCACAACTAGAACCTTTTATATTCTCTCTAGTTGAGAATTGGTAAAAGTTGTGGGCTCTACCCTAGATTTGGTAGAGGGAGGAGAGATTGAGAGGAAGGAGAATAACCTTTCTTCTCTGTCAATTTTTGGGAGAGAAACAAAGAAAGTTTTTCAATTCCTCAAAATGGTGGAAGAAGATGGTTGAACTCCCAACTCATACACTACACGTTTTTCTTGAGAGATTTAATTGAAACAATATATATATATATACATAAAATAACCACCTTATTATATATATATACACTATATGTCATATCAAATACAACATATAACATATAGTTTTATATTGTATCCAATACAATATAACCTATAGTTTCATTATCTTTCAACAATTCATGGTATTTAATATAAATCATATTTATAATAAGTTTAATTATATGAATCTCATTCATATAATTAGTATTTGAATCATATTCAAATTCCTCTAAAAATACTTTATATTGTAATGTATCAAATACATTATATTAATTATATCACATATAACTAATTTAATTAATTATATCATATATATTAATTATATAACATATAATTAATTTTCTTAATTAATTTGAACACTTCAAATTAATACAAAATTAATTCTCAATTAAATCTCTATTGAGCTACAGAGGGGACCTTATGGACCCGTAGATTGAAGCTCCAATAGTGCTTGGATAATTAATTAAACTCTTTAATTAAATTACCTAACTTTCATTAATTATCAGTCACTTCACTAAAGACCGACAGCTGCACTCTTCATACTACAGATATATTTCTGTGTCCATTGGATATAACCAATCAACAGGGCGATGACCCTTCACAAATTGCTCATAAGTACAGTTGGGCCAAAAATACCGTTTTGCCCCTGTAGTTACATCTAACTTCTTAAGTACTACTGATTCCTCTAATGAACAATAAGTCATAGTCCAACTATGACCAAGTCTCTCTCGGGATAAGAGAGGGTGTGACCACATTGTTCAAGCCCCGGAATCAGTCTTTAAAGAAACAATTTATCTACTTACCTCGATATCAGGGAAAGAGTGAATTCCGTCTTGTGTAGTTGTGTTCCCAGCTCCCCAATAAGACGAATCTCCGAACTAGTAGGCTTATTGAGTTGGAATCTAGTCGCTCTCACCTATATAAATAAAAGAACTGCTTTCATGAGCAGGAGTTCACAATTCACTCTTGATTCAGTCATGTCACTTATGGTCATCCTGGTGAAATGTAAGTCTCTACTATTAATGACGTTATATAATAAGACTAACCATTTCGTGGTCCGGTCTTATACAAACTCTTTGTATAGGATACCTCGCTCACATGTCTCTACATGAATGATCAGGATCAGATTATTTGTAGTACTTTACAATACTTGTAACATCTACAAAACGAGTCGTATCCGTAGTGTCACTAGGATAAGGTACCCAACCTTATCCATCTACTACAGACCGTTTAGGTTATTATTTAAATAAGATCCATCCATATGTCTCTACATATTTGTTTAAATTATATAAAATAACCTAAGATCTTAGTTTATTGGATTGAATGTATGTTCATAAAATAACAATTATTTTATTAATAATAATTTGTTTATACAATGTTTACAAACTACGAGAATACAAGAGATTTAGGACACCAATCCCAACAAAGCACATATGCACACAGGGAGTGAAAATGATTGATTTTAAATTTATCTATGACCAAAAGCATTTGACTTAATATGCCTTTGTGAATATTTTTTTGTTATCTATGGCATCGAGGATACAGTCATTGCTATGCACTTGATGATTCATTTTATTGTTTTGATTGCATCTTGGTGGAGGATTAGTAAGATTTAGGTTGAAGGTATTTTGATAGCTCCATGAAAGAGGCATCTTAGACTCGATAAATCATGCTAGTTCAAGATGTTTATGAACTTAAATGGTTTATTTACAAAGAATCGAGCATGGGAGTAATTCAAAGTGTTTAGAGCATATCAGGGTCAGCTTTTTGGAGCAAAATTAAAGAACATTACAAAAATGGTAATGGTCCAAGCATTCCAATGCTCTACTCAACATTTCAAAATGCTATAGGAGTTTTTAGTTTTGGTTTTGCCCAATTTTGGACAAAATAGTTAAGTTTAATTATTTGATTTTGGTCTGTAATGGATGATTAGGATATTTGAGATTGAGATTTGATGCTCGACTAGACCTGAAATATTGATTTAGAGGTTGGTTTAGGCTTAATATTATGAAATTTTTGTAAGTTTTTTCATTGAATGCATATGGATATCTTAGCTTTATTGTTTTTTACTTATTGGTTGAATCCATGTGCAATTATGTTCGATTATTATGACAGATTAGTCGTTTATAGCATAAATTACTCATGATATATTTTGGTTATTTGTAATTATGACAATTGCATACTTAATTTGAGTAGCTTAGCTAATGAGATTAGGCTTTAAATTAATAAGTCATAATTATGTGATTAATCAATAAACGAAATCCAACAAGTAGCTCAACCATCTTTGAATCAATCTAGATCTCTTGACAATCTCTCTTATTTTCTCACCATTATCTTACTTTTTTGCATTTTATTTTCACCATTTTAGTTTATCCGTCAATTTCCCCTCCTATCACTTTTTCTTAGACAAACTTAGAAAGAAGTTAAATGAACGTAGGCTCTTTGTGGCTCGATCTGGTCTTCAACTAATTAAAACTACTTTATTTTAGTAGTTCTTGTTGAATTAATTATAAATTTTATTTGATTGATTGAGAACATCGATAATCTTCGATCCATCAATGAGAATGATGTTTAAACCTATTATTCTTTATAACCTAATATCTTTAAAAATTATGTATACACATAGGGACCCAACAATATAACTTTTGTCTGTTAAATTTTTCTTTCACAAAATTACCTCTATTCTATTTTCTCTATTCTTTTCCTTTTATTCACATTGTGTTATCTCGATCAACAAATCTCTTAGAAATTTATTGATTTATTTAAAATTTTTAAAAATAGTCGTTTTCATGATGAAATGGTGAACTTGCCTATCAAAGTCTCAACTTTTGAGAAAATAACGTATTAATGATTTTTTAGACAAACAAACAATAATTAAATTATTCAATAATGATTTTCTTCTTTTTCTTTTTTGGATACGGGGGAGAGAGTGGTTAACTTTATTCAAATTATATGGAAGGAGAAAATGTCATATTCCTTCTTTAAAAATTTCAAGAGAACATTTTCATTTTTTTTCAAAATTTAAGATATGAATAATTTACATACAAATTCATGAGTTTGTTAATTGATGATGTCAAAATGTAGAGAAAAGAAAAATTTGTCCTTCACGTAACAACAATGGTTAATTTATTTGATTGAGAAAAAATGTGATCCTATAGAATTAATTGATATTGAAATGACGCTTGCCGTAGTCACGCTGATACTTAACTCATAGATAGAATATGTATATGAGGGAGGATAACCAAGATTAATTATCTAAATTAAAATAAGATTTTAAAGCTAAACCAGGATAATCATCCACCAAACCAGATCGGAGAGTACATGAGATATGCCTTGTGAGTCGTGGGAAATTTGGTAAGTTCTGCCTTGGCCGTGACTGAGGCGGCCAAGCATGAAAATTTGGTCAAAGGCCCAATATGCCCCTTCCACTAGGTCTATTTTGCTCTTAAGGTGCTATTTTTTGTCTCTTGGTATTTTTTAGCCTTTATCGCTTTTGCTTCAATTTGATGACGATTATTTCATTCGGTCCAAAATCACCTATACTTTTAACAATAACTAAAAAAATATCAATGTAAAAATTTTAGGCCTAACTCCAAAATTGGTGTGTACGTATGAGAATCAGATTAAAATTTTGAAGAAGACTATAAGATGTTATGGATAAATTTAGACTAAAAGGATCAATCTAAAAGATAATAAAAGAAAAAAAATAGATCGAAGTTCAAGATAAGACGAATTTGGTTAAGGGAAGAGAGTTGGCCGTTTGGGTCAACCCATCCATCAGCCGACCACCTCCTAGGCCGCAGCTTCTAAGGTCCAGACAAGACAAATTGGGCAAGGGAAGGGAGTTAGGCCTTAAGGCCAACTTGTCCCTCGACCTTTGAGTGCGAGGTTGAGGAGTCTTATTTGCACACTGGTCGACCAGCACACTCTCTAGTTTAACAAGCCCATTAAATATCTAATTCATTGATAACCTAATTCCTAAAAAAGATGGAAGAGATCCAAGTCAAATCCTATTATATACATCATTATAACTCTTAGTAAGGTAACTTGAATCATATTTTCAAATTCCCTAATTTGTACATTTTTTCACTCTTTGACTTAAACATTGAAATGTCTATGACAAACATCACACAGGTGTACAAATATTTTCTTTTGTATACCACATTTTTTTCCTCTTCCAATAAATTCACTATTGTTGTTATGTGAATGTCCTATATCTAGATGTCGACATCGATGCAAGAAAAAAAAAGTAAATTTCTCCCAAATAGAAAAATGTAAGTTTAAATATAAAGAGTAAAATAAAAAGGTGAAAAGAATTAAATATTAAAAAATATTAATTACTAAAATGGAGTACATTCGTTGACATAGAATATTTGTACAACATAAAATAAAAAATATATTGAGACAAAAAAAATAATGACGATGTAGAAAATCCAAAGAATGGAGTGAATTTATGATATGATGGAGAAAGATAAAGCGAATATTGTCAAACTCATTAGAATGTGACATGGATTTCCACCATTGTCGGCTCCCACATGCATATTGAGCCTACCATATACTATATTTGTCTTAGTCAACTTTACTTTCATTCACACATTTTTATTTTACAAAATATTCACTCTACACATCTTATTTGATTTCAAATTTATTCAATCATGCTTAAAATTATCAAAATTAATATGATGGTTCGAGTTGATATGGTTGGGCTTATGAATTAGAAGACTATAATCTTATTCCGTCTGGGGATGAGGCAGCTGTTATACTGAGGGATAAAATTAACTTCTTGTTCGGTAGTTTTCTGATCTCACCTATTATGTCGGTTCCACATCGTGAGTATCCATGCTAAATAAGTGGTAAATATTTTGATTTTTCTTGAAGAAATTTGGCATTATGAAATATCGTTCTTTTTTTTTTTTTTTTTTAATTTTACATTTAGTTATGTTTCTCAGTAGTGGAATAAAATTGTTGATTTTTTGGCTCGTTAGGGTTTTCCTAAGTTATCATATTTGTGACATCTAAACTTCAGTCTTGGTTGGTATTTAGTTGTATTTCGGATACGTACTATTTTGTACTTCAATACGTCTCTTTTCATTCTTCTTGAATGAAAAGGATTTTTTTTTGTTGTGTAAACAAAATAGTATAGTAGAGCACAGTTCAATTAATCAAGTATTAATAACGTAGTTAGTTTTAGATTTGAATGTCCATTACATGTTAATTGAGTCTGTGATACCAAATAAAAATATATTAAAGATAAAATTTAAATATCCACTTGCGCTCAATGTAGAATCCTCACTATGTGTCTTATTACCCTATCTCTTTGAGCTTGCCGAATAGTCGTTTCATCTTTGTTAGAATATGATCTCATATTAGATAAACATAGATTCCATCTCAAAACTAGTTGTCAATGAGAAGAATTGTTCATGTATCTCTTAAAGATTGTGATACCAGATCTTCCAATCTTTCCATCTCAAAACAATTTGCCAATAAAAAATATTCTATATAATTTTATTAGAATTAGAATTATTATGTATTTTTTAATTTCAAAAAAATTACGAGAATTCAAACCTCTAATTTTCTAATCAGGTTATATGTCTAGATTCGGCCTACATTTATTCTTATTATATATTATGTAAAGCATGTTGAGAGAGTGTGAGATCATCAGATTAGTCATCAAAGCATTAAATGGTATATATAAATATATAGTTGATCAAATTTCTAATAATGAGCTCTTTTGACTATAATAATTAAATCTTTTGACCAAGAACTTAAAATATGTAGTACAATGATCCTTTTGTTTATGACTTTGCTGAAATTAAGTTGACATGATCTAACATATCAGCATCTAAGTATCCATTTCTAAACATTTTTTTATTTTTTTTATTTTTATGTATTCATTTCTTCTCTTTCCTTGTCATATAAACCCTTTGTTCTTTTAAGGAATATTATATATATATATATAAAAGAAAATTATATTTTCTTTTTGAGGTAAAAGAATAAAATCTTGTAAGGAATATAAAGCTTATCTTATATATATCATGTTTCCCTAAATTAATGAATGCTATTAAAAGACATGTGCATTTTAAGAGTTTTTGTTGATGAATTTGATTGATCTATTTTATCTATATTCATAGATTTTGTACTTTTATGATTAATAATTATTCGACGATTAACGAAGAAAATTTAGTTAATATTTAGTTAACATTTTATATTAGTAAAAAAAAAATCCAAAACAAATGATATCAGAATATATTATAAATTTATAATTTGAAAATAGTTGAAAATTGTAATTCAACAAGATATATTTATTTGCTAATCGAGCAATTACTTTTATAGCATATTTTTGTTAGGACATAACAAAATTTTAGAACTATCAATGATAGACGTTGATAGACACTGATAGAAGAGTGTCTATCAATGACATTGATAGACATCAGTATCTATCATTGATAGTTATAAAATTTTGCTATATTTTATAAATATTTTGATTCATTTTTCTTTATTTAAAAACAACTATTTATTTTAAGTCTTCATATTATTACTTATAAAGAAGGTTACATTTGATAAAAGATAAATATTTCACTTTAAAAAATAATTTTTTTAATATTAATAGAAAAGTATAAGTTATCTGATGAAAAAAAATGTTTGGTATTTTTGAAACTATTTAATGTGTTGCAACTTGCAATATTTTAATTTTAGATTTTTACACTTGATTACATCATATACCACATTTTCATATGCAAAATTATTTTATGGGACAAAAAAAAAATGGATTTCTTAAAATAATTGAACTTTGAAATTAGTTTTTTAAACTATATCTTCTTGTAAATTTAATTCTTTACCTTAATTAATTGTATTTTTTCTTTTTAAAAAATTGTGTTTCTGGGACATTTAAAAAATCTATGTGACTTTTACATGCTTTAAGATGGTTTGAAAAATTCCAATTCATCAAGAAATAAAATAATTCTTACTTTAATTATAAATTAAAATGAAATATCACTAACTATTTATTTCTGTAAATTGATTTTTTAACTCTAATTGATTGAATTTTTGTGACCTTTCAAAAAATCTATGAGATTTTTACACTCTTCAAGATGATTTGAAAATTTGCAATTCATCAATTATATAGTGATTTTTAATTTAATTACAATAAAATAACTTAAAATTAACTATTAATAACTAATTATTAAAATTGAGCGGTAAAATACAAGTCAAGTATATTTGTATTAAAAAAATTAGACTAAAATAGATATATAAAGATTTTTCACTTATAACTCCTCTATGTAAGATGTTATCATAAAAAAGCTTGCAGAAGTAAAATTTAATGAAAAACTTATAGCATAACAAATATAAGTATTATTTTGGTTTCTATATTTTTATTTTTTGTTTAATTTAATCTTTGTATTTTAAAATATTTGGTGTTATCCTTATTATATTTTTAATTTTTGTTCATCGTGATCTATAACACTTTAAACCCTTCTTCATTCTGATTTCTGTACTTTTGAAAAAAAATTCATTTTGATTATTAGTTGCAAATTTTTAACATAAAATTTATACAAAATTGAACTCTTTAATAATACTAATTTATCACTATATTGTAAAAAATTTAGTGAATGAAGTTTTATGGTAAAATCTCGATGCAAAATTTATATACAAATGGAAATAAAGGGGACAAAATGGCAAGAGCAAAATTTTTTAAAATTTATATACAAATGGAAATAAACATATAGTTTCAAAAACAAACAACTTATTTTTTTTTTTTTATAATATGTAGATAAGGATCGAATAATCTTTTAACCTTAAAGCCACTAGCACAAGTTTTATGTTAATAAAATTTATTTTGTTCGAAATGAACAAAAATTAAAATTACGAGAATTATAAAATGTAGAATTCAAAATAAAACTAAAGTTAGAAGGATAGAGAGCAAGTTTAATAAATATTTAAATAATATTAGAATATTTCCATAATTGATCTACCCCAAGTAAAAATATGATTAATCAATTATGAATGGATTAATGAATTTATTTAAAAAATTTATTATATTTAAGCCTCTACTTTCAAATAAATGAGTAAATGTAGCCATTAAGTTATATTCTTGTTCGTTGAATTACTTATTAAAATAATCAATTTTACTTTATTAGCATCATTATTATTATGAAAACAATAATAAAGTTTAGATCAGGTTTGATTTTTTTCTCTTAAAAAATGTTTGATTTTCTTTTTTTAATTTTGTCTTTAAGCCCCATTTTATAACATTTTATTGTTAGTTTTTATGTATTTTAAAAGTATAATTGTTTCTTTATAATTTTTGGATAGAGTTTTTTACCTTCTTTAAAAATATATTTGAATCTTAAATTAAAAAATAAAAAAATAATGATTTTCATTTTAACAAATTTGCTTGACTTTTGAAAATGTTTTAAAAAGTTTGTTATAAGAAATTATAGAAAAGTGAAGGTCTTGTTTGGCAATTATTTTGTTTTTATTTTTTTTATTTTTTAAAAATTAAGTCTATAAATATTATTTTTACCTCCAAATTTATTCATTTGTTATCTAATTTTTACCAATGTTTAAAAAACCAAGCTAAATTTTGAGAACTAAAAAAATAGTTTTTAAAAAGTTGTTTTTGTTTTTGGAATTTGGCTAAAAATTCAACCATTATACTTAAAAGATGCAAAACAACTGTAAGAAATGTGGACGAATAGACTTAATTGTCAAGAACAAAAACAAAAAGCGAAATGGTTACTAAGGAGGGTCGTAGTCTTTTATAAGTTTAATTTTGAAAAATAGAAAACTAAAATGAGTCTAGCTCAACTGGTATCATGCTTGTACTATCAAGTTCAATCCCTCATTCCACGTATTATTAAAAAAAAACGAAAAATAAAGTAGATAACTAAAACAAAATAATTATTGGGAAATTGCAATAAGTGGCAAAATAATTTAGGATAATTACAAATGTAGCTTTGAGTTTTTCTATTTTGTAGGTGTAGCAAAATATTTCAATGCTATTTTTTTGTTTTTTTATGTAATCCGTTTGTTGAATTAGATATATGCATAACCGATTCAAAATACGAGGAAAAATTGGGTGGTTTCTTAAGTTTTGAATTTAGATTTCATTTGGTCCCACGTTTTAAAATATTCACACTTTTACTTTCAAATCTTAATCTTGAGTTTAAATTTTATTTGGTTCAATTTATTTTTTTTATTTTTTGAGTTTATTGGGAGTTCAAATATATTTTTGTCATTGATTTTGTTCTATCTTTTCAGGTTAATTTTGTTATGCTGGTTAAATAACATATTAATGTTTTGTAGATACTCAACATCAAATTGCAATCAAATAGAAATCTATATCATTGGTAATCAAATAATAAATCAGTATCAATAGAAATTAGTATAAGATAGTAATTAATATCAAACAACATCATAAATCAGTCATTATTAAATATAAATTGGTATCCTTAAGAATTAATATCAAATAGTAATAAGATAGTAATTATGTCACACTAACAGTTAACCTTTAATAGTAATCAAATAACAACCAGATAATAATCAGACAATAATCAAATAACAATTGATATCATTCGCAATAAAAAGAACATTCCATATCAAATAGCAATCAAACAACTATTAGATATCAAATCAGTATAAGATAGCAATTAGATAACAATTAAACAGTAATCAAACAACAACCAATATCATTGACCATTAGTATATCATATAGCAATCAGATAAAAATCATATAACAATAAATATCAAATGAAAATCAGATAGTAATCACATAAAAATTTCACAGAATCAGATAGCAATCAAATTCTAAGCGGAAGTTAGTAAATCATGACCACATGGGTGAGATTTACCATATTTAAAAAAAAAACATAAACTTAGCAACACGTTCCAAATTTTCAATTTATTTTTTTTATTAAAGTTGTAATTGTCCGATAATTATTCAACTAGAGTTCAAATTTTTTAAGTCATCTATGCATAAGTACCTATACTTGATAGAAATAACCAAGAAATTTTCATTAATTATTTTGTCAAGAACCAAAATTCTTGATATTTAATTCTACTACCTATACATTCAAACACTAATACCCATATATAAGTTAAGCTAAATATGTCAAATGGTTCTTAATCTTTTGAAATTCTTCATTTTACTTTTGATGTATTGATATTCTTAATTGTACCTCTTTGATATTTTTTCCTTGGTTTTTCACAAAGAGCTTATGTTTCATTAAATTATTATTTTTAAAATATTGGAGCCATGTGAACATGTAACTAGGATATACCCTTAAATTATCTTCAAGATGAATTAATTTGATATCATGTGTCAAATTGCAATGACATATATTTTTATATGTTTATAGACATTAATAAATTAATAACTTAATACAACATTCCATCAAAAAATTTCTTACAAATGTTTAATAATTTTTTTTAATTGTGACAGAGAAACTAATTGAAGATTTTAAAACATTACAGATAATATTGAGAATTTTAAAAGATTAGAAACCAAATTTAAAATGAGCCAAAAAAAAAAAAAAAATTAAGACTTGTAGTCTATTTTGCCTATAAGAAATGTTGATTAGGTAAATAAACAAAAATGAAAATAGTTTAGGTATATAAAGCTAAATGAAAAATTAAGATCCTCTTTACTAACCCTTTTGTTTTTTTAAAATTAAGTACGTTTTTTCATTTCCTCTCAATTTCTTATCATGATTTGCATCTTTTTTAAATAAATCGGTTGACTTCTTAACCAAATTTTAAAAACAAAAACAAGTTTTTAAAAGCTACTTTTTTTAGTTTTCAAAATTTGAATTGTTTTTTAAATCATTGGTAAAAAGTAGATAACAAATGAAGAAATTTGAAAGTACAGGTAATGTCTATAAGCTTAATTTTCAAAAATAAAAAAATCAAAAATCAAATAGTTATTAAACATGTGTAAACTTTTTACAAATTTTGATATTATTGAAATTAACGAATTTAAATATATTCTTATCTTGCTTGCGTTGAAATTAGTGAATTAATTATCTATAACTAAATAGAGGGTAGAAATTGCAAATTTAACAAGTCCAAGCCTAATTTGGTTAAAAATAAAAATTTATAATGAAAATTGATACAACATGGAAAGCAATATTTACAAATAATAATAAAATATCATAGTCTATCTGTAATAGATTGCGATACATTATTATCTGTATCTATCATGATACATATAGATATAGATTATAGTCTATCACGATTTATTGTGATCTATCTTAGATAGACAACAAAATGTTGTTATATTTGTAAATACTTTAGTTCATTTTTCTATCTTTAAAAATAATCTTTTAATGTTTAATTAGGTTATTTTAGATAACATCCGATCAAAACAGTAATAAAGTCAATGATTGATGTCGTGTTAGTGAATTTCATTCATTCATAAAGATGTGAAAAGAAAAAAGATTATTAGATTATTAAAATAAAGTACAAAATACAATCCAAATTTTTTCTTGTCCATTAAATTATTGAGACACTCATAGTTCACATGTACACAATGATATAAACACCTACCAACATTACTTTAAGCAAAATCTTTAGAAAATAAAATAAAATAAAATAAAAAAGCAAAATCTTGTGATAAGAAAAAAAGAAAAGGAATGATACTCTTAAAAAGTTGATGGGGTTGGAATTTGGAATTAGTGCTTATAATGAAACTAAAGGCTTAAAAAAAACCCTTCTTGAAACCAATGAATAAAACTAATAAGGACAAAACTTGTGCATTTTTAAACAATAAGTCAAGACACTATATGTATATATTTATTGATGAGAGTTTTAAAATATTTGTTCAAATTTGTTTCCCCATATACCCTCTTTAATTTAAAATATCATTTTGGTCTTTGTACTTAAAATTTTAATTTATTTTCATCTTGATATTTCTAAATGACTAACTTTAATCTCAATACTTTTAATAAATCATAAAAACCGTCATTATAGTTAGCTTATTATTGATTTTTAAGAAAAAAAATTCTAATAACACTCCCTTAATTTTAAAAATTTATTAGCACAATATCTTTTTTTCCCGGGAAGTTATTATTTTGAAAATTGAATGAAAAGATATGTGAACTAAATTTATTTATTAGAAATATAGAGAATAAAAATGTATGGACTAAAATGAAATGTAATCTAAAATATATGGGCCCAAAATAACATTTTTATCAATGAGTTAATATATAACATGGACCAATTAGCTTTAAAAGAAAGAAAGATAGGGAGAGAAAATTATGGCTTACCTATGTAAGTTTTAGCTTCATAATTATAAATAAAAAACTCTAATAAATCTTTCAACTATATGATTTTGACAATAACATTAATTTGAATAATTAACATATTTTGATCAATGATAATGGCCTTCTAAAGAATTATGTTTCTCTCTCATAGTTTTCCTTTAGAACTTAATTAGGTAATTTCTTGATGAGGAGAAAGAACTACTTAACGAGACAGAGAGATCAATCCTTAGGGTTTTATCTAGAGATGTCCAATTTTTCCACGGGGAAGGGGTCTTGTGGGGCCTGCTCTGAACGGGGTGAGGATTCTCCGATTAGGCAGGAAATGGGGGAGGGGAAAAAAATTCTCCATGGGCTAAACGAGGCGGGGACAGAGACTCGTCCCGCCCCCGCCCCCGACCCCGCCCATTCCCGTCCCCGCCCCCATTAGCTCGTTTACATATTTATTTAGTATACTTATCTAATATTATTTTACTATTATTATTATATAAATATTACATTTAAATTTCAAATTTTATTATTTATTAGAAAAGATAATGAATATGATTAAATAGAAAGTTTAAATTTAGATTATATATGTAAATAATTTGATTTATTATTTATTTCTTTCTACTAAAAAAGATGAGTAATTTAAATTTAGCTTTTTTAGGCCAAAATTTGAGCAATTTATCTTTGAATTCAAATTGTCATATAAACTAACCATAATAAACAAGTTAGTGATAAAATTAATTATTTAATTAAAATTTGCTCATATTAGTGATTTACATTAATTGACTTTTTACAAAAGAAAAAAAGGTAACGGAAAAAAATTTCCCGCAGAAAACTCGATCCCCGCGGGGAATCTCCACCCCGATCTCCGTGGAGAATTTTCTGGGGATGGGGAATAAAATAATAAGCCTAAAAGATAAAATATCAGATAATATATATAGGGCCACATTAATAATAATATTAAATTAAAAATAAATATAACAAGCTATTTATGTAAGAGGACAAAATCTTTCTTAAGATTGTTGCAAAGTTATTCATATGTAAGAGAGCACCATGCATTTTTTTTAATGGCGCATTAATATAATGAAACTATCAAAGTATAGTTGCTTGCATGTGTTACTAACCTATATGTATTGGAGATTATCAAAGTTAGGCATTAATTAAATTTCAATATATAATATTATCCAAGATAATTTTGACTACACGTCATAAAATTAAAGTAGAAGATCTAATATAGATTCTACTATTGTTTTTTCGTCCAATAAAAATGTGCCATGTCAAAAGGATTTGATTACATCAGCATTTAGCGAAGACTAAGATAATAATGAATACCATGTTGTTGTTGTTGTTGATAGATACAAGGATAATGTTTGTTGGCTTAATAATGATAGGGTTTCTACCCATGTATTTTGGAATAATAAAATCCCCTATATCTTCATCTTTCATTTTTTTGATTAGACCACATTTATCCCATTCGTAATGAAAAATTAATGTAATCGTAATAAAATTTTATTGATAGAACAATCATAATGACCACAATTATAATTGTATGTGAATTGCTTTTAATCACGTTTAGTTAGAATTATGTATCTGTCACATTTACCGTTACCATTATTGTTTTCATTTAGGGTCAAATGGTGACGGTAATGATATCAATGTCATTTCTAAATGTAATTAGATTGAACATCCTCTGCTCGTTAATCAGTTTGCATTTTTCGATTACAAATTCGGAAGTGGACCCCAAATATTAGTATAGGTATAGAACACATGTAAACAATACTAAACGTAATTAAATGAGGCTTATTTTTCAGACTACCATTGATTTATTACATTTTCCTTAAGGTAAATGTAGCCTTATTTCAATCTTGTTTAATAAACAATTATTTTTTAATTGTTAGTACAACAATTATGAGATGAGAGATTGAAGGTCCAACCTCAATTGAAGTAGTATATGCTTATATCACTAAGCTTACTTTGACACAATTTGATTTTTAAGTTTTCGTTCTTATATCATGTCACTATATTAGCTTTGTGTTTTAGTCCACATATGTTAAATAATTATACAAAATACCCCAAAGCTCATTTTGTTTCAATTACGCCTCTAGATTTTTAAAAAGTTCCATTTCCCCCTAGAATTTGAGATTGATTTCAAAAGATACCCCATGAATTTCAAAAATTGCTCCAAAAAAATATTTTCTTATTGATATTGACGATGCAATTAATGTATAAAGAAAATGAAGACCATGACAATATTATATATAAAAGATTAAAATTCTTGTTAATTATTATTTGTTTCATCTTAAAAGATATCGCTAAAATTATTTACATAATCAAGTTCTACACATTTGTTGTCAAAATCAATGTATATGAATGATGTTGTAAATAATATTGTAAATGATACCACATATAATATACCTTTCAATTTTTATACCTCAGTTATCACGTCAATTTCCATCGTTCTAATGGTATTCTTTTGAAACAAATTTCAAACTTCACGAGAAAAAAATGAAACATTTTAAAGTTTAAGAAAGTTCACGGTTTTTTTTTTCTTTTTTTGGGTATGATTTAACCATATATTTTCTTTATCAAATACAATTACACAAACAAGCAAATTTGTAGAAGAATGTCTATACAAATTTCAAAAATAAAATTTTAACATGGATGAATACAATATAAAACATATAAAACATATAAAACATGAAAAAATTAAAAAAACTTTCCCTCTTCTTCTAATAGTAAAAAAATATAAAATTTAATCCATTGTTAATTGCTTTTGTTTCACTTTTCCCTCTCTTTTCTTTGGTAGCCTTGGCCCTCTTCTTCCACAAAGAGATGGTAGAGGTGATGATTTTGTTTCCATGGATGTTATGATAGAACCTTTGATAATTATTATAAATTAATTAATTAATACATAAATAAAACTACCCTTAATAAAAATAAATAAATATATATATATATATTTGAAAAAAAACCCTAAAACTACTCTCAAGAGTGCGTTGTTTAGTACATTTTGGTGACTACTTTTGAGCCCCACCTTAATGAGTATGCCTTCTACTTTTTATTTTTATTTTTATTTTTTTTTAAAATTAATTTTTATTTTTATTTTTAAAAAAATAACACTAAGGTCATTGCATCGCCCTTCTTGTTTAATCCCTTCTTGGATGCTTCTTTCATAATTTCTTTCCCTTTCCTACCTATAACATTTTGTACGAAACCTATTGTCTTTTCTTTTCTCTTTATTGCAACTTTCATACTAGTAATCACTATATTTTTCCCTCTCTTCTCCCATTTTTTTTTTATTTTGAGAGAACAATTTGTAGAATGATTTGGATAATGCTTTCGGATTATCCATTTCACGAGTAGATTCTCTTCCCGCCTCTACTTGATCTTATCATCTCAAAATCTTCTTTAAGAATCTGATCTTATTATGATTATTACATTGAGCTATCACTCAATCCGATAAAGAATTTTACGAATACGAATAAAATATTTTAGTAACCTTTAATTATCTTTACTATAAGTATAGACTTTCATGACTATGTATACAATGAAAGAATTGTTGCCTTCAATGACATAATATTTTGTTGTTGACAAAAGGAAAGAGTAGCTTTGAGAGTTATTTAGTGATGAAATGAAGAATGATTGTATATGAGAAATGTTTTATTTATTTATTTAGATGTGGAATAGTAGAAATTCTGCAGAATTCTTCCTTCTCATCTTTTATCATCACAAATTGACTTAAAACATCAAAGTAACTTTAGCAAAAACCACTTTAGTATTTATTAAACTTCTCAAACGTTCCTTTTATTTTACTACCATACAATCAATATATATATCTTCACGTCTACTATAACTATTTCTTATTTCAAGTCGATCTCAAGTGACTTTTCAAGCGCATAAAAAATATTTTTTAAACATTTGAAAAGTAAACATGCCCTTCTTTCTCTCTCTCTTTTTTTTTTTTTTTTTTTTTTATCATATAAGCATATAAAACTTCTTATTTCTTTTGAGAAAAATAAATAAGTAAAAGAACCCTGAAAGCTAAAATCCAAGAAGTAGATTCATAATAGTAAAATCACAAATTTGGTCCATAAAGTTTGGGAGAAAGTTTTGAGAAAGTCCTCATGAAACTAAATTCTAATTTTCTTCAAACAATGGGGACCAAATTTGCAATTCTACCATTCAAAATCTTGTGACATATTTAATCTTTAATACCGTTTGCCAATTGAACTAACATACAACATGTACTATTAACCTCAAGATCAAAAGTTTGACCCCCTCCTACCATATTGTAAAAATAAAAAAAGAATCTTTAATATCATTTATAAAATTTACACTTATGTAAATTAAAATAGTGATTCCATCAACATCTAGAAAAATAGTTAGAAAGAAGCACAAAAAACAAGAAACCCACAAGGAAAAGTATACAACATGAAGAGCAACATATTCACAAATTTAAAAGGGGGAAAACCCCATATAAATGATACACATGTTGCTGAAGACTTGAAAACAAAAAGAAATGAAAAGGTAATCAAAGATGCCCTTCACCAAAACTCATATTGTGGAGTCCCAAGGGCATGCATTGGCAATGGCCATTTGCTATTGCCATTGCTATTACCAAGAAAAGCAAAAGGGTGACCACAATTTTCTTTTGGGAGTGTTCATAAATGGTTCTTTAGATCACAGTGAGAAAGACACCCTACAAAGACAGTGACCCTTCAAAATGGAAGGCCCACAATTTGCATCTGCATGAAAGATAAGGACTTGTCATAAGGCACTCTTGCCTAAGTGCCCCTCTCTGAAAATCACAAACAAGTGGGGGTTTGCATCCAAATAACCCTCATATCTTAGGGCAATCATCTCAGCCATTATTGTGTATTTGTATTCCTCAATGTCTACTAAAATATTTACCCACTTATCACATACTCTTCTTACTTTGTAAGGTTCGATATTTCTCATCAACATCTCTATTGGCATTGATGACAAGACTCAACAAGAGATAGGTGACCAAGCTTGACCATAGCTTAAGGGGGTATTTGGGGTGCTGAATTAAATTATGAAGTCTGGAGTTAATATCTTGGAGTTAAGAAATTTGTGTTTAGGGTATAGAGTTGTGAAAATGGAGTTCTATGATAAATGTGTAAAAGAAAAAAATATGAAAAGATGGAATTCATCGATAAAGATGCAAATTTCAATAATGAATACTATTGAAGTTGTTGAAGTTGAGTTACTTAACACTGACTTATGAAGTTAGTGGGCCAAACACCCTCGAAGTGATAATCAATATAAATTAAAGAAATGACATCATAAGAGTTTGAACATGAGATACTAGACTATGGTACATTTAAACTTAGGCTACATTAAATTCTTATCCTTTATTTTGAAAACAGTTCTACTTTACTCGACTTTAATGATCATTTAAATTTGATAAATGAAGGGGAAACTCTGCATTAAAAGGAGGAAAAAGGGTACAACAACATGGATCCCAAAATGTAATTTTAAATTGTAGATGGCAAAAAAGAAAAAGAAAAACACTGTTTTCTATGCAAGAGGAGAAGGGAAGGAGGGATAGATGCAGTAGATTTTTCTCTGGCTCTTCCTTTTTTAAGAGGAAGATCAAAAGCAGATTTCATCTGCTCTGCTTTTGCTTTACAGCTCTCCCTTTAAGACTATTCCATCTTCTAATAAAGCTTTCAAATCCCACATTCTTTTACATGGATAATTGGTCCACTATTGTAGGGCAACTAGGAAGAAGGAATAAAGTTGAAGAAATCATTTGGAATTAGAAATATAAGCTAAGAGTAATTTCCCTCAATTAAAAAACTAAAATATAATAATAATAATAATAATAATAATAAGACCTCCCACTGACCTACTGGCTCCTTCTTCTTCCTCTGCTGCAGGCTGCATCCCTCCCATCATTATAGATTGATCATTCAACACCATTGTAATGATATATTAATAATCATCATCTTCTTCTTTTCCACCCACATGTTACCAAGTCATTATTATTTTAGTTCTGGTAAATATTTCTGCTACAAAAGTGGATAACTTTTACCATATGATCATTAAATACCCCCAAAAAAAACAAGAAAAAAAAAAGGATCGTGAACATGGTTTTGAATCATCTTCCTCGTGGCATTCTTTTTCTTGGCTTCTAAGAATATATTCCTTGTAGTCAGAATTTAAAGAAGTATAAGATTAGGAAGGAAACATCATTTGGCATAATTGGATTCTTGGGTTAAAAAAGTTTTATGTTTCACTCTCTTGAGATTCACCCATTTCAAAGAGAAATTATTGGATGCAACCAACATAATGATGGTTGTCTGGTTACGATTCTGTCATCGCGGGGAGGGGAAAAACATCATGTGGGAGTGACATTATGGTTGAGTTTGAGTTGAAGGCTATAATGTACAGAGGGCAGTACTGTCCTGAATCTTCTGGTTAATTTTCAGTTTGATAGGCTGATTTGGAAGAGTGAAAAAAAGAAGAGACAAAACTAAACATACAAGAGTCATTTACCAAAAGCTTGAGTACTGAACTATTTTTATTGATGGAAAGTGCAAATCCTTCAGTTCATATCTCTCTCATTCAAAGCAATAAAGAGCATCCTTTAATTAAAGCTAAAGGGTATTCTTGTCATATGAATAAAGAAAGAAAACAAAGCATTACCTTTGCTTTTTATTATATTTATTATATATATATATTTTTGTTTCTTTTCCTTTTTCCCTCCCCACCCCCCATTTGATCTTTTCTATTATCCAACGGCCATCTTTTAATTTGCATTTTGCTAGCTACATGTCTTTCTACAGAACCATCGTCTCTTCCCTTTTCTTCAGCCTCTTTTCCTCCTAGCTTTGCTAAAAGAAACTTGATATAGAGGAATTCAGAAAGCAAAGGAACCATTTTGTAGCAGAATTTCAACCTTGCATCTCTGTTCGAAAAGGAAAGAAAAGCAAATAAAAGAGAAGAAAGAAAAGGAGGGTCTTAATTTTTCTTACTTGTATTTGAAGACTCGTTTACTATGAACATGTTTGATTCCTTAAGCCCAAACACACTTGAAGAAGTTCAGCATATTATTCCACTATCTTTTCCTCCTCACTTTGCTGCAAAATATATAATTGCCAAGCTGCCTAAAACCCTTGGTCTTTCCTTCCTGTGCTTCCAAACTCAATTCCCTTGATACAATTTTGGGAAAAACATGTTTTTCCTTGTTTTTACATTCTTCTCACTTCTAGGCTTCTCTTCTTCCCACAGTTTGGTCAGTGATTTTCATGTTTTGCTTGCTCTCAAACAAGGGTTTGAATTCTCTGACTCTGCTGCACTAAGCACTTGGACTGCCTCAAACTTCAGCTCAGTTTGTACATGGGCTGGGATTCAGTGCTCTGATGGACGAGTTGTGTCGGTCAACTTGACAGATTTGAATCTTGGTGGCTCTGTTTCGCCGTTGATTTCAAGTCTTGACCAACTTACTGAGCTGTCTGTTGCAGGAAATAACTTCTCTGGTGGCATTGAAGTAGTGAATTTGGGTTATCTTCGATTCCTTAACATCTCAAACAACCAGTTTACTGGGACTCTGCACTGGAACTTTTCGAGCCTGCCGAACTTGGAGGTGTTGGATGCCTATAACAACAACTTCACTGCTCTTCTTCCCACAGAGATTTTGAATTTACAGAACCTCAAATACTTGGACCTTGGAGGTAACTTTTTCCATGGAAAAATCCCTGAAAGCTATGGCAGTTTAGAAGAGCTGCAATATCTTTCTCTTGCAGGAAATGATTTGGTTGGGAAAATCCCAGGAGCGTTAGGAAATCTCACAAATTTGAGAGAAATTTACTTGGCCCATTACAATGTTTTCGAAGGGGGGATTCCACCCGAGCTCGGGAAGTTGGCCAATTTGGTTATCATGGAAATTGCAGACTGCAGTTTGGACGGTCAAATTCCTCATGAACTGGGGAATTTGAAGTCCTTGAACACTCTATATTTGCATACAAATCTACTCTCAGGTTCAATTCCGAAGCAGTTAGGCAATCTTACAAACTTGGTCAATCTGGATCTCTCCAACAATGCACTCACAGGAGAAATCCCATCTGAGTTTGTTGAGCTCAAACAGCTCAACCTTTACAACCTCTTCATGAACAAGCTACACGGATCTATTCCAGACTACATAGCAGATTTGCCAAACTTGGAGACCTTGGACCTGTGGATGAACAATTTTACCGGCACAATCCCGAAGAATCTTGGCCAAAATGGGAGGCTTCAGCACCTCGATTTGTCGACAAACAAGCTCACAGGTACAATACCTGAGGGCTTGTGTTCATCAAACCAGCTGAAAATACTGATTCTGATGAACAACTTCCTGTTTGGGCCAATCCCTGAGGGTCTGGGGTCATGTACCAGTCTAACAAAAGTGAGGTTGGGGCAGAACTATCTGAATGGAAGCATTCCCAATGGCTTCATTTACTTGCCTCAGCTAAATTTAGCAGAGTTTCAGGACAATTACCTTTCAGGTACACTTTCTGAAAATGGGGAGAGTTCATCAACACCCATCAAATTAGGGCAACTTAATCTCTCTAACAATCTTCTCTCAGGAACTTTACCATCTTCGCTTTCTAATTTGTCTTCTCTGCAAATTCTCCTCCTCAATGGCAACCAGTTTTCTGGTACAATCCCTCCTTCCATTGGAGAACTCAATCAACTTCTAAAGCTTGATCTTAGCAGAAACTCACTTTCGGGTGAAATTCCACCTGAAATTGGGAATTGTATCCATCTCACTTACCTTGATTTGAGCAAGAACAACCTCTCTGGCCCAATTCCCCCTGAAATTTCAAATGCACATATTCTCAATTACCTCAACTTGTCGAGAAATCACCTAAATCAATCCCTACCGAAATCAATTGGGGCAATGAAGAGCCTGACGATTGCTGATTTCTCCTTCAACGATTTCTCCGGAAAGCTACCGGAATCAGGACAACTTGCCTTCTTCAATGCTTCATCCTTCGCCGGAAATCCTCAACTCTGCGGCTCTCTCCTCAACAATCCCTGCAACTTTGCAACAACAACAACAAAACCAGGAAAAACTCCGACGTATTTCAAGCTAATCTTCGCCCTCGGCCTATTAATTTGCTCTCTAGTGTTCGCCATAGCGGCAGTTGTCAAAGCGAAATCATTCAAACGAAACGGATCAAGTTCATGGAAAATGACCTCATTCCAAAAGCTTGATTTCACCGTCTACGACGTCTTGGAGTGCGTGAAAGACGGCAATGTGATCGGAAGAGGCGGCGCCGGCATCGTCTACCACGGGAAAATGCCGAATGGAGTTGAAATCGCAGTGAAGAAACTTCTAGGGTTCGGCCCTAATAGTCACGACCATGGATTCCGAGCCGAAATCCAAACCCTAGGCAACATTCGACACCGAAACATCGTAAGATTACTCGCATTCTGCTCCAATAAAGAGACAAACCTCCTCGTATATGAATACATGAGGAACGGAAGCTTAGGCGAAGCACTCCACGGCAAAAAAGCCTCGTTTCTCGGATGGAATTTGAGATACAAAATCGCCATTGAAGCCGCCAAAGGTCTCTGCTACCTCCACCACGATTGCTCTCCACTAATCGTCCACCGAGACGTGAAATCGAACAACATTCTCTTGAATTCCAACTTCGAAGCTCACGTCGCCGATTTCGGATTGGCGAAGTTCATGTTCGACGGCGGCGCATCGGAATGCATGTCGGTGATCGCCGGATCTTACGGCTATATCGCTCCTGGTACGTCTTTTCTTTTCTTTTTCGTTTTTTTCATTTGCCTTTTTCGATTTTCAAATTTGAAGAATTTTATTTTTGCTATTTTATTATTATTTTGAATTATCTTCTTTTCTCCGATTTGGGTCGTTACAGTGTTAGTTAAGTTAGTTAATTACTAAAATGCTTTTGGTGGGCCATGTTGATTGGATTAGTCAATGCCAGCCGTCCGATTGTCGCTGCTAAGAAAATCCAAGGGCAGTGATTGACAATGACCTTAGAAAGATTATGGATTCAAATAAATAAAACTCATTTTATTTCAAAACAAATTAAGGCATATTGTTGTTTATTTATTTATTTGGAAAGATTCTTATTTGAAAATCTTAACTAAAATCTATAAATAGAAATAGAAGTTTGAAAACTACTTTCTAGGGTTACTTTGACATTTGTTTAAAGAGTTGTTGTAATAATTTTAATTTTTTTCCCATTTTATGTTTGTTTATTAAGTAATTTCCTTTCCTTTATAATTTAAATAATAAAATCGTAATCAATTTCTTAAAAAAAAAAATCTAAAATAATAATTTCATTTAGAGTATCCACCTGGCATTCATTATATTCATTATAATCATTATTAAAGTTCATAAACATCGTCTTGTCCGACCATAAGATTATTCTAATTAATTATAAAATTTATAAATCAAATTAAGTTATTACATAAATACAAGGAAAATTTGAAAACTTTACCTTTTAAGATTCAAAGAAAGTGAGAGTACTAATTCAAATGAAGTGGAAAAAAAAAAAAAGGAGACCTCAACCCATAAAAAAGAAAAATAAAAGAGTATATATTTAAAATCCGAATTCTGGGGAGTGCTAAAGTGACAGGCGGGTGAACTGTGACATATTAAGAAGAGTAGAATTTTTTAGGAAGACGCACCATGAAAAATTAAAAAGAAAAAAAAATATATATATATTAAACAGTATTTCTGAATTCTGTGCCAAAGAGACAAGTAGTAACGGGGGCCCACCCGACAAATGGTCAGATCAGATCAGAATCTGACGGCTCTGATTTAATCATCAGACTGTCAACTGATGGGTAACATAATACAAGCTCAGAGTCCCTTTTGAAAGTTCAACCATTCTCCATCTGGGCCCCACATTACTAAAGGAAAAAAAAGAAAAAGAGAAAACTAAATTTAATATTTTGTCTAATAAATATTAAAATTTAGGTATTATATTTGTTAACAGTAAAATTTTAAAAAATACCTAATAAATTGTTGAATCTTATAATTAAAAAAAGGTTTCAAACAAAAAATCTTATTATAAAAAATATATGACGTAAACTCATTTGAAAAAGATGCAACTTTAATTCAAAATTTCAATTTTAAAAAATCATTAAAGATTCATTCAAAATTTAAATTTTAAAAAAACCATTAAAAGATTCTTTAGAAAATCATTAAAAAATTTAACATAACGACAAAAATATAGAGCTTAAGAATTAATGTTTAAAAGACATATATCACAAGATTCTCAATAGTTTAGAAAAAATTGAATAAATTTATTTATAAATATAGTAAAATTTATTATCTATTAGTAATAGATACTAATACAAATAGATAATGATGTTTTGTTATATTTAAAAATATTTTTAACAGTTATATCATTTAAAATAATTAAAAGTTTTAAGATTAAATTTAAAATTTCATGTTTATATTATTGTTATGATTATTATTATCATTTTTTTTAAGAATTGTGTTTATATTTTTTAGATTGGTTCTATTTTTATTTTTATTTTTTTTGGGAAAAATCTATAGTCTATCTTTTTAAAATTCTACAGAAATTCTACGTTCACAAATTAATTTAAAATAACTTTTTATAGTATATTTTTAAAAATTTTACAAAAATTCTTTGTTAATTGTTAAAATGCCACGTTCACAACTTAATTTAAAAGAAAATTTTTCTCTTTATAATTAATATATCTATTTTATATGATAATTGTTGGTTTATATAGCTCACGATGGGCTTACATGATAATTAACTATGTTACTATGATAAATTTAGACATTGATGCAATGATGGTAGTAATTACTTGTGATTATAGTCATAAATATTTTTCAAGTCCATCTTTTTTTTTTTTTAAATGTCAATGATGTATATATTAATACTACTTTTTATCTTTGTAGAATATGCATACACGTTGAGAGTCGACGAGAAAAGTGATGTGTATAGTTTTGGAGTCGTGCTATTAGAGCTTTTGACAGGACGTCGACCAGTTGGAGATTTTGGAGACGGAGTGGTTGATATAGCTCAATGGTGCAAAAGAGCTCTAACAAATGGCGAAAATGAAAACGACATCATTTGCATAGTTGACAAAAGGGTAGGAATGATACCCAAAGAGGAAGCAAAACACTTATTCTTCATAGCGATGTTATGCGTGCAAGAGAACAGCGTGGAAAGACCAACAATGAGGGAAGTGGTTCAAATGTTGGCTGAGTTTCCTCACCAATCTCCCAACTGTTTCCAATCTTCCTCTTCTTCTTCTTCTCCTTGTCAAAAATTGAAGAATGGCGGAAAGGAAAGAGAACACCAGTCAAAATCCAAACCAGATCTTTTAGTTTAAGAGGAAAAAGAGTGATGATTTTTTCTTTTTTCTTTTAATTTTTAGTCATTAGGGTTTTATCAATATATAGGTTTATATTGGGGTTTAGTTTCATATGTTTTCCTTTTTTTTTTTTTTTTTAAGCTTTAGAATTTTGTGTGTTAAATGGGTTGTTTTGATATATGTAAAGGTTTTTTTAAGTTGAGTACTTTTGGCTAAGAAAATTAGTTAGTGGTAGCTAGAAGGAAATTTGAGGGGGGGAAAAGAGTAGAAAGAAAGTGGGGATGGGGATGAGAGAAATAAACTGAAATTAAAAGAGTGCACATCTTTTGAAGTAATGGGTGGAGAGGCAAAATGCAAGCATCAATGGGGTCTTGCACATTAGCCCTTGACTTTGTATCATAATTTGATCCTAGTCATCAATACATATAACATTATTAAAAATTCTCTCTCTCACTCTCTCTTATGATTTTGGGGTATGATTACAAGTTATATTATTATCTCTAATCTGGATTATATGATATTTCTTTCACTCTTCCATGATCTAAGTCATGAATACATGTTATGTCATCATTATTATTTTCACTCTAAATAAAGTCAACGAAGTGAGTGTGTAATATAATGGAGAGGTTAGGTTATAAGTAACTTTTAGTTCTATATGTTTCTTTGATGATTTCAATTTAGATCTATATCTTTGAACAAATTATTACTATTTGTATTCTATGGTAAAACATTTTATTATAAAATAGATGGATTATAAGTATTATTATACTAATAATTGACAACCTCATTGTTATACAAAAAAAAAAATTCCAAATCGACAACTACATTGAGAAGTACTTTTTCTTTCCTCAAACAACATTACATTTTTTATTCACAAAAGAATGAATACATAAAAGTGAAATAGTATTAAATAATAACACAAGGATTAAAGACGTCAAAGTGAGTATAGTTCAACTAACATACTGTATTTGTTAGCGACCAAGAGGTTGTAGTCAAAATCATCCCACATTTGTTGCACTAAAGAAAATTAGAAACTAAATTGTTGTTACACGATGTTTCAGAGAAATGCGTTTTGTGGAGTTGAACTTGTGTTGATGTAGATTTGATGTGCACGTGGTTCAATCTCTAATACTTGATCCTCTAATTCTCTCTCAATTGAATGTATATGCTTGGTTTGAGGAAACAGAGTGCGTGCTGTTCTTGAAGTTGAAGTCTTGGGAGACTTTTGTGTCTTTAGGAGACTTGTATCTTCAAAGAGTGTTCAGTTTCAGGAGTCAAAATTCTTCTTCTTGTTGGGAGAATTATTTCTAGGCTCTTTGGAGTGCAAAATTGACAACCCCTTCAAATGAAGGAGAACTTCTCTATTTATAGAGTTCTCTAGTGGGCTTTGTGGGTTTGGGATTGGTTGGTCCATGAACCTGAAGGAAAGGAATTCTTCATGGAATCGTGTGAACGTCATGCATTTGTGATTCAATTTTGAAACCAATGAAATAACAGAGAAGAATATACATTCAAAATGCAAGTGATAGGATAAACATTATAGATCAAGCTTATAAGCGTGCCATTCTATTGGGAGGAAAGGAAGAAGGACTTACCCTTGAAGAAAACCCTTTATCGTATTTCCTCTCCAAAGGTCGTGAACACAACACTGGCCAAACGCAACAATGTTGAAGGAACTCTTATACAAGAGTATCTTTGAATGGAAGCGGATCTTTCCAAAAGCATTGTGACAAAATTACCACATTTACATTCAAATAAATAGATATGCATCAAACTATAAATTATCGACATGCTTAAAGATAAATAAACAAGATAACAAGAGAACTTACCAGTTGAAAACTCTATTCAAAGCAAAAATCTTGCTCTCTCCATGAACAGAAGGCTATCGTTCAGCAACACTCGATCGTCTACATGAACGAACTCCACATGAATAGAAGAAGAATGGGGACAAAACCACCACTTGAAACCCTTAGTATTCTCGGAGTGAGAATCTAAAGAGTGGGCTCTGTTCGGATTTGGTAGAGGGTCGGAGGAACAAGCAAGTGGAAGAAAGTCACGTCTATCGTATAGATAAGATGTTTGATCATTTAGGTGAGGTATACGATCGTGTAGGAAAAGGTAGGCAATCGTCTATATGATCGTTTAGTAAAGCTTGGGTGCTAGACGATCGTTTATCAAAAGGTAGGTGATCGTTTAGAAAGAAGCGCATGTGTGTAAGTGATCGTGTAGTAAAAAGTGAGCTATCGTATAGTCTCTCAATTCACTAAGCGATATAATGCAAACACCTCGTGAGCAATTAACCGTTTATTTTGCAAAATGAAAACAATTTTCATTTTATTCTTCAATTACGAAAAACGAATGGAACTTCCCACTAACACATGGCTATGGAGAAAACGGCGGTCAATTATCCCATAACTGTCCAATTAATAATAATAAATATAATCATATTATATTCATTAACCTATAGTTTAATATCACATATCAACCATAGCATTTTCTCCTCTACTAGATATAAATCATATTTATATTCAGTTTCCTCCAATTAATGTATCTCATACATAAAGTTAATCATATCATATATAATTAACCAGTTCAATCATATCATATATAATCGAACTCCCTCTTATCAATTTGAATATTTCAAATGAACCCAAAAACTGATTCTCAACTTGAATCCAAGCTACCAAGGGGACCTTATGGACCTATGGCTCGAAGCTCCAACGGTACGTGAATAACTGACTAAACTCTTTAGCCACAAGATCCACCATTCGTTAACTGCCAGGCATTCCACTAAAGACGATAGCTGAACTCTTCTTACCACAAATATATTTCTATGTCTATCGGATATAACCAATCATTAGTATGATAACACTTCATAGATGCTCGTAAGTATAGTTGGGCCAATTTTTCATTTTGCCCCTATAGTTACATCTAACTCCTTAAATACCACTAATCCCTCTAATGAATAATACAACATAGTCCTACTATGTGTGAATACCTCTTGGTCCATGAGAAGGTGTGTGGTACCACATCGTTCAAGCCCCGGGATTAACCCTTAAGGGAACATCTATCTACCTTCCCCTGCTTCGGGGAAGGAGTGAATTCCATCTTGTGTAGCTGAGTTCCCAACTCCTAAATCAGATGAATCCCCAAAGTGGTAGGTTTGAGTCGATGACCTGGCCACTCGCACCCATGCAAATCAAAGAACCGCCCTAAATGGCAGGAGTTCCCAATTCACTCAAGATTGAGGTCATGTTACCTATGGTCATCCTAGTGAAGTGAAGTCACTATCGTGAATGGCATTATATAACGAGACGTTAATACTTCGTGGTCAGGTCTTATACAAACTCTTTGTATAGGACGTCCCTACTTGTATGTCCCCACACGAATGATTAGGATCAGATCATCTGTAGTAAGTCACAACACTTGTAACTATTCCACAAAATGGGCTGCATCCATAGCGTTACCAGGATAAGGTTTCCTTCCTATATCCATATACTACAGACCATTTTGGTTATCACTTAAGACATGATCTACTTATATATCACCACATACATGCTTATGTTACATAATGACACTGGAGATTTTAGTTTATTGGTTTGTGGTAAAGCAAATAAAACATCCAATGTGCAAAGTCAGGTAGTGAAGAAAATATCATATATTATACATCACAAGCGTTCGTACAAAATGTGTTTACAAACTACAAGACACGAGACTTTAGAGCATCATCCCTAACAATCTCCCACTTGTCCTAAAGCGAGTGGGATATACAAAAACTAGTACAAAACAATAAAATAGGGCACTAAGGCCCAGTATAAGAAAATCTCCCACTTGCCCTAGTCTAGCCGCGGGCAGTTCCGTAGATCCATGCTCTGAAGGTGACCCTCAAACACTGTAGCCGTGAGAGTCTTTGTAAACGAGTCAGCAACGTTGTGCTNCCGTAGATCCATGCTCTGAAGGTGACCCTCAAACACTGTAGCCGTGAGAGTCTTTGTAAACGAGTCAGCAACGTTGTGCTACAAAGCGATGACGATCATGTCCCATCAATGCACTATCTTGCCGATCAGGTGATACTTCTGCTCTATGTGTTTGCCGCGCCTGTGACTCCTGGGCTCCTTAGAGTTCACCACAGCACCACTATTGTCACAATAGAGGGTGATAGGCCTAGACATATCTGGAACAACTTCCAACTCTGTCAGGAACTTCTTGAGCTAGACGACCTCCTTAGCAACTTCGCAACCACTACATACTCGGCCTCCATCATGGGTCGGCGATGCACCCCTGCTTAGTGCTTCAGCACATTACAACTCCTTCGTTAAGAGTAAAAACTGACCCTGAAGTGGATTTCCAAGAGTCCCTATCAGTCTGAAAGTCAGAATCTGTGTATCTAGTAAGGATCAAATCCCTAGATCCATACACGAGCATGTAGTCCCTCGTTCTCTGAAGATACTTAAGGATGTTCTTAGCTGTGGTCCAGTGACCCTGCCCTGGGTTAGACTGATACCTACTGACTATTTCTACAACATAGTAGATGTCTGGCCTAGTACAGAGCACCGCATACATCAAATTGCCAACGATAGATGCATGTGGGACCCGTCTCATTTTCTCAATCTCTTGAGGTGTCTTAGGACACATGTCTTTAGACAAAGTGACTCCATGCCTAAATGCCAGTAGGCCTCTTTTGGAGTCTTGCATCATGTACTTGAGCAACATCTTGTCAATGTACAATGCCTGAGACAACGTTAGCACTTTCTTTATGATCTTGAAAGATCTGTATACCCAGAACAAATTGATCCTATCCAAATCTTTCATTGGAATTGGGTCGCTAGCCAGTTCTTAATTGCAGTCAGTAGACCTACATCATTCCCAATGAGTAGGATATCGTCTACATATAACACTAAGAAAACTACTGAACCGTTGACGATCTTCTTGTAGACACAAGGTTCATCAACGTTTGGTTAAAGCCATACGATTTAATCGCAGTATCAAATCGAATATTCCAAGATCTAGAAATCTGTTTCAGCCTATAAATGGACCGATTTAGTTTGCAAACTTTTTGCTCTTGACCATGGGCAATGAATCCCTCGGGCTGCAACATGTAAATGGTCTCCACAAGATTGCCATTCAGAAAGGCCGTCTTGACATCCATTTGCCAAATCTCATAATTATAATAAGCGGAAATGGACAGAAGGATGCATATTGACTTTAACATGGCAACAGGCGAGAAAGTCTCCTCATAGTCGACTCCCTCCACGTGGGTATAACCCTTTGCCACAAGTCGAGCCTTAAAGGTTTGCACCTTCCCATCGACTCCCCGTTTCCTCTTGTAGATCCATTTACAACCTATAGGTCTTATCCCATCAGGCTGATCTACAAGATCCCATACTGAGTTGAAATACATCGACTCCATCTCGAGATCCATGGCTTTGATCCATTCATCTCAATCTATATTCTCCATTGCCTTCTGATAAGACAACGGATCCTCAACGTCGCCATCGGCTACCATAGCCAGGATTTTCGTGAAACCCAGATAGCGAATGAGCGGGTTCACAACCCTCCGACTACGTCGAGGTTCCCTCAACTCTTGAGATGGAACTGACCTACCAAATGAACTATCATCAACAACTCTTGCTGATGAAGCAGGTCCTTCAACAACTCTTGTTGAAGTTTCAATAGTTTTGTTGGAAAGCTCACGTAACACGATTTTACTACGTGGACTGTGCTTCCTAATATGATCATCCTCTAGGAAAGTAGCATTCGTTGAAACAAACACCCCATTTTTCAAAGGATCATAAAAATAACCCCTTCGTGTACCTTTTGGGTAGCCTACAAAAAGGCATAACCTCGACCGTAGTTCCAACTTCTTAGGATTTGCCTCAAGCACATGTTCTGGGTTAAGGAACTTAAATATGAGAATTCCATGAGCGGGTTTAGATCGCTCTGATTTTCATAGTGACCGGAATATAAACGATATACATTCTAAAATAACAGTTATGCATAATAAAACTCAACAACAACATGCTCAGTATATAATAAAGCATAGAAAAGGGGTTCATTACTAGAGGAAGACGATCTTCGAATGTATGAACCCACAACAGCAGAAGAACACCATCGATCTACCAGCACCCCGACAAGTCTTTTGTCTGACACTACACGATCTGAACATACACAAACAAGAAGATGGGAACAACACCACCAATAGGAGACCCAGGTATCCTAGCTGTCAAAAACCTAGAGAGTGGGCTCTAGTGAGTTTGGTAATTGATGACATGCAGAAATGCATGTCATCTTGGCCTTTTACTTAGAATTATGAGGGCTGTTAAGCAGAATATGTGGCAATTATGCTAAGAATTCATGAGAAAATGAGCTTGCGTTGTCCAACATTAAGAATCTCGGACAACCCAATATTATGCGTTATTAGGCATTCAATTGTCTATTTTTGTAGCTAACGCAAGAAGTGGACAAAAACGCGGAAATCAGACTATCGCATAAACGACCCCGCATGCGGAGAAACTCTCACATCACAAAGGCGAACGTGTTCGATCAATGCATGGGTGTTGCGGTAATCAGTTTCATGCTTCCATCGCATGAGAGTTGCGAACGTCAAGCGATTGCGATCATCGTGTAGAAGTTGCGGTATTAAGAGAATGCGACCACTGAATGATTGTGGCTACACGATAACGCATGATAATGGGATCAATGCAAGGTTGGTGGAATGAACGCATCAACGCATCTACCTTGGGAAATCAAAAGATGATGTTGACATTTCACCTACCATGCGTTTGGCAACAAGAGGTTAAAAAGGAATAGACACAGCAAAATGTCAGAATCAGAGCAGTCCATTAATGCTAATCGGTGATCCAGACTCTATATAAAGAAGTCGATGAGCAGAAATTTCAAGCTTATTCAGGGTTTTCAACCCAAGGTTGAATCAAGGTTTTCGCTTGAGGTTCGCCTAGGGCAGATCCTTGTGATCCAGACAATGCGTGAGAGGAAGCTTGAGAGTTCTTCACCTCCTTCATCCATTCCGAGTGACGATCGAAACCTTCGACTGGAGCTAGATCTCAGGAGAGTCAGCTCTACCACCCATCCATTGCACCACCGACAGCCTTAACGCACATCCGCTGGAAGCAACTCTTTGCTTCCAGCCGGTCATTTCATTTTCCCTTCTTTTCTTATATTGTATTGTATACATTTTGTGATTAAGGAATTAATACATGATGTGTTCAATGTATTTCTGTGTTTCCTTCGACTCCATCTCCATCTCTTTTACTTAGCATCTTTAACTTCATTGCATCACTTAGTGAGATTGCTAGAGTATCGCATACTTAGTCATGTGGATTAGGGATATGAAACATGTAGCAAACCACCAGAAGGTGTGAGTTGCATGAGTGTGTGAGAAAACCTTATTTGCTTAGTGTGAAGCTGTAGCATGCTTGTCCATGAGTAGAGTTAGCAACAACTAACTGCCCGAGAGGGTAAGTGGTTGGTCGCATTAAGCAATGTAAGCAAGTATTCACTAGGAATAGGAATAATCTTACGTTAGCTAAGTTCATGCGGTTACCTTTTCATCTAGCTACAAGTCCCTAGGTTCGACCTCGGATTACCGGAGAGACTTGCGTTCGCATTATACTTGGCGTGAGTGCAAGAAAACTTGTGACAGGATGCATGGTCATCGCATACATTTGTTAACGTATATTCATTCCAACGCATGACCATCGATGCATGACTATCAACGCATACCTTAAAAACATGCATTGCGTATTGCATCCAAAGGATTTTAGTTGTCGAGTAATTGACATCTAATTTTCCGTCATCAAGTCTTTGGCGTCGTTGCCGAGGACTTGGCAGCTAATTGTTTGTTGAGTTTTGTGTCTCTGCAGGCAAACTTTCTATCTTGGGCATATTGTAGCTTGTACAAAAGGCTGCAAACAATATTGAAGTGTAGGCGATGCGCTGAAAGCCAGTATTGACCCCAAGGTAGAAGGGCAATCAGTCGCATGAGTTGAAGGCAGTTCTAAGCACATGGCAGCGATATGCACCCAATAATTGCCGGAAGTTCCAATGGTCAAGGCAACTTAACCCAAGCAGTTGAAAGCCATCTCTTGCATGGAAGACTCCTTGCAGTGACAACACTCCTATTTTTCCAGGACGTCTTCTACTTTATCTTTAACTTGCTTTCTCAGTTTAGGTTATTTTTATTTTTTATTGTTATTCTGGATAAATGGCTGCTTCCTTGGTTGTCGTACGATTGTTCCTTGCAGGTGCTACTATAAGTCTCCTCGGTGCGCAGTTTAATAGAAGAATTCCTTTCATCCTTCAATGCATGGCTTCGATCGCGTGAATTCCAATGCATAATCGCATGTGTTGTTCTGCCTAAGGTTCTTTTCTTGTTATCCTTTATGCATTATCCTTTTGAAATTCTTTCTTTCCTGATTGCGTTGTTTTGCGATGTTTCTATGATGGTACGTATAATTCACCGCATCTTTTAACTAATCGCCGCAAGGCACTCCTTACTTTTAGTAGCTTCTTCAAATTTTGAAAGTCTTAAGTTTTATTTTGAGCAAACCTTCGCTCAAATGTTTGTTACCGCATTCTTGTAATTTTGTTTTTAGCTTTGCAGTGAGAACGCTGCCAACCTCTAAGTTTGGGGGTGGCAGCGGTCTTGGAGAATTGCGTTCATTACATTGCGGTTTTTAGAAAAAAAAACGAAGAGAATTTTGAGAATAATAACTCCACTGTCAACGCAATGGGAAACCCATGTTGATAAGACTTAAGTTGTGAAAGGTACTCATCCGTAGTTAGATGTCCGCATGACACACGTGGGGGCAAGCCAAAACTAAGTGAGTTGCCAGGATCAACGCATACGCGCAACTCCTTTGTCCGGCGCAAGCCAAAACAAGCAAGACAAGAGTTGAGTTGAATATAGAACGCAACCGTAGTTAGATGCCCGCATGACACACGTAGGGGTAAGCCAAAACGAAGGGTGTAACCAGGTTCAACGCTGCATTTGAATAAGTCATCGCAAATTTTGAAGTGATTTGAACGAACGCATTCTCAAAAGCTAAATGCAAAGTTGCGATGAATGAGTAAAAAGTTTTTGAGCAAAGGCTTGCAGATCTAAACTTAGAAAATATCTTTTTGAAGAAGCAACCAAAGTGGAGGAGAGCATTGCGACAATGGTCAGAGGTGTGTGTAAATTATATTCTGAGAAGCTGGTCATCGCAAAGGACAACAAGAAGGTGAGTTAGAATTTCTTGAGTATAACGCATGCTTGAGGACAAGCATGATTTTAAGTTTGGGGGTGTGATGACATGCAGAAATGCATGTCATCTTAGGCCTTTTACTTAGAAATATGAGGGCTGTTAAGCAGAATATGCGGCATTTATGCTAGGAATTCATGAAAAAATGAGCTTGCATTGTCCAGCATTAAGAATCTCGGCTAACCCAATATTATGCGTTATTATGCATTCAATTATCTATTTTTGTAGCTAAAGCAAGAAGTGGACAAAAACGTGGAAACCGGACTACCGCATAGACGACCGCATGCGAAGAAACTCTCCATCGCAAAGGCGAACGTGTTCGATCAATGCATGGGTGTTGCGGTAATCAGCCGCATGTGTCCATCGCAAAACGTCAACATTCATTTTTGCGATTGTTCCCAAGCGTGACTGCTGTTGATGCGTTCATTCCACCAACCTTGCGTTGATCCCATTATCATGCATTATCGGGTAACCGCATCATTCAGTGGCCGCATTCGCTTAATACTGCAACTTTCTACACAATGACCACAATCGCTTGACGATCGCAACCTCATGCGATGGACACATTGCGGCTGATTACCGCAACACCCATGCATTGATCGAACACGTTCGCCTTTGCGATGGAGAGTTTCTTCGCATGCGGTCGTCTATGCGGTAGTCGGTTTCCACGTTTTTGTCCACTTCTTGCTTTAGCTACAAAAAATAGATAAATTGAATGCATAATAACGCATAATATTGGGTTAGCCGAGATTCTTAATGCTTGGAACAATGCAAGCTCATTTTTTTCATGAATTCCTAGCATAAAAGCCGCCATATTGCTTAACAGCCCTCATATTTCTAAGTAAAAGGCCTAAGATGACATCATCTGCATGTCATCACACCCCCAAACTTAAAATCATGCTTGTCCTCAAGCATGCGTTATACTCAAAAATTCTAACTCACCTTCTGTTGTCCTTTGCGATTACCAGCTTCTCAGAATATAATTACAACACTCTCTGACCATTGTCGCAATGCTCTCCTCCACTTTGGTTGCTTCTTCAAAAAGATATTTTTCTAAGTTTAGATCTGCAAGCCTTTGCCTCAAAAAACTTTTTACTCTTCATCGCAACTTTGCATTTAGCTTTTGAGAATGCGTTCGTTCAAATCACTTCAAAAATTTGCGATGACTTATTCAAAATGCAGCGTTGACCTGGTTACACCCCTTCGTTTTGGCTTACCCCTAACGTGTTGCATGCGGGCATCTAACTACGGTTTGCGTTCTATATTCAATCCAACCTTGTCTTGCTTGTTTTGGCTTGCGCCGGACAAAGGAGTTGCGCGTATGCGTTGATCCTGGCACTCACTTAGTTTTTGGCTTGCCCCCACGTGTGTCATGCGGACATCTAACTACGGATGAGTACCTTTCACAACTTAAAGTCTTATCAACATGGGTTTCCCATTGCGTTGACAGTGGAGTTATTATTTCAAATCTCTTCGTTTTTTTTTTTTTTTTAAAAACCGCAATGTAAAGGAACGCAATTCTCCAAGACCGCTGCCACCCCACTTAGAGGTTGGCAGCGTTCTCACTGCAAAGTGCTAAAACAAAATTATCTAAGAATGCGGTAAAAAACATTTGATCGCGA
>NC_052359.1:21241021-21285531 GCF_009727055.1 Benincasa hispida | reverse complement strand
TTCTCATGTTCCATCACTCACTAAGTGATGCAATGAAGTTAAGATGCTAAGTAAAGAAGATGGAGATGGAATCGAAGGAAACACAGAAATTACATTGAACACATCATGTATTAATTCCTTAATCACAAAATGTACACAATACAATATAAGAAAAGAAGGAAAATGAAATGATCTGTTGGAAGCCAAAGAGTTGCTTCCAGCGGATGTGCGTCAAGGCTACCAGTGGTGCCATGGATGGGTGGTGGAGCTGATTCTCCGAGATCTAACTCCAGTCGAAGGTTCTAGTTGTCACTCGGAATGGATGAAGGAGGTGAAAGAACTCTCAAGCTTCCTCTCACGCATTTTGTCTGGATCACGAAGGATCTGCCCTAGCAAACCTCAGCGAAAACCTTGGATTCAACCTTGGGTGAAAACCTGGATAGCTTGAAATTCTGCTCATCGCTTCTTTTAAATAGAGCCTGGATCGCCGGCAGCATAATGGACTTCTCTGATTCTAACATTCAGCGCGTTAGTCTTTTTAAACATTTGCTGCAACGGCGTGGTAGGTGAAATGTCAACATCATCTTTTGATTTTCCCAAGGTTGATGCTTTGATGCGTTCATTCCACCAACCTTGCGTTGATTATCCCATTATCATGCATTATCGGGTACCGCAATCATTCAGTGGCCGCATTCGCTTAATACTGCAACTTCTAACACAATGACCACAATCGCTGACGGAATCGGCAAACTCTCATGCGCATTTCACCTACCACGCCGTTGCAGCAAATGTTTAAAAAGGACTAAACGCGCTGAATGTTAGAATCAGAGAAGTCCATTAATGCTGCCGGCGATCCAGGCTCTATATAAAGAAGCCGATGAGCAGAATTTCAAGCTATCCAGGGTTTTCACCCAAGGTTGAATCCAAGGTTTTCGCCTGAGGTTTGCCTAGGGCAGATCCTTGTGATCCAGACAAATGCGTGAGAGGAAGCTTGAGAGTTCTTCACCTCCTTCATCCATTCCGAGTGACAACTAGAACCTTCGACTGGAGTTAGATCTCGGGAGAATCAGCTCCACCACCCATCCATGGCACCACTGGTAGCCTTGACGCACATCCGCTGGAAGCAACTCTTTGCTTCCAACAGATCATTTCATTTTCCCTTCTTTTCTTATATTGTATTGTGTACATTTTGTGATTAAGGAATTAATACATGATGTGTTCAATGTATTTCTGTGTTTCCTTCGATTCCATCTCCATCTTCTTTACTTAGCATCTTTAACTTCATTGCATCACTTAGTGAGTGATGGAACATGAGACATACGTAGCGGAAAAAAGGACCTAATTACACTCTAATTGCTTTTAATTAAAAGGAAATTAGCATGCAATTGAAGGGAAAAACAGTAATTAAAAATTACCTTTGGAGCTCTTGAAAACCGCTTTTCCTTGCTGAATGTCGACCCAAACTCTTCCGGACCACCACTAGAGTTGACCTATATCCTCTGGACTCAGAACCGGTTGTGGGACCCGATGAATGAAGAACCCGAGAGAGAGAAAGAGATGGAAAATAGAAGATAGATTTTTGGGTTATGAGGTTTCCTCAAAATAGTGGTTTTTTCCAACCCAAATTTGAAAACAATTTTGGCAAAATGGCAAAAGTTTTTAATTCAAAATCAAAAGCCCATATTTATAGAAAAGGGCCATGCAAAATTGCATGAAACAACTTCATAAAAACCCAACAACTAGAACCCACTATCTAAGTGGGCTTAATGTCTCCACTATAAGCCAACACCTAGCCCACTATGTTGTTAGTAGAATTATCCAACAAAAGTTTGGATTTTCCCACTAATTTTATTCAAAGGGAAAAATAGTCATTTTGTCAAAGTCAAACTTTGACCAAAAAGTCAACATTTTGACTTTTTATGATTTTTCCCGTGTTGACTAATTTTGACCTCCCGAGCATGAATCCGCATTAATTTTCTTGAAATTCAAATCACATTTGAATATAAGGTCGGTCAAAGTTTTACTTTTCAATGTCAAAAAATAACTCTTTGACTTTTTACATCTTTGACCATTTCCATTATTTCCGAGCTTCCAAACATGAATGTATTCATATTCTTGATATTTAAATCACATTTAAATATTGAAGCTGTATCTCTAAACTGAAAAATCGACCACTATATCACACAACATTGCTAGAGTATCACATACTTAGTCATGTGGATTAGGGATATGAAGCATGTAGTAAACCACCGGAAGGTGCGAGTTGTGTGAGTGTGTGAGAAAACCTTATTTGCTTAGTGTGAAGCTGTAACACGCTTGTCCATGAGTAGAGTCAGCAACAACTAACTGCCCTGGAGGGTAAGTAGTTGGTCGCATCAAGCAATGTAAGCAAGTATTCACTAAGAATAGGAATAATCTTACGTTAGCTAAGTTCATGTGGTTACCTTATCTTGTGTATGCGTCCATTGCACCTTTAGAGCTACTCGGGAGAGAGTCTAAAGAAAGAACCTTATTCGAGAGAGCTAGGTTAGAATCGATGCTCAGAAGGCCTAGATTAGGTTTGCATAAGCAAGAATGAAGAACTTAGGAATAAGCTTCATTTGCTATCACACAGCATATGCACCCTACGGATAGGATATTGCATGCGTCCAGGAAGTAGGATATGGTGGTGATATGCGGCCATCACGCCATGCCGCTGAAAGCACGTGAGCGGGTTATAGGGTCTAGGCATATGACTTCTCGACACTTTTGCATATCCACCGCATACTCCTAGATTAGGCTCAAGTGTGTTTGCAATGATCGCATGGCTTGCGTTGACTAGGGTTGCCCTTGTGGTCACTGTAAGATTGCAATGAAGACATTCTCCGCATTTCATCTATTCTTCCATTCACTTGTTCATGTCAAGAATTGTCGTGTCTCTACCTCTCATTGCGTTGTTTGTACTAGGAGTTAAGTAGTGTTAGCATAGCAACTCCCATCCATTCTGTATTTAACCGCCACATGCACATTACCGCATTCATCTAGCTACAAGTCCCTGTGTTCGACCTCGGATTACCTGAGGACCAACCCTTGCATCACATATAATTCGTAGCGCAAGTAACAATCCTTCCGGACAGGATCTGTCAATGTCGCAACCATTTGTCACCGTCACAGGGGGGCGGGGCCACCCCCCGGGCCAACACGATAAGTACTTATCCCAAATAGAAAACTGTGACAGATACATGTCTCGCATCATGTTACATGCATATTCATCCACGCATGACCATCGACGCATGATTATCAACGCATACCTTAAGAACATGCATCGCGTATTGGTCCAAGGATTTTAGTTGCAGTATTGAATCTAATTTCCCGTCATCAGTAGAGACGGAGAGAAGATATCCATTAGATGACAGCAGCGCACGAGAAAGAACTTTGCTATCGTGATAGCAGGGACACTAATCGTATAATAAACACACGATCGTTAGGAAAACTGGACGATCGTTTAGGAAACTGATGTACGATGTTTAGGGAATGCGTGTATAGCACGATCGTTTAGATGACTGAGAATCTATCGTATAGGCTCTCGACGATCAGTCTTTCACGATTTCTTTTGGGCGCGGGCTTTCTTTTTGCACGATTGAATTATTCATAAATTGAAAACGATTTTCAACTTGTATCCCGCTGATTACTTTAACCCTCGCTGCCCACGTTCCCACTTATCAAACGTGAAAATTGGTTAATTATTATATAATTAATCAATTAATTTAGTTAATAAATATAATCATATTATATTTATATCCTATAGTTTGATATCATATATCTACTATAGTATTTTTCTTATATTTGATATAAAACATATTTATATCTAATTTCCTCCAAAATAATGTATCACATACATTTAGCCAATTATATCATATATAATTAGTCATTCCAATTATATCATATATAATTGTACTTCCTCTTGTCAATTTGAACATTTCAAATTAACCCAAACACTGGTTCTCAACTTTATCCAAGCTACCCAGGTGACTTAATGGACATGTGGCTTGAAGCTTCAACGGTACGTGAATAGTTGACTAAACTCTTTAGCTACGAGATTCACCATCCATTAACTGTCAGTGATTCCACTAAAGACCAACAACTGAACTTTTCTTACCACAGATATATTTGTGTGTCTATTGGATATAACCAATCATAAGTACGATGACCCTTCACAGATGCTCATAATTACAGCTAGGCCAATTTACCGTTTTGCAATACGATGACCCTTCACAGACTCGTAAGTATAGTTAGGCCAATTTACCGTTTTGCCCCTGTAGTTACATCTCACTCCTTAAGTACCACTGATTCCTCTAATGAACAATACAACATAGTCCAATTATGTATGAACACCTCTCGGGCCAAGAGAAGGTGTGTGGCACCACATCGTTTAAGCCCCGGAATCAGCCTTTAAGGGAGCCATCTATCTACTTACCCCTGCGTCGAGAAAGGAGTGAATTCTTTCTTGTGTAGCTGAGTTCCCAACTCCCAAATCAGATGTATCCCCAAAATGGTAGGTTTGAATCGGCGACTTAGCCATTCGCACCCATACAAATCAAAGGACCGCCCTCAATGGCAGGAGTTCCCAATTCACTCAAGATTGAGGTCATGTTACCTATGGTCATCCTAGTGAAGTGAAATCTCTATCACGAACGGTGTTATATAACGAGACATCAACACTTCATGGTCAGGTCTTATACAAACTCTTTGTATAGGACGCCTCGCTCGCATGTCCCCAACACGAAGGATCAGGATCAGATCATCTGTGGCAAGTCATAATACTTGTGACCATTCCACAAAGCGGGCCGCGTCTGTAACGTTAACAGGATAAGGTTTCCCTCCTATATCCATATACTACAGACCATTTTGGTTATCACTTAAGACATGATCCACTTGTATGTCACCACATATATGCTTGAGTCACATACAGATAACCAGGGATTTGATGTTTATTGGTTTGTGGTAAAGCAACTAAAACAAGTAAATGAGCAAAACAACAAGATGTGAAGTAAATATCATATATTAACAATCACAGGTGTTCGTATATACTGTTTACAAACTACAGGACACAAGACGTTAGGGCATCAACCCTAACACTGGGCAACCTCAAATGCGGAAGTGACGTAAACTAGCTTTACGCCCATTCCACAACTTCAGAGGTGTTCTCGCAACACTCTTGGAAGGAACACAGTTGAGTATGTATACTGCAATCTCCACTGCGAATCCCTAAACGATTCCAATAAGGAAGCGTAACTCATGATCAAACGAACCATGTCCAACAAGGTTCTGTTTCTCCTCTCTGCTACACCATTCTGCTGAGGTGTACCTGGTGCTAAGAGTTAGGAAACAATTCCATATTCTATCAAATAGTCCTGGAATCTCGAATCCAAAAACTCTCCACCTCAATCTGATCGAAGTTTTTTAATCCATCTATCCAATGCATTTTCAACTTCAGCCTTGAACTCTTTGAACTTTTCAAAGGATTTAGACTTCTGTTGCATTAGATAAACATACCCATACCTAGAGTAATCATCAGTAAAAGTGATAAAATAATCATAGCCTCCTCGGGCTCACACATTCATAGGACCATAGAGGTCAGAATATACTAACTCAAGAGGCTCTTTGGCTCGATAACCTTTTCCAGTAAAAGGTATTTTAGTCATCTTTGTAGGAACTCTTGAACAAGAGTATCCATGAGTGGGCTAGGATCTTTCCGATTTCATTTTAACCGAATTACCACACATACATTCTAATAAACAGATATGCATTATAACGATAATTATAGGCATGCTTTAACAATTAAAATACATAAAGACTGAGTAAACGTACTAGTTGAAGACAATCTTCAATCAAACTCAGTCCAGCGGAAGCAACTCCACTAAGGTCCTTATCGCCCAGAAAATAGTCACCTAGCAGCACAATGGTCATCTACACGATCGGCAGCGCACGAACCAACAACAATCGGGGATGACACCACCACTCGAAGCGCTCGGTATTTTCAGAGTGAGAATCTAAAGGGCTGACTTTGATGAAATTAGTAGAGGGAGGAGGAAGGGACGACCGTGAAGAATGAACAAGCAAGTGGGAGATAGTAGATGACTATCATATAGTCGGGTGTTTGTCGTTTAGAGAAAGATACACGATCGTGTAGGTTTTATTAAGCGATCGTCTAGTAAATAGTAAGCGATTGTTTATCTGCTCAGTGCGCTAAGCGATCATTTAGAAATCGCATGCGATCGTTTAGTGCCCGGGTGTGCGATTGTTTAGGACGATGGACGCTATTGTATAGGCTCTCAACGCTAAGCGATTGTAAAGTTTTCACATCGTGAGAGATTTTCTTGCGTATATACAAAAATGAAAACAATTTTCATTTTATTCTTTAATTACAAGAACCGAATTTGATCTTCCCTCTTTCGCACGATTCCGGAGAAATTCTCGGCCAATTATCTCATAACTGCCTATTTCAATAAATAATGAATATAATCATATTATATTCTTAGCCTATAGTGTTATATCACATATCTACTATAGTAATTTCTCGTCTACTTGATATAAATCATATTTATATCTATTTTCCTCCAAAATAATGTATCTCATATATTTAGTCAATTATATCATATATAATTAACCAGTTCAATTGTATCATATACAATCGAACTCCCCCTTGTCAATTTGAACAATTCAAACTGACCAAAAACTAATTCTCAACTTTATCCAAGCTACCAAGGGGATCTTATAGACCTATGGCTCGAAGCTCCAACGGTATGTGAATAGCTAACTAAACTCTTTAGCCACGAGATCCGCCATCCATTAACTGCCAGACATTCCACGGAAGATCAACAGCTGAACTCTTCTTACCATAGATATATTTCTATGTCCATCGGATATAACCAATCATAAGTACGATAACCCTTCACAGATGCTCGTAAGTACAGTTGGGCCAATTTACCATTTTCCCCTGTAGTTACATATCACTTCTTAAGTACAATTGATTCCTCTAATGAACAATACAACATAGTTCAACTATGTGTTAACACCTCTTGGGCCAAGAGAAGGTGTGGCGCCACATCGTTCAAGCCCTAGAATCAGCCCTTAAGAGAACAATCTATCCACTTGCCCCTGCTTCAGGGAAGGAGTGAATTCCATCTTGTGTAGCTGAGTTCCCAGCTCCCAAATCAGACGAATCCCCAAAGTGGTAGGTTTGAGCCGGCGACCTGGCCACTTGTACCCATGCAAATCAAAGGACTACCCTCAATGGCAGGAGTTTTTAACTCACTCAGAATTAAGGTCATATTACCTATGGTCATCCTGGTGAATTGAAGTCTCTTTCATGAATGGTGTTATATAATAAGATGTTAATACTTTGTGGTCAGGTCTTATACAAACTCTTTGTATAGGATACCACGGCTCACATATCTCCTACACGAATGATCAGGATTAGACCATCGGTGACAAGTCACAACATTTATGACCATTCCACAAAGTAGACCACATCTGCTGCGTTACCAGGATAATGTTTCCCTCCTATATCCTTATACTGCAGACCATTTTGGTTATCACTCAAGACATGATCCACTTGTATGTCACCACATACATGTTTGAGTCACACACAGATAACCAAGGATTTTAGGTTTATTGGTTTGTGGTAATGCAAATAAAGTAATTAATTGAGCAAAATCAAGATGTGAAGTAAATATCATATATTATACGTCACAAGCATTCGTACAAACTGTTTACAACAATCTCCAACAATCTCTCTCTTGTCCTAAAGCGAAGTGAAATGTACAAAAGCTAGTATAAAACAATAAACTAGGGTATAAAAGCCCAGTATAAGAAAATCTCTCACTTGCCCTAGTCCAGCCGCGGGCGATCCTGTAGACCCATGCTCTGAAGGTGACCCTCAAACACTGTAGCCGTGAGAGCCTTCATAAACGGGTCAGCAACATTGTGCTCCGAAGTGATCTTCGTGACTATCATGTCCCCTCGATGCATTATCTCACGGATCAGGTGATACTTCCGCTCAATGTGTTTGCTACGTCTATGACTCTTAGGCCTTTTGGAGTTCGCCACTGCCCCACTATTATCATAACAGAGGGTCATGGGCCTAGACATATCTGGAATAAATTCTAGTTCTTTCAAGAACTTCCTGAGCCAGACAACCTCCTTAGTAGCTTCGCAAGCCGCTACATACTCTGTCTTCATAGTGGAGTCGGCGATGCACCACTGCTTANTCAAGAACTTCCTGAGCCAGACAACCTCCTTAGTAGCTTCGCAAGCCGCTACATACTCTGTCTTCATAGTGGAGTCGGCGATGCACCACTGCTTAGTGCTTCGCTACACTACAGCTCCTCTGTTAAGAGTAAAGACCGATCCTAACGTGGACTTGCGAGAGCCCCTATCAGTCTGAAAGTCAGAATCCGTGTATCCAATAAGGATTAAATCCCTAGATCCATTCACGAGCATGAGGATGTTCTTCACCATAGTCCAGTGACTCTAGCCTAGGTTAGAGTGATACCTACTGACTATGCCCATAGTGTAGCAGATGTCTGCACGAGTACAGAGCATCGCGTACATCAAACTGCCAACGACAGATGCATATGGGACCCGTCTTATTTGCTCAACCTCTTGAGGCATCTTAGGACACATGTCCTTAGACAAAGTGACTCCATGCCTGAACGGTAGTAGGCCTTTCTTGAAGTTCTGCGTCGAGTACTTAAGCAACATCTTGTCAATTTACGATGTCTGAGACAGTGCTAGCACTTTGTTCTTACGATGTCGAAAGATCTGTATACCCAAAATAAATTGATCCTCTCCCAAATCTTTCATTTGGAATTGGGTCGCTAGCCAGTTCTTAATTGCAGTCAGTAGACCTACATCATTCTCAATGAGTAGTATATCGTCTACATACAACACTAAGAATACTACTAAAGCGTTGATGATCTTCTTGTAGACACAAGGTTCATCAACGTTCTTGTCAAAGCCATACGACTTGATCGCAGTATCAAATCGTATGTTCCAAGATCTAGACACCTGTTTCAGCCTATAAATGGACTGATTCAGCTTGCAAATCTTTTGCTCTTGACCTTGGGCTATGAATCCTTTGGGTTGCATCATGTAAATGGTCTCCTCAAGATTTCCATTCAGAAAGGCCATCTTGACGTCCATTTTCCAGATCTCATAATTATAATAAGCTATAATGGATAGGAGGATGCAGATTGACTTTAAAGTGACAACAGGCGAGAAAGTCTCGTCATAGTTGACTCTCTCTACCTGGGAATAACCCTTTGCCACAAGTCGAGCCTTGAAGGTCTGTACCTTCCCATCAGCACCCCGTTTGTGCTTGTAGATTCATTCAAAACCTATAGGTCTTACCCCATCAGGCTGATATGCAAGATCTCATACTGAGTTGAAGTATATCGACTCCATCTCAAGATCCATGGCCTTAACCCATTCATCCTAGCCAACATCCTCCATTGCCTTCTGATAAGACAATATATCCTCAATGTTGCCATCTGCTACCATAGCAAGGATTTCTGTGAAACCTAGATAGCGAACGAGCGGGTTCGTAACCCTCCCACTGTGTCGAGGTTCCCTTAACTCTTGAGGTGGAACCGACCTACTAGATGAACTACCATCAACAACTCTTGCTGATGAAGTAGGTCCTTTAACAACTCTTGTTGAAGGTTCAGTATTTTCATTGGAACGCGCACGCAACACGACTTTACTTCGTGGACTGTGCTCCCTAATATGATCATCCTCTAGGAATGTAGCGTTCGTGGAAACAAACACCCTATTTTCCGATGGATCATAAAAATAACCCCCTCATGTACCTTTGGGGTAACCTACAAAGAGGCATAACCTCGATCGTGGATCCAACTTCTTGGGATTTTCCTCATGCACATGTGCTGGGCAACCCCAAATGTTAAAGTGACGTAAACTAGCTTTACACCCGTTCCACAAATTCAGAGGTGTTCTCACAACACTCTTGGAGGGAACACAGTTGAGTATGTAAATCGTAGTCTCCATTGCAAAACCCCAAAAAGAGTCCGGTAAGGAAGCGTAACTCATCATTGAACGAACCATGTTCAATAGGGTTCTATTTCTCCTCTCCACTACACCATTCTGCTGATGTGTACTTGGTGCTAAGAGTTGGGAAACGATTCCATCTTCTATCAAATAGTCCTGGATTGTTGAGTCCAAAAACTTCTCACCTCAAACCGATCGAAGTGTTTTAATCCATCTATCCAATGCGTTTTCAACTTTAGCCTTGAACTCTTTGAACTTTTCACAGGATTTAGACTTCCGTTGCATAAGATAAACATACCCATACCTAGAGTAATCATCAGTAAAACTGATAAAATACTCATAGCCACCTCGGGCTCGTACATTCATAGGACCACAAAGGTTAGAATGTACTAACTCAGGAGGCTATTTGGCTCGATAACCTTTTCCAGTAAAAGGTCATTTAGTCATCTTACCCTCAAGGCAAGATTCGCACACCGATAAAGAATTTCTTCCAACTCACTTAGAAGTCCATTCTTCACCAATCTTTCAATTCGATTGAGATTGATGTGCCCTAATCAAAGGTGCCAAAGTTGGGCATTTTCTTTTGGAGAATTTCGTTGACATTTAGATGGAGTTATGACAGTTTTAAACAATTATGTGTTATGGAGGGAACTAATGACTAACGGTCTTAGCATATACAAATTACATTCCAGATACGCTATACACATTTATAGAAATGAGGTTCCTCTTAAGTTCAGGAACAATATATACATCATTTAAAACAAGAAACCTATTCTGTAAAGTTAACTGGATCCCTCCCACTACCACAGCTAAAACGATGTGCCCGGTGCCTACTCGCATCATCATCTCATCACCTTCCAGTTGTCGCCAGGATCTAATCTCCTGAAAAGAAGAACAAGCGTGATTAGTGGCTCCTGAATCAATTGTCCAGGCTAAATCATCATTCTCCACTAAATAAGTTTCGAGTACAAGTAAATCATATTTACCTTTATTTTCCTTGGCCTTAGCCTTGGCGACCTTCCTTTCTTTCAGCCAGCGAGGACAGTTCCTCTTCCAGTGTCTGTTCTGATTGTAGTGGAAACATTTTCCATTCTCAACCGGCGGTGGATGCCTTCTTGGGGCGATAGTTGGTGGGTTAGAAGACGCCTTACCTTTCCCCTTACCACTCTTTTTCTTCTTCCCTTTTGCAGAGTTAGAAGTAGAAGGTGCAGACTTCGTTCCGGAGGTCGAATCTCTATGGAACGTCCTACAAGATGAAGCAACATTTGCCTCAGCCTTCTTCCTCTCCTTACTTTTCAATAAAGATTTGTAGGTCTGCAACTCGTTGAAGAGAGTTATAAAGTTGTATTTCACTTGGTTAAGAATCACATTGCTAACAAAATGTAGGAAGCTCTCTGACAAAGAATGTAGGATTATGCTAAACTGGCTACCCTCATTGATGGTAGACACATTCAACTCCGCCACATTGAAGTGGACCATCATGTTAAGCACATATTCACGAACAGAGGTGCCTTCTTCCATTTTGGAGTTGAATATATACTTAAGAGCCTCATGCTTAAGCTGTTCAGACGATTGTCCAAACATCTCTTGTAGGGACTCCATGAGCTCACGCGCTGAGACCATGTGCTCATGCTTTTTGGCTAAGATGTCATTAAGACTTGCCAAGATATAGGCTCGGGCCTTCTCATTCGCCCATGTCCATTGCTCGTATGCTTCTGAAACATTTCGAGCGGCATTGGGAGTTGGAATAGGAGGACAGACCTCCGTAAGGGCAAACATGAGATCCTCGATGATCAGTATCATCGTGATCATATGTTTTCATGTCGAAAAGTTATCGCCAGTTAATTTCTCGATGCTAAGCAAAGTAATTGTGGTTGTGGCCATTTTTCAAAAATTTGTTGCTGAAAAACGAAAAAAAACTTTTATTAGATTTTACTAAACCACATTTTAACCAATTAATTTTACAAAACAGTTTGAAGTACCCTAAGGGAAAGACTTCTATTTTGCAATGATGCCCCAGCGAGGCAGGACTAAAAAACATTGCGCACAACTAGGTGTTTATAACGCTTTTAAAGAAACCTATGTGTCATGCTTCATGCAATATCCGATCATTACTATACATAACTTTTATATATGCATAATAACCAAGCAAACATGCTTTCCATACACCCTTATACTATAACAATTATAATATAAAGATGATGCATGTCTATGCTTTTTATGCATGCATAAATATAACTCTTATATTATATGATGCATGAACATGCTCTTACATAATTAAATCATGTTTCTATAAATTATAACATTTACAATAAAGAGATGATTCATGACCAATGCATAACTTAAGATGGGATTTACTATATGTGCATACCATATGACATATAAATAACCATACATCTTATTCGCGTTAGTGGCCCTTGCATCCGGTCGCTCTGCTATTCTTGGTGTTCCTTCTTGTTGTTGGTGGTGGTCTCTTAACCTTCTTCTGAATGTCTTTTCAATCTTCGGGTCGTAATGCACCAGAGATTGAGAGTTCGAAGTCCTCGGCAACGGCGCCAAAAACTTAATGCTGGTATTTATGAAGTGGAAATATGGATGATATGCATTGATGGATTTGCGTTGTGCACTCAAGTTTCCCCAGCAGATTTCAAGTGTAAATTCCTTTAAGTTTCCTGGTAAGTCCAGGGTCGAACACAGAGACTTGTGAAAATAGATTGCGTTGGTAATTTTGATGAAAATTTTGCGGTAACCAAGTAAATAAATAAGTGTTGGGTTTGTTGTTTGTGTTGATGAAAAATAAAAAACAAATCCGGTGGAGTTTGAAAAGAGTTGGTAAACGGGGAATGCGATGAATATGCAGTGAAGGGGTTGAGAAGGATTTCGGCTAACACTTCCTAGAATGCGTTCATGCTTGCGATCATGCAACATGCATACAACAGTATACCACCTCTCGGCACGAATACCACGGCTTATAAGGCTAGAACACATGCGATATATGCGATAAGTCTACAGGGTTTACACATAAACCTCTATTTCTATTTATGTGATGACAATGACAACCACACAAATATGCGACCCCATAATTTCATTCCCATCTCTAGAATGCATGCGATGTAAGTTGACAAACAGAACTTATCTCTAAGTCCCTATCTCTTGTTTATGCAAGCCTAATCTTGCTCTTCAAGTCTAGATTCTAACCTAGCTCTCTCGAGACATTAGGTTCTTTCTTTAGACTCTCTCTTAAGTAACTCTAAAGGGTATTTCGCACAACATAAAACAAGACAATCGCAAGCAATGAACTTCCTAGGTCATGTTAGCTTAGTTCTTCTCAACCCATTCGACTAGTTTAGCTACTCATGCGTATTAAGAGGGTGAGCAGATGTAGAAATAGAACTTCCATTGAATAGATATGAAGATTAAGTACAAAATAACAATGCAAGTATAATAAAGAGCCTGGTAGCAATTTCTTGTTGCCAGGCATTTACACTGTTTCTACTCGTGCGCTAAAGATAATCTCGCTCTCGCAAGAGTCGGGCCGCTCTCTGCTCTTATGCCCCAAGGTTCTCTCTCGAGTTGCCCTAGGCGATCTCCGGCGCCACCATTCTTCTCTTGCTCCGCCTTAAAATGTAAAGGAAATTATGAACAGAAGTAACTCGTCAACCCCTTCTCTGAAGAATACCCTTGGTATTTATAGAACATCTATGGTGAAAGGCGGCTTCTCTCTCCTGGTTGTACAGATGGGACAGCTTTAATTTCTGACTGATGCGTCAGATAATTTTTACCGATAAAGCTGAATGTACTTTGTGACCGTTATCGGCTGTCAACTTAATTTGGATTCGACTGTCATCAGCTTTCTGTCCCATCGCTCTTAATTATCCTTTCACCCGGATGTGCCCACCATGTTGCGCTGACCAAGTTGCGGCGATCCTTCTTGGGCGAATGTTTGTGAGCACGATCAACGCAAAGCCTTGCGGTGAAGTTGCACTCGACCAATGAATTCCTATGATCGCAATCTTTGCATTGCGTTAACACATATTTTGCACAAAAATACAAAAATCAATTGTTCTAATGCGTTGAACGGATGTGACCGCAATATTATAGAATTTATGCTTAATGGACGCAATTTAACATTTTCATTAATGCAATCCAACATTGTTTAAGAACTTAGCACTATGATAACGTGCATTTCTACCCATTATCAGTCGTTTAGTCATCTTACCCTCAAGGCAAGATTCGCACATTGGTAAGAATTTTATTCTAACTCACTTAGAAGTCCATTCTTCACCAATCTCTCAATCCTATTGATATTGATGTGCCCTAAATGAAGATTCCAAAGATGGGCATTATCTTTTGGAGAAATTCGTCGACGTTTTGATTGAGTTACGACAGTTCTGAACATTTAATTATTATGGAGGGAATTAATGGCTAACGGCCTTAGAACATATAAATTCGATTCCAGATTTGCTGTGCAAATAAAAACACCATCTTTATGAATAAACGCTATTCAAATCAAAAGAGAGAGTATATTTACACTGCAATAAACACTTTACAGAAATGAGGTTCCTCTTTAGTTCAGGAACAATATATACATCATTTAAAATTATAAACCTATTCTGTAAAGCTAACTGAAGTCCTCCCACTGCCATAATTGAGACGACGTGCTCGGTGCCTACTCGCATCGTCATGTCACCAGCCTCCAGCTGTAGCCAAGATCTAATCCCCTGAAAAGAAGAACAAACATGATTAGTGGTGCCTGAATCAATTATCCAGGCAGAATCATCATTCTTCATTAAACAAGTTTCAAGCACTAGTAAATTATATTTACCTTTATCCACCTTGGCCTTAGCCTTGCCTGCTTTCTTCTCCTTCAGATACCGAGGACAGTTCCTCTTCCAATGTCCATCTTGGTTACAATGGAAACACTTTCCCTTAGCAACTAGTGGATGCCTCCTTGGAGCGACAGGCGGTGGGTTAGCAGGTGCCTTCCCTTTTCCCTTACCACCCTTCTTCTTCTTCCCCTTTGCAGAGTTAGAAGTAGAAGATGCAGACTTCGTTCTTGAGGGCAAACCTCTATGGAACGTCCTTAAGGATGAAGCAATATTTGTCTCACCCTTCTACCTCTCCTTACTTTTCAGTAAAGATTGGTATGTCTGCAACTCGTTGAGGAGAGTTGTAAGGTTATATTTCACTTTGTTAAGAATCAGATTGCTAACAAAATGCAGGAAGCTCTCCGGCAAAGAATACAGGATTATTCTAACCTGGCTGCCCTTATCGATGGTAGACCCATTCAACTTTGCCACATTGAAGTCAACCATCATGTTTAGCACATGTTCATGAACAGAGGTGCCTTCTTGCATTTTGGAGTTGAATATGTATTTAAGAGCCTTATGTATAAGCTGTTCAGACGGTTATCCAAACATCCCCTGCAGGGACTCCATGATCTCACTAGCTGAGATCTTAGGCTCATGCTTCTTGGCTAAGATGTTAGAAAGACTTGCTAAGATGTAGGCTCGGGCCTTCTCATTCGCCCTTGTCCATTGCTCGTATACCTCCCAAACATTTTGAGTGGCATTTGGAGCTGGAATAGAAGGACAAGCCTCCGTGAGAGTGAACATGAGGTCCTCGATGATCAGGATCGTCGTGATCGTGTATTTTCATGTTGAAAAATTTTCGCCAGTTAATTTTTTGGCGCTTAACAACGATAAGGTGGCTGTAGCCATTTGAAAAAGATGCTGAAAATACAAACAAATCTTGATTAGATTTTGCTAAACCACTTTTAAACCAATTTGTTTTGCAAAACTGTTTCAAGTACCCTAAGCAATAGACTTCTGTTTTGCAATGATGCCCCAGTGAGTCAGAATAAATGCCACCAGTGGGGTGATCATTTACCCCTTCATTGGGATGAGACATTCTCAACCATTAGGCAAAACCAACTCTTGGAACTGAACCTAACAGCCACCATTGTTCGATCCAGAATCGTTAACCTTTAACTATTCCGTGTAAGTGTAACCGCTCACTTTCGGTGCTAGAGTTCCGCCCTAAAGCGCTTACCATAGGGAAAAGACATATTAGGACAAGAGACTAAGTTACCTTATCCTTTTACAGGAGATCAAATAAAGAAACATGCAAAACTGCCATCTTTTAGGGGGACACTCCCATGGTGCCTCGAGGCGATGTGCAGTAACATTATTCAACCTAACGAGGGAGATCGAGGGATATGTTGTCGCACTTCCCACTCCCCTTACTATGAACACTCTCTCCATCCACCTTAATATTGACCGATCCAAACACCATCAGTTGGGGGGACACGCCAAAGGTGCCGCGAGGCCAAGGATAGATCTCATGGTGTGGACTATTTAGGAGAAAAGTGAAACGTTTAAGTGAAGCATCTCATGCCCCAAGTACCTCCCACTGAATGTTCTACCTAGGGATTCATTAACTTAGACAATCCTGCTACTGATTTTAGTCTAAGTGATCTTTTTAAAGTCTGCTCATAAACAACGTTTGTTTATGAAATATAAACAAGTTCAAGTAGTCACATTTAAACACTTTAATGGACTGTCCTTAACTTGCATGCATGCATCAAATCTATCTATTCACCTTTCCAGGTAAGTTCCCAGTTAAGGGTGTTACGTTTCCGTCAATTTAAATACCCCAGCCTAGACAGAACTCGCCTTAGACAAAAGGTCCCTTATAAATAGATTTGCTATACTTTAACCTTTTATTAGCCAATTTAATCCTATTAAACTGATTAAAAGATTAAAGCCTTAGGGTTGCTAATCATATTAGAACCGTGATCTTAGGTCTATGTGATCCAAGTTTTAAACATTTTAAAACCATGAATTAAACCTAAGTGAGCATGCATGTCTTTCTTATTCTTTTAGTTCTAATTTCTCGTTAACTCTTAAAAAGAAACAACTAAAAAACATTGCGCATAACGAGGCATTTATAACATTTATAAAATTAACCTATGTGTCATGCTTCATGCAATCTCCGGTCATTACTATATATAACTTTTATATAATGCGTAACAACCAAGCAAACATGCTATCATTCACCCTTATACTATAATAATTATAATATAAAGATGATGCATGTCAATGCTTTTTATGCATGCATAAATATAACTCTTATATTATACGATGCATGAGTATGCTCTTACATAATTAAATCATGCTTCTCTAAATTATAACAATTACAATAAAGAGATGATGCATGATTAATGCATAACCTAAGGTGGGATTTACTATATGTACATACCATATGACATATAAAAAATACATCGCATGTATTAAACAAAGAGATTAACAGACTGAGATGAGCCTTTACAAAACCAGAATGAAAAAACCCTATCTATTACATTTTTCATTGAGCAAACCGGTTCACAGGCGAACCAGGTCTTGAACCGCCAGGAGGTCTTCATCGTGTAGCAAACTCCAGCAAGTAGACGATCGTTCAGTGCGCACTAGATGATAGGAACAATAGCAAACAATCGCGTAGACGACGACGAGGCTGCGAAGCCGGATCGTCCATGCGATTGTGTAATGCGACGATAGGTAAACGATTTACCTTGAGTTACTAAGCGGTCGTTTAGTCAGTTACTAAGCGATGAAGCTTGCTAACCTAAACTATCGTCTAGTGCGCTTTAAACGATATGTGAGCATCTCATCGTCTAACCGATGCGTGCAACATGGTAAGCGATTTACCTTGCGATGCTAAGCGATCGTTTAGTTAGTTACTAAGCGATGAAGCTTGTTGACTTAAATGATCGTCTAGTACGCGCGCATTAAATGATACTCAGCGATCGCATGCCCGATCGTCAACCCGATACGACCAACTCTTGATCGCATACCCCATCGTTTAAATGATGCGTTCAACCAGACCATGTACTCTTTCATCTTTATGATGCAATGGACAACGATCGTGTAGAACTTCTTCTACACGATGCGATCAACCCTAAATCATCTCCTTCCTCGAAGAGCCGCAACCTTTACCCATAACTTCGACGAACAACACAAGACTTCAAACACTCTTTGAATATAGACTCGATAATGATTATTTATGCCCAAAAACGCAGGGGCTTTTACAAATAACCGCAAATGTAAAAGGATCTTAAACAAACCAAGGAAAATCATCCCGAAAACATCCACAGCATAGAAATGCACCCACCATGAATGTATATGTCATTTCGTTGCCACAGATAAAATCAGAGTATCAAAAACCTGTCTCTAATACCAATTGAAGGATCACATATCGAGAGTTCCATGAGCGAGCTTAGATCACTCCGATTTCACAATGACCGAAACATAAACGACATACATTCAACACGTACAGTTATGAATATAAATCTAATTATCGGCATGCTCAGAATACAATAAAACACAAGGAAAAAGGGTTCATACCAAATGAAGACTGTCTTCGTATGTCTAAACCCTTAGCAACGGAAAACCTCCCATCGATCTATTGACATCCGGCGAGTACGTCGACTGCAATAGCACGATCCAAACGTACACTAACAATGCCGCGGGACGACACCACCACAAGAGAAACCCGGGTATCCTCGGCATAAAAAATTCAAAGAGTGGGCTTTGGTGAGTTTGGTAGAGGACGAAAGAGAAGGCGTCGTGTAGATGATAAGCAAGTGGGAGATGAACTCTGTTATCGTATAACAGAAATGCTTATCATATAGTAGAGCTATACGATCGTTAGGAAAAACTGAATGATCGTTTAGGTAAAGATGTATTGATCTTTAGAAGATCGCGTGAAGTAGACGATGTTTAGACGAATGAGACTTCTATCGTATAGGCTCTCGGCGAATCCTCTTTCACACGGATTCTTTTGGGCGCGGCAAAACGGCAAAAAAAGAATGCACGATTGTGAAAGATGAAAATGATTTTCATTTTTTAACCCACTGGTTATCATAACCATCCGAACCCACTTCCCACGTCCGAACGTGGACAATTAGTTAATTATCATATAATTAATTAATTAATATATCATATTATATTATAATCCTATAGTTTGATATACATATACAACTATAGTATTTTCTCCCTCTACTTGATATAATCATATTTATTCTAGTTTTCCTCCAAATTAATGTATCTCATACATTTAGCCAATTATATCATATATAAATAACTAGTCCAATTATATCATATATAATTGAACTTCCTCTTATCAATTTGAACATTTCAAATTAACCAAACACTGGTTCTCGACTTTATCGAACTACCCAGGTGACCTATGGACCTGTGGCTCGAAGCTCCAATGGTACGTGAATAGCTGACTAAACTCTTTATTCACGAGATCCACCATCCGTTAACTGTTAGTGATTCCACTAAAGACCAACAATTGAACTCTTCTTACCAACATATATATTTCTTGTGTCCATCGGATATAAACCAATCATGAGTATGATGACCCCTTCACAGATGCTCGTAAGTAGCTGGGCCAATTTACTGTTTTGCCCCTGTAGTTACATCTCACTCCTTAAGTACCACTGATTCCTCTAATAAACAATCAAACATAGTCCACTATGTGTGAACACCTCTCAGGCCAGGAGAAGGTGTGTGGTGCCACATTGTTGCCCTAGAATCAGCCCTTAGGGAGCCATCTATCTACTTACCTCTGCCTGGGAAAGAAGTGAATTCCATCTTGTGTAGCTTTAGTTCCCAACTCCAAAATCAGACGAATCCCTAAAATGGTAGGTTTGAATCGGCGACCTGGCCACTTGCATCCATACAAATCAAGGACCGCCCTCGAATGGCAGGAGTTCTCCAATCACTCAGAATTGAGGTCATGTTACCTATGGTCATCCTAGTGAAGTGAAGTCTCTATCATGAACAGTGTTATATAACGAGACGTTAACACTTCGTGGTCAGGTCTAATACCAACTCTTTGTATCAGATGTCCTCGCTCACATGTCCCCAATACAAATGATCAGGATCAGACCATCTGTAACAAGTCACAACACTTGTGACCATTCAACAAAGCGGGCCACATCCGTAGCGTTACCAGGATAAGGTTTTCCTCCTTTATCCATTTACTCTAGACCATTTTGGTTATCACTCAAGAATGAATCACTTGTATGTCACCATATACATGCTTGAGTCACATACAGATAACCAGGGATTTTATGCCGAATAATTTTATTACTGATAATACAGGGTAAAGTAAACATAACTGGGTCATGACACTTTTTAGGCATATTTCATTTTAACAAGGTCGAAACATTTTTACTTACCACCATGCGGTCTTTGTCCTACCTATCCTCTTTTTTGTGCAAAGCTCCTTAAGAAACTTAGCATACCTTGGAATTTGTTGAATTGCATTTAAGAAGGGGATGTTTATCTAAACCTTCTTAAACCCCTTTATCAGTTCTTCATCCTTATTTTCCTGCTTCGGTTTCACCAACATACTAGGAAAAGAAGCCCTTTCCCTAGATTTCTCAAGGATACTTCGTTCAAATCCTATATGCCAGAATTTCCTTAAGTCTTATTCAAATCTCTTCCTAAAATACTTCTAAGACTTGGGGATTGCAAGCTTAACTTTCAAAAGGTCTTTACTAAATTCTAGAACATCGCATGATTTATTTCAAAAAGAAAATTTTCCATCGGGGTGTCAAATGATTTATCCTTGCACAAAAATTTTCTTCATTGCTATTTTTTTCTGACCTTGCGCCAATCCGAGTGCCTTACCTTCATTTTGGCTTGCCCCCACGGGTGTCATGCGGATATCCAACTATGAGTAATGCACTCTTTCTCAGACTAAACTCATACCAACTTGACAGTGAAGTTGCGGTCATTTATTTATGCGTTGATCCTGGTGACTTACTTTCATTTTGGCTTGCCCCCAAGTGTGTCATGCGGACAACCAACTACGAGTAAATTCCTTTCACAACTTACTCTTATCAACATGGGTTTCCTATTGCGTTGACAGTGGAGTTATTATTTAATTTTTTTTTTTGTAGCAAGGTCGGAAACAAATACCTCACGCCCAAATTTAAAATACGACAATGTCCTCATTGCCAAAAGATTAAAATAAGTCATGTGATGGTCATAGAATGCGTTGTAAAGAAATGTTGAAAGAAAGCTAGCAAATCCCTGACTTCGAGAAATATTTCATGAGGTGACTATCCTAATATTTACACTAACTCTAGTATAGACGAAAGAGATAGAAGCATAATTTTCATCATTGAAATCATACTTGGCAAAGAATACATGCAGTAAACTACTAAAGTTATCTACTTGTGATATGTTTGTAGTAGTCAAGGAGGATACGGTGATAAAACTTTGAAAAGTAATATGCAATGCGATAACGCAAAATTTGAAGTAAGGATAAGGAAGAGTACACCACCAAATTTAGTGTTGTCGCCCACATTTTATTGACCCATCCATCTTGTGGCGATCATTCTTCATTGGGTTGCGGTGATGGAATAAGATAAGTGCTGCTTTACATAACATTTTGGCAATTCAGCGCCTCGATCGTTGTAAGGAAAACAAAGGGAGGTTCAATTTATTTTAAACAAAATAAAAGGCCTTTTTTTTTTTTGTAGCAATAGAAGTGAAAAATGAAAAGATTTTCCAAAACTTTGCGTCCCTGATAAATTGCGATTTTCCAAAACTTGAGATTTTCCAAAACTTTGCGTCCCTGATAAATTGCGATCATCTGATAATGTAGGGACCACCTACTTCCTTCTTCATTCAAGTTTCTTAATTCTATGGAGTCGACTTGGCGATGCCAGTCTTCTCCATGGTATGCCTTTAGTCGCTGCCCATTGACCTTGAATATGTTGGTTCCATCATTAATTGATAATTCCACCGTGCCATGTGGAAGTACTTGTCGAATTATGAACGGTCCGGACCAATGAGACTTTAGCTTTCCCAGGAAGAGTTGCAGACGTGAATTGAAAAGAAAGACTTTCTACCTAACTTGGAGGTTCTTGTTACATATGCGTTGATCATGACAGCGCTTGGTGCGCTCTTTATAAATTTTTGCATTTTCATATGCGCTGTTCCTCCATTCTTCTAGCTCGACCAGTTGCACTTTTCACGCTTCCCCTACTTTCTTCAAATCGAAATTCAGTTTCTTGACCACCCACAATGCTTTATATTCCAGCTCCAAAGGCAAGTGACGCACCTTGCCGAATACCAATGCATAAGAGGACATACCTATAGGTGTTTTAAATGCGATCCGGTATGCCCATAACACATCATCAAGCTTCATTGCTCAATCCTTCCGTGAAGGTTTGACTACCTTCTCAAGTATCAATTTAATTTCCCGATTGGACACTTCAGCTTGGCCATTTGTTTACAGATGGTATGTGGTGGCCACTTTGTGGAGGATATTGTACTTGCGCAACAACTTCTTTATATTGTGGTTGAAAAAGTGTGATCCTTCATCACTTATGATGGCACGAGGATTGCCAAAACGCATGAAAATATTTTTCTTCAGGAACTGGGAGACTACTACCGCATCACTTGTGACGCATGCAATTGGCCCTACCCACTTGGAGACATAGTCAACGGCTAATAGAATATAGTGCTTACCATTTGAAGGAGGGAATGGTCCCATGAAATCAATCTCCCATACGTCAAATAGTTCCAATTTCAAGATAGTATTCATTGGCATTGTGTTCTTCTATGAAATATTGCCGGTGCGTTGACATTGATCACATTTCATTGTGTAGTCAGCAGCATCCTTAAATAATGAAGGCCAGAAGAATCCACTTTGTAAAACTTTGGCTGCAGTACGTTGTCCTCCAAAATGCCCTCCATATAGCGAATCATGGCACTGCGATAATATGTGTTGTTGAGCAGCATCTGGGATGCATAATCAAATGATTTGGTCTGCACTCTTTTATACAGATTTGGCTCATCCCAACAATAGTGTCTGTATTCATTCTTGAGCTTTTTCTGTTGATGGTAGGTGTAATCTTCAGGAAATTGTTCACAAACCAAATAATTAACGATGTCCGCATACCAAGGTAGTTCTTCTATGCGAAACAGCTGCTCGTCCGGGAACATGACACTTACTTCAGATTCATTGTGGTCAACCTCAGGATTTTCTAATCTGGACTAGTGATCCACAACTTGATTCTCTATTCCCTTCTGATCAATTATCTCGATATCAAATTCTTTAAGGAGGAGAACCCATCTGATCAACCTCGGCTTTGCGTCCTTCTTTGTCATCAAATATTTGATTGTCGAGTGATTAGTGTGAATGAGTACCTTGGTTCCCAATAGATATGCCAGGAATTTTTCCAATGCAAAAATCACAGTCAGGAGCTCTTTTTCAATGGTGATATAATTAAGTTGAGCAGGGTTCAGATTTTTACTCGCATATGCGATGGGGTGCAAAATAGTTTTCTTCTTTTGCGCTAATGCAGCTCCCATCGCATACCCGCTAGCATCGCACATGAGTTCGAATGGAAGTGTCCAATCCGGCGTAATCAAGACAGGTGGGGTAATCAGCGCATCTTTTAAAATTTTGAATGCGTTGAGGCAATTGTTGTCAAATTCAAACTTCTTATCTGCCTCTAACAACGCACTCAGTGGTCTTACTATTTTAGAAAAGTCCTTGATGAATCGTCTATAGAATCCGACATGCCCTAAGAAGCTTCACACAACCTTCACGTTGGTTGGAGATGGAAGCTTTTCAATTGTGTCAATATTTACTTTGTCCACCTCCAACCTTTCTCGGTAGACCTTGTGTCCCAACACTATTCCCTCCTTCACCATGAAATGACATTTTTCCCAATTGAGCACCAGGTTCGTCTCTTCACATCTTTTCAGAATTTTCTCCAAATTGGCCAGGCAGACTTTATAAGTGTTCCCATAAACAGAGAAGTTATTCATAAATACTTCTACATCATGCACCTCTGGAACATACTTGGCGAAAAGCAGCGAAAAGCAAATGTCCCATATGGGTATGTGAATGTGGTCTTGTCTTGGTCTTCAGGAGCTATCATGATCTGATTATGCCCGGCATATCCATCCAAGAAGCAATAAAAATTGTTCCCTGCTAATTTGTGCAGCATTTGATGGATGAATGGCAAATTGAAGTGATCTTTCTTTATGGTCGCATTCAATTTGCGGTAGTCCATGTAGATGCACCATCCAGTGATGGTCCTTTTCGGTATTAATTCATTGTTCTCATTTGGGGACTACCGTCATTCCTCCCTTCTCGACAGACCACACATGCACGAGGCTGACCCATGTGCTATCTGCAATGGGATAGATAATGCCCACATCCAGCCACTTGATAATCTCCTTTTTTACGACCTCTTTCATCGCAGGGCTAAGTTTGCGTTGATTTTCAATGGTTTTTTTATGGTCGTCCTCAAGACGAATGTGGTGCATGCAGTAGCAGGGCTAATTCCTCTAATATCAGTGAGCGTCCAGCCAATTGCTCGCACATGCTTTTTGAGAATGCTCATCAACGAATTCTCTTGATCTGCGTTAAGTGTGGAGGAAATTATCACTGGCAACTTTTCATTCTGTCCTAGGAATGCGTACTTCAAATGTGTTGGTAGGGTTTTCAATTTAAGTGTTAGTGGTTCCACGAGAGAAGGATCCGTTATTTTTCTTTCTTCTTTCAGCTCTTCTTCTTGTGTTGAGATCAATCCTTCTTCTTTGTTTGTTTTTGCTACGATCACATTGTAGGCAGCTATGGATGCATTGGCATCCTCTTCTTCACACTCTTCATCAGACTTTTCTTCTTCAATCAAATTTAGGTTATCTTCAGAATCTGGCAAGTCTTCTTTATCAAGAAATTTCATGGCACGAATTATGTTAAATTTGAGCTTCTGTCCATTTATGCTCAAAGTGATTTCTCCCTTGTGCACATCAATTTGAGCATGACCCATTGATAGGAAAGGTCTCCCCAAAATGATGGGCATATCTTTATCGGCCTCATAATCCAGGATGATGAAGTCAGCTGGCAAAATAAATTTATCAATCGTGATTAGCATGTTCTTCACCTTACCTTCTGAATGAACCAGAGATCTGTCGGCCAATTGAAGAGTCAAGGATGTGGGCACAAGTTGCCCCACATTTAATTGTCGAAAGATTGACAGCGACATCAAATTTATGTTGGCCCCCAAGTCACACAGGGCTTGCCCAATATAGAGTCCTCCTATGGAAAAAGGAATAGTGAAGCTCCCAGGATCGCTCATCTTCGGTGGGATAATAAATTTAGAACTTTGCGTTAGTACAACCGTGGAAAATTTTCCAACGCCTCTCTTCTTAGTTACCATGTCCTTCAGAAACTTGGGATAGGCAGGCATTTCCTTAATCGCTTCACTGAAAGGAATATTAACATGTAATTGTTTTAGCATAGACAGGAAGCTTGGTACTGTACCTCTTCGTTTTTCTTCTTCCTTAGCCTCTGAGAAAAGGGTGGTAACTGAACTTTCACAGTTCTCGTTTCATTTGACTTTGAGGTTGATGCAACCTCAAGTTCTACTGCTTCATTTTCCTTTTCTTTTTCTTGCATTGCTACTATCTCAGGCTCAGCTACGATCAAAGTTGCTCTACTCTGCTCCTTTCTTTCTCCCTCCATGGTCTTTCCATTGCGCAATGTCACAACCTGACATTGATCCTTATTTGATCCCCCTGGGTTGCGTGGAAGTTTGATTGAACTTGGCAACGCCCCTTGCAGTCTACTTTTGAGCTCATTTGCAATCTGGCCCATTTACAATTCAAGGTTGCGGATGGACATAGCCTGACTTTGAAGTACTGTCTCGTTTTTCTCTATGTATTGCTTCAATATGCTTTCTAGAGAAGAAGATTATCGTGGTTATTGTGAGCTACTTGCTTGGTTGCTCTGTTGACTGTTACTGCATTGAAAGAATCCTAGTGGTCCTTCTTTTTGCGCCACAGATTGAAAATTTTTTCGTTGATTCTTCCAAGCAAAATTGGGGTGGTTTTTCTACCCAGGGTTGTAGGTGTTTGAAAAGGGGTTGTTCTTTACAAAATATACAGACTGTGGATTTTGCGGGCAATCTTCCATTGCATGCCCATCACTGCAAGTCACACACCTTGCATTGTTTTGACTTATTGCGTCAATCTGCCCACCTTGCGGTGTTGGGCTGCTGATCGTCATTCCTTGAATCAAATTCATCATTGCGGTCATTTGGTTTTACAATGAGACAATAGCACTGTTATTTGCGTCAGAATCCTTGAGTCTTAATCTCTGGTCAATCTCCCTCCAGTCTTCATGATTCTTGGAGATGCGGTCTAGGATATTCTTCGCCTCATCATAAGTCTTGTCAAGCAGACCATCAACTGCTGCCACATTGGCAGCAGTCTGCGAAGCAAGGTTCAAACCATGGTAGAAAATTTCCATTTGCAGGCAATCTGGTAGCCTATTATGTGGACAATCTCAGACCAACCTTTTAAATCTCGCCCAAGCATCGTTGAGCGATTCGTCCATATCTTGTTCAAAATTAGTAATAAGCTTTCTTCGTCTCGCATTCTCAGTAGGTGGGAAATACTTCTTCATAAACTTCTCCACCACCTGCTCCTAAGAAGTGATCTCTCCTGGTTCGAGCAAATAAGTCAATTTTCTAGCCTGATCACAGAGAGAAAATGGGAACTACGTTAGTCGAACTTCTTCAGCAGAGATGTTCGGAACACAAAAGTATTGAAGATTTCAATAAAACTTCGGAGATGGGCGTGCGGATCCTCGCCACGCCTTCCTCCGAATTAACCTGCAGCCTGGATCATCTACAGCATCACTAGTTTCATTTCAAATCTACTTCTGTCTAAGGCAGGCCTCATGATTCCCGGAGAGAAATCATAGAGGTTTGGCGATGCATAGTCCCTAATGGGCCTATTGCGATCGTTTGCCAACAAAATCGGATTTGTCATGACATTGTTGTTATTTGGTGCTTCATTCCTAGGCTGCTCCACCATCTCTTCTTTATCGGATTGTGGTTGCTGTTGGTGGTCTCTTAATCTCCTTCGAAATGTTTTCTCAATCTCTGGGTCGTAGCTCGCCAGAGATCGAGAATTTTGCAAAGAAATCACAAAAATTACCGTTATCTATTTTGCCGAAGTCCCCAGCAACGGTGCGAAAAACTTGATGCTTGAATTTTATGAAGTGGAAATTATGGATGATATGTATTGGTGGATTGCATTGTGCACTCAAGTTTCCCCAAAGGAATCCAAGTGTAAATTCCTCTGAGTTTTCTGGTAAGTCTAGGATCGAACACAGGGACTTATGGAAATAGTTGCATTGGAGATTTTTATGAAAACTTGCGGTAACCAGTTGAATAAATAAGTGTTGGGTTGTTGTTGCGTTAATGAAAATAATAACGAATGCGGTAGAGTTTGAAAAGAGTTGGTAAATGAAAAATATGATGAAACAGGTTGAGAAGGGTTTCGGCTAACACTCCCTAGGATGCGTTCATGCCTTGCGATCATGCAACATGCATACAATAGTAAACCACCTCTCAGTGTGAATGCCACGGCTTCTAAGGGTAGAATGCATGCGATAAATATGCGATAAGTCTACAGGGTTTACACATAAACCTCAATCTCTATTTATGCGATGACAACATGACATTCATACAAATATGCGACCACATAATATCATTCCAATTCCTAGGATGCATGCGATGGAGTTGATAAACAGAGCTTATCTCTAAGTCCCTATCTCTTGTTTATGCAAGCCTAATCTTGCTCTTTCGAGTCCAGATTCTAACTTAGCTCTCTCGAGACATTAGGTTCTTTCTTTAGATTCTCTCTTGAGTAACTCTAAAGGGGTATTTTGCACAACATAAAATAAGATAATCACAAGTAATGAACTTCCTAGATCATGTTAAATTAGTTCTTCTCAACCCATTCAACTAGTTTAGCTACTCATGCGTATTAAGAAAGTGAGCAAATGTAGAAATAGAACTTTCATTGAATAGATATAAGATGATGTATAGAATAACAATGCAAGTATAGTAAAGAGCCTGGAGCAATTTCTTGCTACCAAGCGTTACACTGTTTCTACTTGTGCTCTAAAGATATTCTCGCTTTCGCAAGAGTCTGCCCGTTCTCTGCTCTTACGCCTTACACCCCAAGGTTCTCTCTCGAGCTACCTTGGACAATCTCCGGCATCACCACTCTTCTCTTACTCCACTGTAAAATGAAAAAGAAAACTATGAACAAAGGTATGAACTTGTAATGGTGATGAGGTAATTGACTGGTTAACCCTTTATCTGAAGAATGCACTTGGTATTTATAGGGCATCAAAGGTGAAAGGTGGCTTCTCTCTCCTGGTTGTACAGATGGGACAACTTTAATTCCTGACTGGTGCGCCGGATAATTGTCATCGATAAAGTTGGATGTACTTTGTGACTGTTATTGGCTGTCAACTTAATTTGGATCTGACTGCTGTCAGCTTTCTGTCCCATCGACCTTAATTGTCCTTTCGTTCGAATGCGTCCACCATGTTGCGGTGATTCTTCTTGGGTGAATGTTTGCGAGCATGATCAACGCAAGGTTTTATGGTGAAGTTGCGCTCGACCAATGTCTTCCATTGCGTTAACGCATTATTCTGCACAAAAATATAAAGATCAACTGCTTTCTAATGCATTGGAGATCGCATGCGACCACACATATTATAGAATTTATGCTTAATGGACAAAATTTAACATATTTCATCAGTGCACTCCAACATTGTTTAAGGATTTAGCACTATGCTAATGTGCATTTCTGCCCGTTATCCACACCCCAAATTTAAACAAATGCTTGCCCTCAAGCATAGCTAAAAGATTCCTTTAGCAAGTTAGCTTGCAAAGTTCTTTCCCTAGATTTCTCAAAGATACTTCGTTCAAATCCTATATGCCAGAATACTTCTAAGGACTTAGGGATTGTAAGCTTAATTCAAAAGGACTTTACTGAATTCTGGACATCGCATGATTTATTTCAAAAAGAAAATTTCCACGGGGTGTCAAATGATTTTATCCTGCATAAAAATTTCCTTCATTGCTATTTTTTTGCTGACCCTTGCGCCATGCCGAGTGCCTTGCCTTTGTTTTGGCTTGCCCCCACGAGTGTCATGCGGATATCCAACTACGAGCAATGCACTCTTTCTCAAACTAAACTCATACCAACTTGGCAATGGAGTTGCGGTCACCTAATGACTTACTTTCGTTTTGGCTTGCCTCCACGTGTGTCATGCGGACATCCAACTACGGGTAAGTGCCTTTCACAACTTACTCTTATCAACATGGGTTTCCCATTGTGTTTACAGTGGAGTTGTTATTCATTTTTTTTTTTTGTAGCAAGATCGAAAACAAATACCCCACCCTCAAATTTAAAATATGGCAATGTCCTCATTGCCAAAAGATTAAAATAAGTCATGCGATGGTCATAGAATGCATTGTAAAGAAAATTTGAAAGAAAGCTAGCAAACCCCTAACTTCGAGAAATATTTCATGAGATGACTATCCTAAGATTTACGTTGAATTTAGTATATACGAAAGAGATAGAAGCATATTTTTCATCATTGAAATCATACTTGGCAAAGAATACATGCAGTAAATTACTAAAGTTATCTACTTGTGATATGTTTGCGATAGTCAAGGAGGATGCGGTGATAAAACTTTGAAAAGTAATATATAATGTGTAGTGCAAAATTTGAAGTAAGGATAAGGAAGAGTACACCCCCAAATTTAGTGTTGTCGGCAAGTTCTCTGCCGGCATAGTCTCACCGAAATTCTCACTCTTTAGGTAAAAATTTGCATCTGCGAAGTGAGACTCGGCCTCGAAAAACGGATTAGAATCTGCTTCAACCATCTTAATCCCGTCTTGGTAAAACTTGAAACACTGAGGTAGTGTTGATGTAATCACACCATTCCCATGAATCCAAGGCGTCCCAATCGCAGCTTGTAGGTGGTCTTTGAGTCTATCACATGAAACAGCGCGTCTGCCTTCAGATCGTCAATGAGGAGCTCTAAGCATATCATGCTTATCGCCCTTTGGCTACCTTGATTGAAACCCTGAATTACTAATTTGCTGTTTGATAGCTCTTCCATGAGTATGCCCAACTGTTTCATAGTCGTCTTAGGCATTATATTGACGGTGGATCCATTGTCGATGAGGATTCGACCCACTCTCTGTTCTCGAATGTATCCAGAGACGTACAAAGGCCTATTATGCAATTTAGATCCTAGTAGCAGATCTTCATCTGAGAAGCCTATGGATGTGCAACACAAGGCATAAACATGTGCTGTGGAGGTCGATACACCAGAGGCGTTGGATTCTAACAGTGCCTCAATGAGGGTCGTCTTAGCTTCTCGTGGGAATGAAAGCAGGTCGTCTATGTTGAATGGTGACAAACACTTTGGTTCTCCTATCGACTTTAATGGGCCTGTAATGGTATCTTCTTCCTCCCTGATACTGTCAGCATGACATGCAGCAGCCTTTGATATCTCTTTTGAACCCCAACTGCAGAAGTTCTTCGGGAGGAAATCTACTAACGTCATCTGTCGTCTGGGACGAGAAACATCCTCATCTCTCTTATCAACAGCCTTGGGCCTCCAACCTCTACCTCCTTCTGCTCCCTCCTGACACTAAACGTACTCTGAAGGTAGTCCCTTCTACGACACACCACAAGATCAGCCTCATATGTCCGTCAGCGCCTCTCTCCGCGAGATGTAGACCTCCTGCTAAACCGCCAACTACCACATCGAAGTCCCAAACTACCAAATCCCTACTAAGTATACACCTTTACCAATGCTCTGCCACCCAGATCAGAGATGCACGCAACACAGAATATTCGTACCACTCGTCTAATCAGCCTACCTCCACCCCAATGAATCAATCCTCATATAAAACACATAGACTAGTCCAACGACCCTGTGAACTGCAGTATAGATCATCCACTCCGCCTCCGCGTACAATTAGCTATAAGTAAGTCTCAGTATCTAAGCATATCACGGCAGTCAAACGAAACAGAAATACTCCGTGCCTCCTCAAGGTAAGGCGACCTCCCTCACGTACTCTATCTCTCTGATGATTCCTCAAGAAACTTCAAGTCTAATAACACCATATCCTGTGCACCTCACAATCTGCGCCTCAACCTCGTCTCTCTCTGCTCCCAAACAGGTCGCGTCGTGCCCTCAGCCGACTGAAAGCCTAGGCTCTCTCAACGGGTGTATATGAGGCGTTTCAGCAGGTGCAGCATTTTTTCGTACATAAAGAATGGAACATGATTTGAATAACCAACTGCTAAATTATAGAAGATTGATGTGACCTATAAATGGCAGTCCTTTCACCCTCTGAGTGTCCTATATGATGGTCATAGCACTTTAAGAGGTGAGAAATACCTGCATCATAGCATATTCACTTTTCAGATCCAACATATAATTGTATAGTCATCTGCTTCTAATTAGAACACGAACCGCACCACAACAAAAAAGGTCATCTCCAAATAGCCTGGCTGGTTTTGTACTAGGGCCTTGGACAAAGAAGAGCAGATCTAAGAAAGCGCTCAAGCTCCTCTCTCCATCTCCAAAGACCTCCATACCATACCTTTTGGCTTTTGACACAAGCTGTTTCATTACCTACCTTACTGACTTGGGCGTCTCTTCACTGTGATTAGAACTCCTCAGACTCTCTAATAGCCAATCGTTCGCTCCGTTCTCCTCTCCATTGGACCTGGTTCAACCTTATGTGATTCTTCATTTCAAATCTCCTTATAACCTTGAACATGGAACTATTAAATATATTGTAATCTACAACTATTCTAAATATCGACCGTATCTCGTTCTATTAGCTGATCATTACCCACTAATAACTAGTTCCCAGACCTATGTGATACCTGCCACCGTTATTCTCTAAACGCTTAGTGTCTCGATACTGGCAAAAGATGCTCTAATCCATATCTCGGAACTATCCGCCACTTACTACGTGCTGTCGGAATCCACATTCCACCAATAGCTCAACCATATCGCTCCTACAAAACCTGACAAAGGTAAATGCATTGCAGATTTTAGAAGTAATTTTATTATTAGTTCATGTCATTTGAGTTCTTTATATGAAAAATTTGGGTGGTGTGTCTCTTACAAAATTTCTTTATGTTTCTATTCTAAGTATTTTAAAGATTCGTTGATGCAGCTGATTTGAACTGAGGTTTCTAATGAATAGGCATTCGAGGTTCTAGTTGAATTGCCATTTTGTCCTTTCACTTTGATTTATATCAGATATAGCATGATTATCTTTTTCCCCAGGTCTTTGGAGCTTGAACATTGAACGATGTTCCATCAATCTAGAACTATTCAGAAGGTTGCTGATTGCATTGGAAGTTGGGAGCATCCTTGGAAAAGCGTCTATATAGGTTACTTTTTCTGTTGATTGATTTAAGAAAACTAATTGGCAATTCTGATGTCTTCCTCTGTGTTTTTGACTAAAGTTTTTTCAATCATTCTTTACAGCGATTACAATAACTCAATCTCTGGAAATGCCCTAAGTAGTTTTATTTGGTTTAAGCTCACAAGTACTGCAATAGGTTGAAATGAACAGAATAATGTTCTGATTTTTCTTTGCAGAGTTCTTAAAGTTCAAAACTCCTGGGAATAAATTTAAATGCCCGATTCGAAATTTTTTGTAGGTTTACAAGTCTTAGTCTAAGCGGCTTTGAAGGTTGAGAAGGCATGTTGATGGAAGGCCTTCTCCCCAGCTTAAGTTAATTCCTTGGTATTTGTCTGGATTAATCTTGGGGGCACTGATTGGAGATGTGGGTTGAAATTTCTATGATGCATTCCTATATTTGTTATTTTTTTCCTCTTTTTTGTTATTTACCTTTCTGTGCCCAGTAGAAGCGTTATTCTTCCCATTTTGATGATTCGGAGGCATTTACTAAACTTCGCCAGGATTGCTTGCCTTAGGGATAACTGAGTCATGTTAGCGGAAGTGAAGAGGCTTCTGAAAACTTGACTTTTAGCTTATGGTGATGGACATCCAATACCTTACTTAAAATTTTTGTGGTTGCTATTTCTATTATTTCAGCGCATTTCATGAGCTGAAACCCTGCTGGAATTGCCATCATGCAAGAGGTTTTGTTAAAATTATCATAATTCTCTATTCATCTCATATTGGCCATGGTCGTCTAGTGATTTTTATATAAGTTATTTCTTAAAGTAAACTTCTATGCCTTTTTTTTTCCGGTTAACTAGGGCCATTTTAAACTTCTTATAAGTATAGGATTATGCACCCAAAGTTACCCCTTTCACCATTGTTTAACGAGGGAGGACTAGAAAGGAAAGTTTTAATTAGTCATAGTTGAGAAAAATGTGCGGACATGAGAAGTGTGGTGTGGTTAGCAGTTTTTTTGAAGTTGCTTTTTAGGGGAGAAGCGTAGCGCCCATTGAATAGGTTGATAGTACTCTCGACTCTGTGAGCCAAGACTTGCATTGAGATTACACAAATCCATAAGAGTTTATTTGGGCTGTGTTCTTACTATTTAGATACATATCAGATCAATTGGACTGGCTAAGTGGAATCTTATTCAGAAAGGAGAAATATCTTCTGAACAAATGAAGCAAACTAGTGAATTAATACGTCAATTATCGATCTTCATTTTGATTATGTTTCTGTCATGGAACCTGCTATGTGATTATTATTCAGGTTGTAGATTCTTTTTAACTTGTGACGTAAAATTTTTTGAAATCTTATTGCTGAGCTGATGCATTAGCCATTTTCAACAGTCGCTGATTATTCCAGGCGCTCGACCAGCAGGGTGTAATGCAAATATAGTCACTAATAGCTAAACCCACCAATGGCGGCATTAAAGTCTTTGGCTTCTCAACAAGTGGCAGCTTTGGCCTTTGCTGGAGTTTGTTTTTCAAATCGATTCAGCTTAGCAGGTTTTGTAACATTAAAGGCAAAGTTTTATACCCCCGAGTGCCAATATGACCAACCTTTTTGTTATTATATGATTTTTGTAATCACGGCAACCACCTGTTCTTGCAAGGAGCTCAATCTGGGGGCGAATAACATTGATCTTTATAAACATACTCTGCAACTGTAACATAATAGTTAGAGAGAAAAGTAAAGAACCTCGTTATATGCAAAAGATAATGATTATATCTTCAGCCTCATGGCCTAACCCTGTTCAAATCAAAGAGTTGGTGACCCTGCCTTCAACAGACTTTATAGGAGGTAAAACACTGGAATACAATGGGCTGAAGTTGCTGATAGTGAAAGAACCCAATTAAAGAATCGCAGCATCTAGGATCGATGATAGTTGTGCAAGTTCATGTGAAAGGGAAAATTCCTGCATCTCTTGATTTGCCAGTTTATTCTTATCACTTCAACTGCAATTGGAATGGCAAAGCATTGCGATTTACGTGGAATTCTATGCAATAATGGTTTTTTCTGCTTTTTCAAGAGACCGGGAAACAATATTCTGTGCCATGGTCAACTTCGAGAACCGATTGGCCCAAAGATCATATTTAAGCGACAACATAGTACATCTTATATGTAAAAGGGAACTGAAGTGTTGTGTGAGACCCTGCCTGCAAGAAGGATTAATGTGATGCTGCTGAAATCTGTTCATATCAGAATACCTTCTATGAATAGCGGGCGGCAAGATTGGCCAAGGATTGAAGAGGTCAGTAACTCAGTTACTTTCACATTGTCTCCTTTCATTATGCAAGATAACCATCTACTGCCATGCACAAATTATTGCTCTTAACTGTTTAGCATTGTGTATATAGTAAAATCTGACTATACATGGCTGTTACAATAAGTTTGATTAACATTTCCAACATATCTAGTTTTCTAACGTTGGATTTTGTCAGCCAACTTGACATTATCACCATAGTAACAGTAGTAAGCCATTCTCTACCCTCTTCACCCATTTGGCTTGTACCTAATGTATTAAGAGATACTTCTAGAGAGGTTTTGATTCATCTAGATCATTGCTGGATGGAGTCGCGTAGCGATCTCATGGTCTTGCTCCTCGACGGCTTTCATCAGAAAGTTAATCTTCCTTTCCATTTCTGCAATGGCCGCTTTTTCCATCACATCTGCATCATGACAGAGATCACATTTGACAGTGAATCTCTTTTCAGCTTGCTGGAGGCAGAAATAGAGTTGTCAAACAGGGGGGTTTCCTTAATGACAATCCCGCCTTGTGGGGATTCCATCATTTGCCTCAAGATGTTATAGGCGATGAAGGAGCTCTGCTCTTGCTCCTGCATGACTTCTCTTGAGTGGCTGCGAGTGATAGGTCCCATGTATGAGCCGTTTGTGGAGGAACTTTGGATGTCATCTTTTTAGGTGCCATTTGCCTTGTTTGGATGTTGAGAAAGAGATGAGAGGTAGAGAGGTCCCACTGGGCGTGCCAATTTATTCACACGAGGTTTCCTGAGAAACTTGTTTCGTAGAGTTGAACTTGAGTTAATGTTGATGTTGATATTGATTTGATGAGACGTGGTTCGATCTCTAATACTTGATCCTTTGATTCTCTCTTAGTTGGGTGAATGTGCTTGACTTGAAGAAGAAAAACACCGAATGTTCTTGAAGTAGAAGTCTTGGAAGAGTCTTTGTGTCTTCAAGGGTTTTCTGTCTTATAAGAGTGCAGCTTCAGGAGTTTTGGGAGTCTTCTACTTGTTGATGAATTCTCTGTGCTCTCTGAATGTAGAAAAATCCTCCTCTGAAATGAGAAGAGTGCCTCTATTTATAGGGCTTTCTGATGGGCTTCATGGGCTTGGGCCTGGTTAGCCCATGGGTTTGGGCTTGGTTGGTCCATGGGCATGGCCTTTGGGTCCAATTAATTGGATTTAGGCCTGATTTGACAGTTGGGTCAAATTCAACCTATTTTTGGGCTTAGTTGGACTTTGACCCAAATAATAATATCAAATTGGGTCAAATTAATCTTATCTGATTCAACGGTCACGATAAAACCACGTGACGTCACTGAAATTTGTCTTCAACTTCAATTTGGGACATATGTCAATTTTTAATTGGACCCAAATTTAATGATTTAAAATTTCGTCATTAGTTTAGTAAATGACGTGGCAATTTGTGATTGGTCCAAAGTTTCTCATTCAATAGTTACTTTTTTTTAGTAATTATTTATGCTAGCTCGATAGAAAATTTTTCAGTATTAGGGTTTGGACATGATTATATGAATTGTATAGTTTCACATGTCAGTGTATAATTTCACTCAAAATTGAATTGACGTGAGTTTTATTTAATTTACTCCAAAATTTTTATTTTAAAAAAATCACATATTTATTTTTAACTTCATTCAAATATTTGCATTATGTTTTATGGTATGCTTTTTTTATGCCACTTATGTTTAATGGAATGTTGTTTGTATCCCTCTTTATATGCAATTTTTTCATGCCCATTAATTTTATAATTAATTACAAAAATTTGATATGATTTGGTAACTATTTTTCTATTTCCTTTTTAATGTTCTGCTCTTGCACTCACATTTATTTACAATATAATGTAAATGTTATCATTTTTCTTTTTTTTTTTTTTTTTTTTTTATAGAAATCATGATTAAAAATATTCAATTATAATCTAATTAAACCATAATTAAAATTTCATTAACTAACTATTACCATTCCTATCCATTTTCATAAAGTTTTTCCAAATTCTAATCAATATTTGCATAAAACTGGGCCTTTGATATTTAAAGCCTTGATCATCACTTGAAGTTAGATTTTAGATTTAAGTTGGTTATGATTTGATTATATTGTTTGAACAAAAAGTAATTTATCCGTTTATCAAACAAAAGGTCAATATTTTTTTTATTGTTTTTTTTATTTTTATAGACCTTTTCATTTACCTGTCTAACCACTAGTTCAGGTCAAATAATACAGAGTTCTTTATGGAAGAAATGGAAACTTAAATTTCGAATATAATAACCTTTTAATTTTTAATTTTTTTTTAAAAAAAATTATATACTTTTTTTAACAAACATATTCTACTTTTAAAGTAAGGTATCCAACATTTTTAAGGAACAGTATTGGGGAAAAATTTTGAAGGTGGAGGATTCTAACATTCTGAAGCCTTGAACATATCGTTTGAGCTATACTTAGATTAACACATTTAATGAACCTAATGGTAAAAGTAAGAAAAAATAAATGACCCTTAAATTGGTATGGGGATTCTATTATGAATTTAAAGAACAAATGTACTGTATTTTTTTTTTAGTACTTTTTTACATTTGGAAACAAGATATAAGTTAAATGCAAAAAAAGGACAAGAATTTCACTTGGCATTAGCACTGGTTTTCACTTCATCAGAAGGTTCAATATATCTCCAACAAAATCCAAGAGTGCTTCCCATTATGTTCATTATAACAGCTGACATTGCTGGGGGCAATGCCACCATTGCTGAACTGAAATGTGAGGTTGCCAAAATAACTCCTAGTGATGAATTCTGCATCCCAACCTGAAACCAAAATCCAGACCCTCTCATTCATATATATATATATATATATATTGAGTTTGTTATTTATCTTCTCAATAAATGAATGTCGTTTTGATACCTCAATGGATATAGCTCTTCGTTCTCGTTCTCGAAACCCACCGATAGCAGCTGTTATATAGCTGCAAATTAAAGGAAGTCCGTGTCAATTGGCATTAAATTGCTTACAGCATAGGTGTGAAGTGAACCGGTTGACTGATCTCATTTTTTAGAACAATAGTAGACTTCATAGTCTTCTTGAAAACAATGATCAGTATCTACAACACATGAGAAGATTCTGTTTTGGGAGGAAATGCAAAATCTCATTCTTGTTATGTAGTTCATCAGTGACTCTAATTTTCCCTTTCATTTTCCTAGATAAGTATTGTTTTGGTTCATAACTTTCAGTAACATCTCCAATGATTTATACCATAAAGAATTCATTTAGTTTCAGCATTTAAGCAACTAAATTTATTGAGGGGAAGAAAGAGATGCAACTTACCCAACGAAGAAACCAGCAAAGTGTAAACAAAACACCGAAAGTATAACTACTCCCAACTCTCCTGATAATATACTTTGGAGGACCGTCCATAGAGAAGCATCAGAGGCTAATGTGGCAATAACCATTGACGATTTGAAACGAGCGACGTTCTCCGAAAAGACACTATCAACAAAAATAATCAGTAATTGTGTGCGAGAGAGTGAAAAACATTAACGGGCATTTCACTGAGTTTCAATTGGTAAACACAACTAAATAAAGCTAAACAACAGTCATTGATAAAGAACCGAAACCTGCAAGCCAGCAGTGAGGAAGTTAATACAGCAACAAGTGGTGCAAATGGTAACACCAATTTCACCAGCGAAGGAAATGCCTTCTGCAAGCAAGAACCTAACAGAATAGGAGCTACCACCACCTAACCAAAAAGAAGATGATGGCGATGACTTAAGAAAATTACTACGATGGAAAATGAGAACATAATTTCACCTGAAGGGTGCTGAGAGAAAGCTGTGCAGCGTCAACTGGAATGTAAGCTCCTGCTAGTATTTTTGTCAGAAAGGGAGTGAAAATTACAGCTCCTAGCGTTGTGCATACTGTCATTACAATAGACAAAGGAACGTCGCCTTGAGCAATTAAGGTTACCTGAAATACTATTCGAATGGAAAGCTTAATCAATCAATTTATTGAGATTAAGGCTGTTAAGTAGGAAATCTAGTCCAATTGTTGATGATAGCATTCATAAAGTTTTCCATAATGCTTAACTAAGATGAGCACTTTAAACACAGAAGGTTATATTCATTATTCAGCCTTATAGATGAGAACTCAACAAACATCATCTCAAATTGAGTACAAAGATGCAATAAAAATAGATTAGTTAGTTGTCCAATATCAAGATGATTTATCATCAATTGTAATTGAAAACAATAACAATAATAAAAGTGAACTATGCATTATTAGTCCAACATTTGGTGTGTCATTTTTCGCCATATAAACTTCTTTAACATTTATAAGCATTATCTTCTGAAAAGAATTTTCAGTAGGACTAATACAACCCTATCTTTGCCATTACGATGTCTGATATTAGTTTCTTTCCCTTTTTATTCTTTTTTGGTTTTCTAGTTTCTTTCAATCAATATTTACTTTCACAAGAGAATGTTGGAATTAATTTAATAATTAATTCATATGTTAGTAACAAATTAAATAACAATTACATTTGAGTTATTTAATGGGCATATTGTGTGATCTTAATTATGAACCCGTAACTTTCTATATAGAAATGTGGTCTAGTGAGTAGAAACAAACCCATTGGTTCTAGAGAATTATGGGAACCGAAGGATCAAAGGTTATGATCCCAAAATACTATGGCTCTATAGCCTCCCATTCGACAGTAAAGATTTTCCCATTCCGGTTTGAGTTGTATAGTTGAGAAGATCACAAACCACATATCATTGCAGATTAAGATTTAGATTCCAAGTAATTCCACACTTCATAGATTTCGGTTTTTATTCATGTTTAGATCCTATTTATTGATTATTCTATATAGTTATATTAGAATAACGATGAATCTTCCAAGAGAATTGGCAAAATCAGCTAAGCCAAGTAACCAGACATTGAAATTCAGCATTGAGAAACAGAACAGATAAGAAACAGAGATCATATGCATTACCACATTGGAGGCAGTCCCTCCAGGGCAACATCCAAGCAAGATCAAACCGACCAAAAGTGATGGCGACAGCCCGAAAAATTTTCCGATGAGGGCTGCTGAAGCCGGCATAATCGTGTACTGAGCTACACATCCAAACAATATCTAAAAGAAAACAACAGAGTCAAACCCATCAAGCATTACAAAAATTATCAGCAATCCCCAATTTCATCCCATCAAATCAAAAAACAAAATCCCAAAACCCCCAAAAAATCAACACAATCTACAAAAAATAAGATTCCAAAAACTCACAGAAAGAGGTCTTTGCATGAACAAATTAAACAAATCCTTAAGCTCTAGAGTAAGTCCCATGGCCAACATAATCAAACCAAGAGAAAAGCTATACGAAGCGGGCCCTCTCTGCACAAACCACGAGAAGGTCGACGGTTTCAGACAAGCAACAATGCCGCCGGCCGTCACATAGAGAGGGTAGAGACTCGCGGCCGTGGAAAGAAAATCGTCCAAACCAGTGGATTTTCGCGGATGCGACGGAGATGGGTGTTCGTTATTTCGATGAACCGATCGGACGGGAAGTGATCTGGGGAGCTTGGGCGGCGAGAGACTGGGAATTGGGGGTCTGCGGAGGCTGAGATTGCGGCGGCGGTGGAGTAGTGGGGAAATGAAGGGGGTGAGTTGCAGAGAAATCGGAGCCATTGTACAGAATTCTGCGGCTCCGATTTGTGAAGAAAACAGTAGGAATTTGAAGGAGACGATAGAAATTGGGTGGAATAAGTGCTTGAATCAGTGGTTTTCTGTGGTGCTACTGCTAAATGCTAACGAACATGGCTTGCATAATGTATTCTGTGTAACGACGAGATTGCGTTTGGGAAATTATTAGGAAGCAAGAGAGAGGTCTTTTTTTTTATTATTATTATTATTTTTAAATTGAATGCGTGTTAGCAAATAAGAGGAAGTAGTGGCATATTAGTATTGAACTGGCACTTACTAATGAAAAAAAAATGAAGAAAACTTTTCATTTTTCTTTCTCACTCATCTGACTTACCAAGTCAATCTTAATATTTAATAATTTAAGTGGTGTTCTCCGTGTTATTTGAGAGGGTCTCGTGACTCCTCTCACTTAATAGATGAAAATAGTTATAAATATCACTATTATATTCAGATTCTCAAATATGGGATTGACTATAATAGTCCACCTCACCAACTTCAAGTTGGAGATCTAAATGATTCTTTTGGAATGTTTAAGTCTCCAACTTCAAGTTGGTGTAGTGGGCTATTATAGTTCACACTATATTGGATCTAATTATAATAGTCGTGTTTTCAATTATTATAATGGAAAATTGGGCAAAATGGCCCATTAGAATTGGAAAAATTAAAATAATATGGTAGTTTTAAAAACTATTTATAAAAATATTGTATTTTTCAAACTATTTAGAAAAATATTTTTTTTAATAGGTCGAGGGTTCAAAATTCGATTTAGTGTTTCTTTTTTTTTTTTTCAAAATTCGAATTTTGAACCCTCGACCTTTACCTTTTTTTTTTCTTTTTAATAATTTAGACATTCGACCTGTGTTTCTTTTTTTTCTTTTTTTTTCTTTTTTACCTTTTTCAACATTCGACCTTTGTGTTTCTTTTTTTTTTTTTAAATTTTCTATTTTATAAAAACAATTTCTTAAAATATTTTATTATTTTATTATTTTATTTAAACTCTAAAAAGAATAAATTAAAAAAATAATATCTCATAAAAATAAAAAAGTGTAAATTAAAATATCTCATTTATATAAAAATAATTACAAAAATCAATGTGTTCCACGAGGCAGTTGTCGTCGATTTCGAGCTGGTTGTTGTCGTCGACTTCGAATTTGAGGTTACTCTGGTTCTTCTTGATGTTGCTCTGCTTCTTCTTGATGTTGCTCTAGTACCTCTACAAACGCTTCATGATATAAATATTTATTATACTCTCCACGACCCCGACCATGTCCATGCACGTATGAAGACAAAGGAACAACCTCTAAGTCATAATGTCCTGAACCAAATGCTGGCATCATCATCATCGGACTAATATAATCAGTTTGACTCTGCGTCTGCATCGCAGGGGAAACTCTTCCACATTATGGGCAACCTAATCAAACTCATCCTCTTCCCGTACAGGTCCTCTACGTCTAGGAGCTGATGGAGGAATAATAGGTATATCGTACATATAATGTATCTCTTCTATATAGCTTTGGTTGTCACTACATATAACAAGAACCTGGTTCAGATCATTTGCAACATCACGGAGTCTACTGTTGTTCGATCTCTGTTAATTATAAAACAATTAGATAATATTTAAAATAAATTTAAATTAAAAATAATTAGATAATATTCATTCATTTACAATATGACCCACAGCTGCTCCCGGACGAGTGACGTAGTGCCTTATGATATTATTATACCAATGAATGTAGTCTTAAGTGACATCCCTGTCAAACTGTTCAATAGAAACCCCCATTACAATAAACCTTGCACGATAATGCCATCGCATTATCAAATGTGCAACTTTTTCGGACCAATTTACAGTCCTTAAGTCGATATCATGCAGTAGGGATTCAATATTACAAGGCAATGGGACATCCTATTGAAAACCGAATTGTCTCATCACCCTGTCAGAAAGATGCCACTCACCAATGTGAAAACATATGAGAGGACTCATCGACCCCATATGTTTTGACCATTCGTACAGAAATTGGGCAAAGTATGCATAATAATTTTGTACGACTCCCAAATAACCTGAAACACAAAATATTATAATGGAGAACATTAAAGACAAATACAATAAAAATGTGTATAAAATAATCAATTAGGTTCAGTGTAATGTACCTGATCAGGTTGAAATAGATCAAACATGTGTATGTACTGGCTGACTACATGTGTGGTTGTCCTAGTCACACAAAATTTGTCTCTCCACCTAAATTTTTAAATTGATAATTTAGAATCTAAATTAACTAGATCAGTGATATAAAAATTAAATTGAATTAAAACAACATACCGAGAACCCTAGGCTCGTCCAACTAACTGAGCGTCATTAACATGTTGTAGCTGTGGAGCCATTATTGAAAATCGCTCCCAAGCCCATAGTTGCAAAAGTATGAGAGGCGCATATTTTAATCAGATACGACACCGAGAAAATAAATGGGCTGCAATTAGTAAACATGAAGTACAATCATACGATCGGTATGAAGGGTGTTTCATGTGAAACCGACGTTCATAGTCTCAATGCAAAGGAGGAAATGTTCAAATATTGAGGTTAAACAAGTCCGAGTGGTACTGTTCATGTAACAAATGGCAAGCATTCGACATTCCATGCTCGCATTTTTGGCCGTTTGCTCACATTTTAAATAAACTACGAAAAGTATTTGAGGACTACTATAAATTGTCCAACGTATGCTAAATGTTACTCTCCTCAATTTCAACCTTTACCGCATGAGATTACTAGATCACACACCTTAATATGCTCGTCTTACATCCTGATCCATCGTTGTGAGAAAACTTGGTAGACCGAAAAGTTCACGTTATCACAACGAGATGGATTGGACAGAACCAGCCACTCGACAACGATGTGGATTTTGTAATCAGTTAGGCCATACGAAGGAAGTGTCCTTCATTACTAAGATGGGCCCAGATAGTTAGGGATTGAAAAATAAATATTTTTTTATTATATATCATTTTATGTATATTCAATTTTTATTATAATTTATTGTATTTCAATTTTTTTTTTATAAATTTTATTGTATATTCAATTTTTTTTATTTGTAATCTATAAAGTTACACATTATTCTTTTAATTGATAAATAAATACTTCTTTTTATCAATGTATATTTAATTAAGTATAGATATTTATTGTATATTCAATTTTTTTTATTATTCTTTTAATTGAGAAATAAATACTTCTTTATCATGTATATTTTATAGTGTAGATACTTTTTTATTGTATATTCAATTTTTTTATAATAATTTATAAAGGTGTACTTATTTTTTTAATTAGTTGTACATTATTTTTTAATTAAGTTTTGCATTATTCTTTTATTAAGTTGTACATTATTCTTTTAATTAAGTTTTGCATTATTCTTTTAATTTAAGTGTGTACACTTATTCTTTAATTAAGTTGTACATTATTTAATTAGTTAATCAATTGTAATTCTTCTAATTTAAAATAAATATTTCTTAATTGAGAGAAAAAAATATTTTTTTTCCTTTCAGATCAATGGCTTTAAACCCTGACCTGTTGAATCCCAATGTTTTATGACCAGTCCATTCATCGATCATTTGTGTATGACGAGATCGTAACTACTAGGGAAATATCTTGCAGGCGTCGAGAGTAGTTCTCTAGCGCACTATCCCACTCCACTCTCGAATATTACCGCTACTGCGCATATCTGTTCTATGGGGTTGCCAGATGGGATTTATTCAGTTGGACTGACATCTGATCACAGCCTTGGTCGAGAGGAGGCCTGAGACGCTAAATTTCATATGTCTGTTGGACGAGTGCATTAACATATAGAAGTGTTGTTGGGGTTACCTGTTGATGGTGAGCCATTCACCCGGAGTGAATGTATGTACTGGTCACAAGTTTGTCAACTATACCTCGGTGCGACCCCACATGCAAATTAAAGGATCGAGGTTAGTTTGAGTTGGTGGTATTAGGAACATAATTCCATGAGCTCACAGATGATGCACGACGAGGAAAACCGCTCAAAGATATTGAGGACCGCTGATCAGTGAGCATTAGTGGATCATTGCGATGGAGTTTGCTATTTAACGTGAATGCCACTAAGCAGAGATACTGAGTGAGTTAGCCTAACTAATTGGTTGTCGTTGTGTTCAACTGAATCCAATGCGAAGATGTATTTTGTGTATT
>NC_052359.1:21106345-21239486 GCF_009727055.1 Benincasa hispida | reverse complement strand
TTGAAATAAATTGTTAATAACATATATATATATAATAATAATAATAATAATAATAATAATAATAATAATAATAATATTACCGGTGTATTTATCTTGACGTTCCAATGCATCCCTTATTTCTTCTCTTCTTTTCTCGAAATAATTCACGCATTTAAAGAATGTTATCTGAGTAAGAGCATTTATAGGCAACATTGAGCTCTTTTGAGGACTCCATTTATGCATTCTTATAGATTTGTCGTCATCCACCCATATTTGAATCCTCCATCATATGCTTGAGTCCATTACTCTAAACTAATGTTGTCAAAAAAACTCAGACAGCTTCGATTTATTCCTTTGATATCTTCAATTGCTTTATTAAACTTTCGAATTTGAAACTAATACCCGACACGATAAACATAATTTTTCAATGAATTAAATCTATACTTTTTATTAAAGTTGCTGACGATATGTCGTAAGCAGTAACGATGGTGACATTTTGGTCTCATCCAACCATTTGCTGGATTGTTCACTGCTGCGATTATACTAGCATGTCGATCTGAAATTAAACACACCTCTTTGTGTGTTACAATTTCTCTCAGGTGTTTCAGGAACCATCCCCATGAGTCTGCGGGTGTGAAACCCAGAGCCTATTTCCCCTTATAGTATAAAATAAAAGGAATTAACTAAGAGTTAAATTCTAGGTTGAGCATAGGAAGATCCCTAAATGATGAAAAGAATTTAAGTACTTTGGAAATAAACCCTAATTAGTGAAGATGTGACTAAGTATAACCCTACTATGAAATTGACTAAGTGTTGGACTAGGCATTGTCATGCGTTGGCCATAAAATCATGGAGAGATTACTTGGGTAAAGGGAGAGGGTGAAGTAGGGTCAAAAGTAACGCATGCGGCAGCCGTTGCTCTTAGAGGTTAGACCAACGCATAGGGCTCGACGGATGTGTTGGATACGTTGGATATGGTGGTATGCGTCCATACGGCTGAAGGAAGACAGTTGATAGTGATGCGTTGGAAGGTTGGGGTGGCACGAGGGTCGGCGGTTCAAAGGGTATGCGAGGACGTGAGGAAGGATATGCGCTGAAGGGTGCCATGCGGCCATCCCACACGTCGATGCCGAGCAACCCACGCGTCGATGTCGAGCGACCCATGTGTTAATGCCGAGTGAGCTATGCATTGATGCCGAGCAACCCACGCATCGATGTCGAGCGACCCATGCGTCGATGTCGAGCGACCCATGCATCGATGCCGAGTGACCTATGCGTCGATGCCGTACGATCGTGCTATGCGTTGGAAGTTGACGATGGCATGCACAATGGATACGTTGGATGCGGCAACTCTGCTAAGGCATAGGCCATGCGATGAGCTAGGTTGGACGCATGGTGGTTGGCTCTTGCGGTTGTTAAGGCTTGCGGTGACTAAGTGAGTTGGGTTGCATTATAGAAGATGCAATGGTGCTGAGTTGAAAACCAAGTAAAACCAAGGGTTGTTATGCGTTGATTAGACTATGCGTTGATGGTAAACTATGCGTTGGTATCCGAGGCTAGCAGTATGCATTGAAAAATGGGTGTTGGTCATCACCCTAGTTGAACGCATATTGAGTAGGATGGACGCATATGAAGGATGAGCGCATATGGAGGACGTCATCAGACATATGGCTTGCTAGGAAGGAGTCTTAAACCTTAAGGAATTGAGGTGGGTGCATGAAGAGACATGCAAAATTAAGCCCCATGCGTTGGCTATGTAGGAGAAGGACATCTAAAGTTGCATTGATCAAAAGTTGTGTTGATGGTATAAGGTGAGGACACCTCAAGCAGGAGGTGAAGAAGGCTGGAAGTTGGCAGACGCTAAGGAAAATACTTGGATGAGGAGGTGTCGGACAAAGAGGAGTGTTAGACGCCTATAAAAGGGGAGAATGCTCCACTTCGACCTGCACATCAAGTTAATACTTAAAGATCACAAAGAAAGGGAAAAATAAGAGAAGGGAAAGAAAATTTTGGGTCGGAAGGTACAAGCAAAGATGCAAAGGAGCAGAAACTGTACGGACAGATGCGAAAGCCAACTTCCAAACAAGAAGTTCTTCCAACAAGTACTTTAAGGAGGTAGATGTAACTATAGGGGAAAAATGGTATTTTGGCCCAACTGCACTTACGAGTAATTTGTGAAGGTTACAGCACTATTGACTGGTTATATCCAATGGACACATAAATATATATGTAGTGCAAAGAGTACAACTATCGGTCTTTAGTAAATAAACAAGCAGTTAATGGAACTTGGGTAATTTAATTAAAGAGTTTAATTAATTTATCCAAGTACCATCGAAGCTTCAATCTACAGGTCCATATGGTCCCCTTTGTAGCTCATCAAGGTTTATATTGATAATTAATTTTTTTAGTTAATTTAATTTGTTCAAATTAATTACATGTATATAATTAATTAAATTAATTATATGTGATAATTAATATAGTGTATTTGATACATTATAATATAAAAGTATTTTGAGAAGAATTTGAATATGATTCAAATACTAATTATATGAATAAGATTTATATAATTAAATTTAATATAAATATGATTTATATTAAATATTATAAATAGTGAGAAAAATTAAAATATTTGAATATGATTCAATTATTAATTGTATGGATAAGATTCATATAATTGAATTTAATATAAATATGATTTATATTAAATGTCATGCATTATTGAGAGAAAATAAAACTATAGGTTATATGTTATATTTGATATAACATATAGTGTATATATATATAATATTTAAATTAAATTAAATTAATCAAAGGGAGGGAGTTACAACTCTCTCCCCCTAAGTTCTCTGGAAAAATTCTACTCCTTTCTCTTTCCCTTCTTCCAAGAATTCAAGCAACTAAAGAGAATACTAGAGGGTTCTCAAGTGGTGGTGCCCAATTGGTAATATCAAATTGGAAACTAAAGATATCATGATTAAAAGGAAATATGTGAAGAAAATTGGCTTCATGGGTACGTTGTTTTCTTCCCTAATTTATTCCAAAAAAGGATACTGTAAGTTATGTTTGATAATGCATAACTGTTTTGTTTCTGTAATTTAAAGTTATGTAAAAAATTAAAATTGGGAGCGATCCCCGCTTCTGCATAAGGACCTTCATCGTTTTCCTTCACTTGTAACACATAATGTTTAAATTATGGTGATAAAGCATGATAGGAAAGGTACTAATTAATGGGATATTTTATAGGTGTTTTTGGTGTTGGAGTCATATGAAGCAGGTTGCAGTGATAGGCTGATAAGTAGGCTGGTGGCTTAGAAACACGATTTGATCTTCTAATTGGTGGATGATTATGGATAAGAGGTTCTTGGCTTGTATTAGGATTGATGTTATTCTGAGTGTTGTGGGGTTGATTTGGAGTAATGGTCTCGATCGGCTATACAACAGATTGGTCAACATAAGCAGGATGTGGCATACCAGAAGATTCATTTCTTGCATCATTCTGTTTTTGCATTACAGGACTAGAAATATTCATGTCACTGGTTGAAGAATCTTGTAAAACTGGTTTATGATCATTGAAAACACCGCTTGGGAAACTTATAGGCTGAGAATCAACGTTAACAAACTGATTGGGTTAATGTCCTAAATCTTATGGGTTTCATAGTTTGTAAATCATTTGTACACAAATTATTTATTTAATAAAATAAAGTGTTATTTTATTTGACATTTAGTCTGCATTAACCCAAATGCAATAAGCTAAGATCCTATGTTATTTAATGTACTTAATGTATGTGGTGACATACATTTAAGTAAAAACCTGAATGGTCTGTGGTATATGGATAAGGTTGGGTAATGACACTATGATACGAACCACTTTGTAATTGTTACAATTGTTGTAAAGGGTTAAAAATTATCTGATTATGATCATTCATGTAAAGAGATGTGAGTGGAGGTATCATATACAAAGAGTTTGTATAAGACCAGACCACGAAATGATTAGTCTTTCTATCTAATACCATGAGACTTACATTTCACTAGGATGACTATAGGTAAATTGACCTTAATTGTAATAACCCAATTTTTTTTGGTATTTTCACTTATTCACCTTAAATTATTAGGGTGTTATTTTGAGTATTGAGGCAAAAATTGAATTTTGGGTTAAGATAATTCATTTTAAAATTATATGGGTGTTATTTTGTTAATTAAATGCTGAAATTGAATTTGAGAATGTTGAAATTTTTTTAGGAAAGTTTCATAAATGAATGCGAAGTTTGAGATTTAATTAATTTGCTACAGTAACTCCAATTTAATTATTTCGGAATTAATTGGAGTTATATGAATTTAATTTGGAGTTATTGTCAAAATTAAATTCAATTTGGAGAGAAAGTAGTTAATTTTGAATTGGAATTAAGAGATGGATGGTTATAGATGGATTTAAAGTTATTGTCAAAATTAAACTCAAAATTATGCAGGCTAATTGTCGGATCGTTATAGATGGGAAGAATGTAACATCTCGTGTATTCGTAATTTTGAATTAAATTCACATGAATTTTTGTCATATGGTTTTAAAATTGGAGTATTAAATTCACATGAACTTATCTCTTCCCTCCCTCTCTCTCCCTAATGCACGACACCCCCCTCCCCCCAAATTCTCTTTTTCTCTTTTGTCTTCACGAAGCACTCCCACTATCTGAGATTTTTCCTCCCCGACGTTCGTCCCTCACCCAACAGCCGTGCTGCCGCTCGCCTCCAGCCAGCCGCTGCATCGTCTGCCAGATCTGAGTGCGCCGCTCGTCCACTGCCACTGATCTGCCGCATAGATTTTCTTTCCTTCGTCATTATTCTTATTGGATCTTGGCTTCGAGATTGAATTTGGTGTGGAATTTATTTGCTATTTAACAGGTCAATTTTGTTGGCATTTTTGACACAGTTTGGGAACGTTAAGTTGAGTGTTGCTAGTATTTGATTGCTTGAGCTAGTCTTGGAATTTTGACTCGAGGTAAGTAATCTTACTACTGGAACTGCCTTTGTTTCGGACAAAAAGATTAAGGATAATTTTGTTGGTTCTGAGATTGAATGAACTGTTTAGAAAGAATATATGAGCATGTGATAATATGTTTGAAGCATGTTATATGTATGGGGATGATTTAGAATTTTTATGAGGTATATTAGCAGAACGCTTGAGGTTGGGCCTAAATTATGAGATAAGCGACACTAACATTGAAATTCCATAGCGCTAGATGAAAATTAGATATATGTTGATGTACATGTTTTCATGAGATTTCCTTTTGGATCTATGAATGTATGTCATGCGATTTACCATGAAATTATGAATGATCCATTATGTGAATGTTTTAAGGAGTCTAGTGCATGAAAGAGATGTACTAGGGTCGGTTCATTTTTACGAGATTTCACATAGTTGTCTAGACTGATCCGCGTGATATTATTTACAAGATTTTATAGGACTCATGAAAATGTTACATGTAATATGATCTTGGATGCGATCTTTTATCCTTTCCAACATTTGATTTATTTGAGTGCATGAAAGTGATGCATGTCTAGGGGCACTAGTGGGTGAAAGAGATGTACTATGACCTGTATGTATGAAAGTGATGCATACCTAGAGGAGGTTGAGGTGTACGAAAGAGGTACACATTCCTGCATTTGTAGAGAAGACCTGGGGTGTATGAAAGTGATGCATTCCCAGAGGGTTCAATGTATATGAAAGAGATATACATCAGACCTGATGTATGTGAAAGTAACGCACGTCTAAGGGAAAGGTAAAAGAGTAAGCTAGTTAATAGAAATCTCCTGGTCCTACTAGTATAGAGTTTCAATTCTTGTAGCATTTATTGGATATAATTGCTTAGTTTGACCTTGGTGGTGGGGTTACTTACTGAGTATTTTATACTTATCCTTTTCATGTTTATTTTTCAGGTAAGGGTAAGGACGCGATGGCAAATGACAAGTGGAATCCGTGATCAAGCCACTAGGACCAGTCTTATGCTTCTGCACGTGTTTTCAAGATTTCTTTTCATGTTTTCGATTTTAATCTTGTTGTTTAGAACTCTTCGTTTTGGTATTCATTTTTAGACTTGCAGTTTTCTAGATTAATTTTCATGGTTATGGGTACCCTGTTACTTGGATTTTTATTATCCAGTTTTAATAAAATCTTTTAATTGACTTTATTCATTTGGTATTTATTTCGCTATGAAAAGATGTCATTTTAAACTCCATTCATGCATGTGTATAGTAACGGCCTAGCTTGAGTCCTAGGGAGTCGGGTCGTTACATTAATCTTGAGTGAGTTATAAACTCTTGTCTATGAGAGCGATCCTTTGATCTGTATGAGTGAGAGTGGCTATACCGACTCAATATGCCTACCATTTTGGAGATTCGTCCAAGTGGGGAGCTGGGAATATAGCTACATAAAATGGAATTCACTCCTTCCTAGTCTTAGGGGTAAGTAGATGAATTGCTCCTTTAAGGATTGATTCCTGATCTTGAACAATGAGGCGTCTCACCCTCTCACTGGCCAAAGAGTGGTCCATTTTATAGTTAGACTATAACTAATTGTTTATTAGAGAAATTAGTGGCGTTTAAGAAGTTAGATGTAACTACAGGGTAAACGATAATTTGACCCAACTGTAGTTACGAGCAATTTGTGAAGAGTCAACTTACTATTGATTGGTTATATCAATGCACACAAAAATATATCTACAGTGCGAAGGATGTAGTTGTCAATCTTTAATGGAGTTATGAAAGTTAATGAATGTTGATTAATTTAATTAAATAGTTCAATTAATTAATCTCGTATCATTGAAACTTCTTATCAATAAATCCATGAGGTCCCCTTACTAGCTCATTACAAGAGAAATAAGAATCAATTAATTTTTGGATTTTGTTCAAATTAATTAAGGGAATTAATTGTATGAGATGTAATTGATATAATATATGTGGTTACATTCGAATATAAAGTTTGATTAAAGAAAAAAAATATTTGAATAAGATTCAAATATTAATTACATGAATGAGATTCATATAAAACTATAGGTTAAAATTAATATGAATATGATTCATTGTTAAAATTAATATGAATATGATTAATATTAAAACTACAGGTTACGTGAGATAATAATATTTGAATATGATTCAAACATATAATGTTTATATTAAATATGATTTAATAGAAAATTTTAATTTAATTATATTAATTTTAATATAATTGAATGAAGAGTAACTCGTTTAGGAGTTATTTAACATGCTAATGGGGAGTTATTTTAAATAACTCCTCTCCCTTGCTCTTTACATAATAAATAAATAAATAAATAAGGGGGTTTTTCATAGAACAAGAAGAATGTATATTTGGTTCCCTCTACAACATTCCCTCCTCCAAAGAACTCTCTCAAATTTTATTTTCTTACCAAAATTGAAAAGCCCCCAACTCCTAACTTTTATCCTTAAAAATAGTAAGGAAGAGTTTTATGATGGTATCCTGTGTTTGTGAAGGCACTATTCGTGACTTTTTGGATTGGAAAACCGTGAAGAAAGAAATTCTTCAAAAGTAAGCATTTCTTTTCCCTTCTCTCTCTCCAATTTTACTAAAGCATGCTTATACTTGTTTTATGTTTGTCCTTTCATATGTTTTTTTTTCTCTGATTTTGACAAACATAATACACTAACACATGATGATCACTCGCTTTTGCTGAGGATTCAAATCCTTCAATTGGTATCAGAGCCAAATCGTATCTATAAATTTCCTTTTGGAAACAAAAATTAGAGAAATTGTGGGTATTAATGCATTGTGAATGTTGGTTTGCAAATTGGATAATTTCAAATTTTGGCACTTAAAATTTATTGCTTTAAAGTTGTTTAAAATTGTAAGGGCCCGTTGTTTTTGGTATTTAATTTCACAATCGAGTCTTTAGTCTGTGTTGTTCGTGGTGAGGCGTTTTTCATGAAAATGGCCAAAAATTGGAGTTGAAATGGATGAAAAATGAAAAAGATAAAATATTTCTAGACCAGGGCATCAAGGCGCTAACAAAAAATTTGTGGAGCAATGCAAAGCTCTCCTTGACCGTAGCGGTGCTGTGTGCAATTTTTGCCTAGCGCTGTAGCGCCGGGTTAGCTCTAGAAAGAAGACTAGAGTGCAACGATGCTCTTCAACGACACAATTGTGCTTCGAGGCTATACGCACGTGTTCCCGCAGTTCGATACTCAAGAGCGGTTTTGCAACAATTTTTTTACTTGTTGTCTCTAATATTATTGTAATTTTAATTATTTATTGATTAACTAAATTAATATAAATGTTTTATTGATTTGATTAATTTTATAGGTGCCCAAATTTGGTCCAATTTTTCTATTTATTTAATTTTACATGTGATGTATAATTAAAATTTATATGTTGCATATTGTATGTCATATAGTTTTAAAAATCCTACCTTAGGATAAACATTTATCATGCATCATATTTAATATAAATGTTATATTATATAGTTGCATGATATTATAAGAATGCCCATGCATCATAATGAATATAAATGTTATAATATATGACAGTTTGTATCATAAGCATATCCATGCATCACTATAGTATAAATGTTATGTTATATGGTCGAATGACAGATATGTTATTTACTTTTCATTAGTTAATAATATAAGTGTTATATTAAATAATGAAAATAAAATTGCATTGAGCATGACATTACTTAGTAAATATAAATGTTATATTTAATTAATTTCACTAGATGCATGATTACAGGTTTTAATATTTCATTAATTTATAATTGTTATAAGTTTGGTGAGTTAGAATCAAAATCTATAATAAAAAGTTGCATACAAATATAGGTTTCAATTAATTTTAAATGGTTTAAAATTAATTCACCTAGACCTATGTTAAAGTATTTTTAATATGATTAAAATATGTTAATCTTTTATTTTCTTTTTAATAGGATTAAATTTGAAATATAAAAGACCAAATTTATAAAATAATTGTCTATAAGGGACCTTTGTCTAAAGAAGGTTATGTCTAAGACTGGGGTATTTAAGCAGATGGAAATGGAAAACCCCTACTTGGAAACTACCCAGGAAGGTGAATTAGACAAATATTTTATAAGCATGCAATACATGATTTAGTTTATTAAATTTTTTAATGAAAAAAATAATATATTGTTAAACTATCTAATATAAGAGTTATATTTGACCAATATGACAATAAACTTAGATAAATTATTAGCCAGATTTACCTATGAAAAGAACCCTAGGTTTAAAACATTTAATGGGAGGAAAAATGATACATATGATATATCAATTTTTTTTCACGTTCTCCCTTAAAAGTTCACACCATGAGATCTATGCTCGGCCTCATGGCACTGCTTGCTTGTGTCCCCCTTCGGAAGGTATTTGCATAGGTCAATACCAAGGTGAATGGAGAAGGTGCTTATAGTAGGTGGGAGAGGGACGTGTGTCAACACATCCTACAGTCTCTTTGTTAGTTTGTTGTGAATTTCTGGCTTGGCTTTATGGCACCTTTGCTTGTGTCTCCCTTCGGAAAGTGTTTGCATGAAATTGATCACAAACTCGAGAAATGGATAGAATTTCTTTAGTTTTTGCCCCAATCAGTTTTTCCCTTCGATTGACTCATTGGGGCGAAACTCTAAGATCTAAAATAAAGGGTTACACTTACAAGAAATTGTTAAGCAAGTTAATGATGTCTTGATCGAACAATGGTGACTAATTATTGTAGGAATAAGAGTAATTTTGGTGTAATGATTGGTTGAGAATGTCTCAATTCAGTGAAGGGATAACTAATCACCTTTCGGTGGCTTTTATTCTAACCCACTGAAACATCATTGCAAAATTAGATGTCATGTATAAGTCATTAAAATTTTGCTAAACTTAATTGGTATGTAATGGGTTTTTTCTTATATCTAATATAAATATAAGATATAACCCAGAAGCCAATAAACGAAGATATAAGGTTATTTAATGTAGTCTAAACATGTATGTGGTGATATACAAGTGGATCATGTTTAAGTAATAACCTGAATAGATGGATAAGGCTGGGTACCTTATCCTTGTGACACTATGGATATGACCCACTTTGTAATTATTACAATTATTGTAATGTGTTACAAATGATTTGATTCTAATCATTCATATGGAGACATATGAGGAACCTCACTCTTAAAGACTGATTCCAAGTCTTGAATAATGAGACACCTCACCCTTTCACTGGCTAAAGAGGGGTCTAATTATAGATGGACTATGATTAATTGTTTATTAGAGGGATCAGTTATACTTAAGGAGTTAGATGCAGGCGTAAAATGGTAATTTTGACCCAATTATAGTTATGAGCAAATTTTAAAGGGTCAACTTATTGTTGATTGGTTATATCCAATGGACACATAAATATATTTACAGTGCAAAGAATGCAGTTTTCGGCCTTTAGTGAAGTGATCGACAGTTAATGAATGTTGATTAATAAAATTAAAAAAATTAATTAATTAATCTTATATCATTGAAGCTTCTAATCTATAGGTCTATAAGATCCCCATTACTAGCTTAATAAGGGTTTAATGAGAATCAATTAATTTTGGATTAATTTGAATTGTTCAAATTATTTAAAGGAAATTAATTGTATGAGGTGCAATAAATATAAAGTATATGGATACATTATAATATAAAGTTTAATGAGGGAGATAAATATATGAATATGATTCAAATATTAATTAATTATATGAATGAGATTCATACAAAACTATAGGTTGAAATAAATATAAATATTATTCATATTAAAATTATAGGTTATATGAGAGAATATAAAGTTAGGTTATATTATATATGGTATAATATAAATTATTGTTTATATTATATGAGATATAATATGAAGTTTTATTTAATATAATTAAATGTAAAATGTGATGAAGAGAGTATGAAAATAACTCCCCTCATCTCTCTCATATACAATTTTATAGAGACAGTTGAACGTTGATACATGATACTCAGTTAAACTTTCTTTGCAAGAATTCTTGTTCTTGGCCTCTATGAAAGTTCTCTCTTAAATTCTCCCTTTTCCCTTATCGAAATTATCAAGACAAGCCCATAACTTTATCTCGATTCTCACTTTGAGAATAATGAGGAAGTCACTTGTGGTGGTGTCCAAGATATCATGTTCGTGAGAAGGATAAGTTCTCTGTTTTTGATCACCGGGAGAGGAATACGTGAAGAAGGTTTTCTACAAGGGTATGTATTAATCTTCTCTTTCCTATCTGTTAAATAGAAAGTATGCTTATACTCATGTTTATTCTCTCTGTATTATATGATTTCTCTAATTTAATTGATTTCAAAAACAAATTTACTAACACAAAGACGATCAATCGTTTCGCATCGGGAATTCAATTCCTTCAAGCTTTATTCTGGAAAATCTACCAGAGAGTTTTCTTCAATTCCGTAGTAATGTTGTTATGAACAACCTAGACTACACCCTAACCACCCTCTTTAACGAGCTATAGACCTACCAGTCCTTCATGAAAATCAAGGAACAGAAGGGAGAGGCAAATGTTGCCACTTCTTATAGAAAATTCCACAAAGGTTCGATCTTTGGAGCTAAGTCTGTGCTTTCTTCATCTGGCAGTAAACAGTGGAAGATAAAGGGAGGTAAGGGGAATAAAGCTAACCTCATTGTCGCTCAGAAGGGCAAAAAGGGCAAGGTTAACAAGGAAACATGTTTCCTCCGTAATTAGGAGGGACATTGAAAGAAGAAACTGTCCCAAGTATTTGGTAGAGTAAAAGAAGGCCAAGCAAGGTAAATATGATTTACTAGTTTTGGAAATGTATTTAGTGGAGAAGGATGATTCAGCCTGGATAATTGATTCAGCGGCCACTAATCAGTTTATTCTTCTTTTTCAGGGAATTAGTTTCTGGTAGTAGCTTAGAACCAGTGAGATGATGATGCGGGTTGGAATAGGGCATGTTGACTCAGCGGTTGCAGCGGGAGGTGTGAAATTATTGTTTTTCGGAAATCCTACCTTGTTTCAAACAATGTTTATGTGGTTTCTGATATAGAAAAGAATCTAGTTGTTGTACAAAGTCTGCTTGAACAACATTAATCTATTAATTTTATTATAAATAAAGTTTTTATTTATAGAAATTGAGTTAATATTTGTTTTGCAAACTTAGAAAGTAATTTGCATGTGCTAAGATCGTTAGCATCTAAAGTGCTGTTAAATACTGAAATGTTCAAAACTTCAACTACTCAACATAAAATACAAAAAGAATTCTTCTAAAGAAAATGCCCATCTTTGGCACCTAAGATTAGGTCATATAAATCTCAATAGGATCGAGAGATTGGTTAAGAGTGGACTTCTAAGCGAGTTAGAAGAAAACTCTTTATCGGTATGTGAGTCATACCTTAAAGGAAAAATTACAAAAAGGCCTTTTACTGGTAAAGGTTATAGAGCCAAAAAATCCTTGAAAATTGTACATTCAGACCTCTATGGTCCTATAAATGTCAAGGCAAGAGGAGGGTTTGAATATTTCAACTTCTTCATAGATGATTATTCAAGATATGGGTATGTTTACCTAATGCAACATAAGTTTGAAGCTCTTGAAAAGTTCAAAGAATGTAAAGCTAATGTTGAAAATTCATTATGTAAAACCATTAAAACGGTTCGATCAGATCAAGATGGAGAGTGTTGAATTTTATGCCTTATAACTCCAGATAGTAAATGTAAATAATTGACCATTATCAATAAAGAGCTATCGATGTTATTTCAATAAGTGCTATTAATTGGGTTATATTCTATTTTATCCTAATAACCACAAATCCAATAAACTAACATCCTAGGCTGTCTAGTAATCTTAAAATATATGTAAACACATATAGGAATCAATGTTCAAGATATAGGCTAAAGGGTTTATAGTATGGGGATAAGGTGTGGTACCTCATCTTGGTGACACTATGGATACAACCCACTTTGTATCTGATACAAATGCAACGATCCAATGCGTTCATGTAGGTGACATGCGAGTAAAGGCATCCTATTCAATTTTTTGGGTTGATTCCCTAAATATCGTTGGTCTTGTAGTTTGTAATTGTAATGTACAAACAATTTTATTTAATTAATAAAATATGAGATATTTTATTCAACATTTAGTAGCATTAACCCACGAACCAATAAACTAACATCCAAGGTTATCTTGTGTAGCTTAAATATGTATGTAGAGACATACGGGTGGATCATGTTTAAGTGATAACCTAGATGGTCTGTACTAGATGGATAAGGTTGGCTACCTTATCCTAATGACAATACAAATACGGCCCGCTTTGTAGATGTTACAATTATTCTAAAGTGATACAAATGATCTGATTCTGATCATTCAAGTAGAGATATGTGAGCAAAGGTGTTCTATACAAAGAAGTTTGTATAAAACCAAACCACGAAATGACTAGTCTCATTATATAACACCGTTCATAATAGAGACTTACATTTCACCAAGATGACCATAGGTGACATGACCTGAATCCTGAGTGAGTTGTATACTTCTGCTTATGAAGGCGATCATTTGATTTATATGGGTAAGAGTGGTCAGATTATCGACTTAGTTAGTCTACCATTTTGGGGATTCATTTTATTGGAGAGCTAGGAACACAACTACACAAGATAAAATTTACTTCTTCCCTAATGTCTGGGTGGGTAGATAAATTGCTCTCTTGAGGGCTGACTCCAGGGCTTGAATAATGTGGCGTTACGCCCTCTTTTGACCCGAGAGGGGTTTGATCATAGTTGGACTATGACGTATTGTTCATTAGAGGGATTAGTGGTACTTAAGAAGTTTGATGTAACTACAGGGACAAACGAAAAGTTTAGTCCATTACTTACGAACAATTTGTGAAGGGTCATCGCATTGTTGACTGGTTATATCCAATGGACATAGAAATATATTTGTAGTGCGAAGAGTGCAGTTGTCAGTCTTTAGGGGAGTGACCGACAATTAATAGATGTTGAATGATTTAATTAAAGGAGTTTAATTAATTATTCAAGTATTATTGAAGTTTCAATCTACAGGTCCATAAGGTCCCATTTTTAGCTCAACGAGGATTATTAAGAATCAATTTTGGATTAATTCCAATTATTCAAATTAATTGAGGGAATTAATTAATTAATTTAAATTATTATATTGATATAATTACTATAATGTATTTGGTACATTATAATATAAAGTTTATTTTTAGAAGAATTAAATATTTAAATATGATTCAAATATTAATTATATGAATTGGATTTATATAATTAATTTTAGTATAAATGTGATTTATATTAAATGCTATGCATTATTTAGAGAAATACAAACTATAGGTTATATTATATTTGATACAATTATAAAACTATATATTATGTGTTATATTTTATATAACATATAGTTATATATACATATAATAAGTTAGTTATTATTTATTATTAATTATATATATAGTTATTATTTTAATTTGAATTTTAAATTTCAAAATTAAATGGAGAGAGCTACAACTCCCTCCCCTTAATTTTCTCTCATCAGACGTGCGCGGTGGATTGATTTAGTTTTTTGGAGTTTTTTCATCATCTTCTTCACCGAAGATTGATAGAGCCCTCTCCCTAATGTGTGCTTCTTTTTCCCCGAGAAAATTCCCTCTCAAATTCACGCCCTCTCCCAAAAAGATCTCAGAGCCCACACACGCTTGAGGATTCTCTTCCCCTACAGAGAATAAGAGGGAACATTTGTGGTAGTGTCCTCTTTCACGACCTTTTGGTTCGTGGTAGATCAACTTAGAAAGGAGGATTTCGTGAACAAAGGTTTTGATTTCTTCAAGGGTAAGAATGATCCAAACTTTTCCTCTATAAATTAGCATGTTGTAATTTTAGTGTTTAATGCATAATTTTTCTGTACTGTAAATTTCTGATTCTAAGAAAAATATAAAATTGGGACAATCTCGCTTCTACTATGAACCTCGGTGTTCTTTCAGCAATGAGTTTACATAAGACCGGACTGCGAAACAATGACCACTAGATGTAACACTGTTGACTAGTTAGGTTTCTATTTCAATAAGATAACCTGGGAAATATAGTCTTAGTCCTGACTATATTATGAACTCCTATTCATGAGGGATTTACCTTGGATTTATATAGGTGAGAGTGGTCAGTTCGCCGACTCAATATGCCTACCATTTTAGAGATAAAATCAATTGGGGGAGTTACGAATATTGTAATACATGATAGATTTCACTTCTTCCCGACTTTATGGTAAGTAGATGAGTGTTCTCTTAAGTGGTGTCTCTGGGACTTGAACAAAGGGTCTTACCCTCTCACTGGCCCGAGAGGGGTTTCTATTTAATGGTTGGACCATAAACGAGTATCATTAGAGGAGCACTGGTACTTAAGGATATAGAGGTAATCTATGGGTAAAATGAAAATCGGATCCAGCTTGTGTTACAAACACTGATGAAGGATTAACTTGCTGTTATTGGTCTATATTGTGGAAACAGAAATATGTCTGCAGTGAGAAGAGTGCAATTGTGGGACTTTAGTAGAGTGTACCCATAATTAACGAATATTGATTAATTTGGTTAATGAGTTTAGTCAATTAAACTCATAATGTTGGAGCTTCTGATCTATAGGTCCATGAGGTCCTCTTCCTAGCTCATAAAGAGAATTGAGGTAACTATGTCTTGAATTGAGTTTAAAATTTTTAAATTCACTAGAAATAATATAATGTATATTGATATATTATAACATAAAGTTATTTAAACTTTATAATATAAATTTGATTTTGGATATGATTCAAAATTAATTATGGAAGAATTAAACATTTGAAGGAACTCAAATATTAATTTAATGTGAATTGAATTCATATTAAACTATAGGTTAAAATTAATGTGTATTTGATGCACATTAAAACTATAGGTTATGAGAGAAATACAATTGAATATGATTCAAATGGAGGTTAACTTAAATATTTGATATTTAATTTAGTAATTATTTACTTTGACAATTAAATAAGTATTTAGTTTGATTTAATTTAATCAAAGTGGGTCATACTCGTAGTGTCACCAGGATAAGGTACCCAGCCTTATCCATATACTACAGACCATTTAGGTTATCACTTAAAAATGATCCACCTATATGTCTCCATTACAACGATAACCTTGGATGTTAGTTTATTGGTTTGTGGTTAATGCAACTAAAATAACACATATTTCATAAACAAAATGAATAAAATATCAAATATTACTAATCACATAAGATTTTGTTCATACAAAGTTTACAAACTATAAGACCCTACGAGATTTAGGGCATCAACTCCAACAAGTTTATATATAGTTCCCAAAATTAAGAGGAACCTTATATCTATTTTTGTCTAATTGAACAATCATATTCCATTACTTATTTAATGAAGCGTTTATTATGAAAAATGGTGTGACTATTTGTTTAGCTAAACTAAAAAACTACTTATATGTGTTAAGACCAATTGAATCAAAAGCACTTTTAAATCATGAGATGTTTAAAACTGCAAATACTCAAACTAAAAGACAAAGAACTTCTCCAAGTAACAATAATACGTATCTTTGGCATTTGAGATTAGGTCACATAAAATCTCGATAGGATCGGGAGACTGGTAAAGAATGGACTTCTAAGCAAGTTAGAAGATGTTTCATTACTTCCATGTGAATCCTGTCTTGAAGGAAAAATGACTAAAAGACCTTTTAGTGGAAAAAGATTATAGAGCCAAAGAGCCCTTAGAACTCATACAATCAAACCTTTGTGATCCAATGAATGTAAAAGCTCGAGAAGGGTACAAATACTTCATCTCTTTCATAGATGATTATTCGAGGTATAATTACTTATACCTAAAAAGTTCAAGGAGTATAAAGCTGAAATTAAAACTGTTAGGCAAAACAATTAAAACACTTCAATCAGTTCGGGGTGGAGAATATATAGATTTAGCATTCCAAGACTATATGATAGAACATGGAATCCAATCCAAACTTCCGGCACCTTGTACGCCTCAGCAAAATGGTGTATCAAAAAGAAGAAATAGAATCTTGTTAGACATGATTCGTTCTATGATGAGCTATGCTTAATTGCCTAGCTCGTTTTTGGGGTATGCAGTAGAGATTTTAGTTCACATTTTGAATAGTGTTCTCTCAAAGAGTGTTTCTGAAACATGTTTCAAGTTATAGATGGGGTGTAAACCTAGTTTACGTTACTTCAGAATCTTAGATTGTCCTACACACGTGCTAGTGACAAATCCTAAGAAGTTGAAACTGAAGGGATCGAATCTCAAGTAGAAGCGTGTGATCGTCTTGCAATTTTATTTTCAATTTTATGTAAAAAAAAGGTATGGTATTAATATAATGGATAAACAATCAAGATTAGCATGCATTTAAAGGGAAGAAAATAGGGAAAAGTTAAACCTTACCTTTGTAGATTCCCAAATTCTTCACAATTCCCTCCACATCTTCTCTGTAATGTCTCTTCAATGATCAAAGGATATCACCGTAAATGAAAACTTGTTATTTTCTAGGATCCCAAGAATTGGATGTGTGGTCTCAAAGACTTGGAAGAGGAGAAAGAAGTAGAGAAAAGAATAAAGATTTTGAAAGAAGTAATAGGATACTAGGATTAAGAATTCCCAATTCAATTGTATCACAAACATGGGCCATGAAGACCTATTTATAGAGAGGAGAGGTGACCCCCTTCTCCTAATCTTTTCTGTTCCTACTCTAGTTCTAATTTTATTAAATAACTTTTATTAATTAATTAGTCCAATAATTATATATATCAAATCCAATTTAATATATATAATTAGTTAATTAATAAATAAACATCACATGTTTATTTATCTCTACTTCTAAAAAATTAATTGATTTATTAATCATTAATTAATCAATTAAACAGCTTAAATCATATTTAATATAGAATTAACCAACATATAATTATCACATATTCATATGTATACATCTCTTTAATATTTGAATCTTATTCAAATATTCTTCTCTCTTAATTATAGATCACATCTATAATTAACCATGTTATATTAATCTCATTAATATGCAACTGATTTGAACAATTCAAACCATTCCTCTCATATATCCTTTACTGAGCTAACAAGAAGACCTAATGGACCTACAGATTAGAAGCTCCAATTATATCAGATTAATTAATTAAACTCTTTAATTAAATTAATCAATTTTCATTAACTATCGGTCACTCCACTAAATAGCGATAGTTGCACTCTTTGTACTATGGATTTATTTCTGTGTCCACGGATATGACCAATCAATAATGAGTCGACCCTTCACAAATTGCTCATAACTATAGTTGCGTCAAAATTTTCATTTTACTCCTATAGTTACATATAACTCCTTAAAGACTACTGATCCTTCTAATGAGAAAACAGTTCAGGGTCCAACTATAAACTAACACCTCTCGGCCAGTGAGAGGTTGAGGCCTCAATGTTCAAGACTCAGGATCAGCTATTAAGGGAGTAAATTATCTACTTTCCCTAAGGTCGGAAAATGAGTGAATTCCATCTTGTGTAGTTGTATTCCCAACTCCCTACTCGAACAAGTCCCCAAAATGGTAAACTTGTTGAGTCGGCTAACAAAGCCACTTTCACTCATACAAATCAAAGGATTACCCTCATTGATAGGAATACACAACTCACTTAGGATTAAGGTCAAGTCACCTATGGTCATCCTAGTGACATGTAAATCTCTTCTAGCAAAGGTGTTATATAGAGAGTCTATTCATTTCACAATCTAGTCTTATACAAACTCTTTATACCTTCGCTCACATGTCTCCACATGGACGATCAAGATCAGATCATCTATAGCATTTTACAATAATTGTAACATTTATAAAGTCGGTCATATTCGTAGTATCACTAGAATAAAGTACCCAACCTTATCTATCTACTACAGACCATTTTGGTTATTACTTAAAAATGATTCACATGTATGTCTCTACATACATGTTTAAGTTGCTTAAAATAACCTTGGATCTTAGTTTATTGGATTCAATTAATGCAGTCTAAACATTTATAAAATAAATCTTATTTTATTAGGTATATAATTGGTCTTAACTACAGACCAAGGTGTTTGTATCAACAAACGTTACATTCGTGGAGGAAGACCACATGAGAGATCATAAACCATCGAGCAAATTAGTATTAAATGAAGCTACCAAAGAATCAACAGTTGTTGATGCAATTGGTCATTCATCAAGAGTTAATGAAAAATCCAACACATCAAGTCAGACTCGTCCTTCTCAATCGTGGAGAGTTCCTCGACGCAGTGGGAGGGTTATATCACAACCTAACCGTTACTTCGGTTTAACTTAAACTCAGGTTGTTGTTCCAGATGATAGCATTGAAGATCTATTGTCCTATAAATAGGCAATGAATGACGTAAACAAAGACCAATGAGTCAAAGCCATGGACCTCAAAATAGAGTCTATATACTTTAATTCAATATGAGAACATGTAGATCTACCTGAAAGGGTTAAACCCATAGAGTGTAAATGGATCTATAAAAGAATGAGAGATGTTACTGGGAAGGTATAGACCTTCAAAGCTAGACTTGTAGAAAGGATTATAGCCAGAAGAAAGGGGTTGAATATAAGGAAAATTTTTCTCCTATTGCTATGCTTAAGTCTATAAGAATTCTCTTATCTATAGCCACATATTATGAATATGAGATATGGCAAATGGATGTCAAGACTACCTTTTTGAATGAAAATCTTGAAGAGAACATCTTTATGTCTCAGTCTGAGGGGTTTATAGCCTAAGATCAGGAGCAAAAAGTTTGCAAGATGAATTGATCCATTTATGGGTTGAAGCAAGCGTCCATATCTTGGAACAATAGATTGGATACTATGATCAAATCTTATGGTTTTAATCAATGTTGATGAACCCTGTTTCTACAAGAAAATCATCAACTGTAAAGTAGCTTTTTTAGTACTTTATGTGGACGGTATCCTACTCATTATGACTAATGTAAAGTACCTTATTGATATTAAGAATTGGCTGGTAGCCCAATTCCAAATGAAAGATTCGAAAGAGGCACAATATGTACTTGGGATCCAAATTATTAGAGATCGCAATAATAGAACGATGGCTTTGTCTCAAGCAACTTATATCGAAAAAATGTTGAGTCAATGTTCTATGCAGAACTCTAAGAATGGTTTATTACCTTTCAGGCACGAAGTTCACTTATCTGAGAAACAATATCCTAAGATGTCTTAAGAAGTTGGGGATATGAGACGTATTCCCTATTCCTCAACTGTGGGCAGCTTAATGTATCATATGCTTTGCACTAGGCTAGACATTTGTTATGCAGTGGGAATAGTCAGTAGGTAGTAGTCCAATCCAGGGTTAGACCACTAGACAGCGGTTAAGAATATCCTCAAGTATCTTAGAAGAATGAAGGACTACAAGCTGGTGTATGGGTCTAAGGATTTGATCTTTATGGGATACACCAACTCTTATTTCCAAACAGACAAGGATTCTAGAAAATCCATGTCAGGATCAGTGGTTACCTCGAACGAGGGAGCTGTAGTATGGCATAGCATCAAGCAATGATGCATTGCAAACTCTACTATGGAGGCTGAATATGTAGTTGCTTGTGAAGCAGCAAAGGAAGCAATTTGGCCAAGGAAGTTCCTAGGTGATTTGGAAGTGATTCCAAACATGGACTTACCTATCACCTTATACTGTGACAACAGTGGGGCAGTAACCAACTCTGGAGAGCCTCGAAGCCACAAAAATGGAAAACATATTGAGAGAAAGTATCATTTGATACGAGAGATTGTGCAATGAGAAGATGTGATCACCACAAAGATCCTTCAGAGTACAACATTGTCGATCCATTTACGAAGGCTCTCTCGGCTGAAACTTTCGAGAGTCATTTAGAAAATCTAGATCTGCGAAACATGTACATTGTATAATCTAGTGCAAGTGGGAGATATGTAATGGGTATATGGATGCCCTAGTTTATTGTATTTGTTTACCATTCCTGTTGTTTTGAATAGTGATGTTAGGTACATCTCCACTAACTAAAGTTTTAGTTTAAGTGAGAGTTTGTTGGGTTTTATGCCCTAAAACTCCTAGATAGTAAATATAAATAATTGACCGTCATCAATAAAGAGTTATCAATGTTATTTCAAAAAGTGTTATTGATTGTGTTGTATTCTATTTTGTCTTCATAAACGTAAATTCAATAAACTAACATCCTATGTTATTTGATGAGTCTTGAATTTTATGTGGAGACATACAGGGATCAATGTTCAAGATACAACCTAAAGGGTCTATAGTATGGGGATAATGTTGGATATCTCATCTTGGTGATACTATGGATACGATTCCCTTTGTATTCGATACAAACACAATGATTCAATGTGTTTGTGTATGTGACATACGAGTCAAGGCATCCTATGCAATGCGTTTGCATAAGATCGGACTGCAAAATAGTGACTACTAGATGTAATATTGTTGACTAGTTGGGTTTCTATTTCAATCGAATAACCTAAACAACTTAATCAGAATCTTGAGTATATTATGAACTCATATTCACGAGGGATTGACCTTTGATTTGTATGGGTATGAGTGGCTAGTTCACTGACTCAATAAGCCTACCATTTTCAGGACAAGACCGTGAGGGGAGCTAAAAACATAATAATACAAGATGAATTTCACTTCTTCCTGACTTTAGAGTTAGTAGACGAGTGTTCCCTTAAGTGATATCTTCGAGACTTGAACAAAAGGCCCTACCCTCTCACTAGCCTGAAAGGGATTTCTGTTGAATGAGTGGACATTGAACAAATTGTTCATTAGAGGAGCACTGATGCTTAGGATACGAAGGTAATCCAAGGGTAAAATAGTAATTTGACCCAATTGGTATTACGAACACTCGTGAAGAACTAAATTATTGTTATTGGTCTATATTTGTGGACACAAAAATATGTTTGCAGTGAGAATAGTGCAGCTATAGACCTTTACTGAAGTGTATCCATAGTTAACGAAGATTGATTAGTTTTGTTGATGAGTTTAGCCAATTAATCTCATATCGTCAGAGCTTTTGATCTTTAGGTCCATAAGGTCTCCTTCCTAGCTCTTAAAGAGTATTGACGTAACTATGTCTTGAATTGAGTTTGAAATGTTCAAATTCATTAAGGAAAATGATATAATGTATAATGATACATTATAATATAAAGTTTATATTTTATTTAAACTTTATAATATAAATTTAATTTGGATATGATTCAAAATTAATTTATGGGAGAATTAAACATTTGAAGGAGTTCAAATATTAATTTAATGTGGATTAGATTAGATTCATATTAAAACTATAGGTTAAAATTAATGTGTATTTAAAGTACATTAAAATTATGGGTTATGAAAGAAATACAATTGAATATGATTCAAATGAGGTTAAATTAAATATTTGATATTTAATTTAGTAATTATTTAATTGGAGAATTAAATAATTATTTGATTTGATTTGATTTAATTAAATCATTGAATTAAAACCATAGGTTATGTGAGAGATGTTTTACTTAAATATGATTTAAATGAAATCATTAATAAATAAGATTTAATTTAATATTAATTTAATTTAATTTAATTTAATTTAATTTTAATTTTAAGTAAACTCTCATGTAGGGAGTAGCAGAAACATGGATTGTCTCCCACATTTCTCTCTCTCTCACTTCTTTGATAATAGACCTGTAAATCGTATGCAAGAGGTGTGGTTGATAAATCTGGAAAAAAAAAAAAAAAACACACACACACACACAAAAAGGTTCTGCGAATTTTACTCTCAAATTTCTTCATCTCTTTTCTCTAATTAATTTTGGTTTCCATAAAGTCACACCTCAAGTTTCTCAGAGGATAGGGAGGTAGCTTCTTGATGGTGTTAATTTCGATCCAAAGGACTTCTACAATTGGTTTTACAAAGGTAAAGGTTCCTCTTCCTTTCTTTGTAGAAATAATTTATGCATACTTAACCTAGGGCAATATTACAGTAGGCTAAACTTTGTTTATTTTGGTCTCTGTAATTTTTTCTACATTTGCCCAGTGTATGGGTATTTCAGAATTCCTAAATTAATAACGAGTTAGGATCTGTGTTTTCCACTATAATTGGGGCTTTCATCCCTACAAAGAGTATATGGATTTAAGTTTTCAGGACTATATGATAGATCATGGATTGCATCCCAACTCTCGACACCTGGTACACCTCAGCAAAATGGTGTATCAGAAAAGAGAAATAGAACCTTGTTGGGCACAGTTCGGTCTATAATGAGTTATGCTCAATTACCTTATTCATTTTGGGATTATGCAGTAGTGACTGCAGCTTATATTTTGAATAATCTTCCGTCCAAGAGTGTTTCTAAAACACCTTTGTAATTATGAAGAGGTTGTAAAGATAGTTTACATCACTTCAAAATTTACGGTTGTCCAGCACATATGCTTGAGACAAATCCTAAGAAATTGGAACCTCGTTCAAAATTGTGCCTATTTGTAGGCTATCCCAAAGAAACGAGGAGTGGTTACTTCTATGATCCTAAAGAAAATAAAGTATTTATGTCGACAAATATTATTTTTTTGGAAAATGACCACATCAGAGAGCATAAGCCACGTAGTAAGATTGTATTGAATGAACTTTCCAATGAAACTACTAAAACTTCAACCAGAGTATTTGAACATAATCGACTCATAAAGAGTTGAGAATAACAATGGCAAGTCAGAAAAGGGCAAGAAAATATGTTAAGTGTGGAATGTTGAGACTCGAGTGAAGTAGGAAGAAGTTAATGCTCAGAGAAACTAGAGGACTCCATGCATTGGAGCTATGAGGCATTATGCAGCCAGCTCTGTCGAACTGTGGGGCAGAAGATTATGCATTGAAAAGAGAAGACTTAAGTGACCACAAAGCCATACGATGAAGTTAAGTTGAGGAATTCAGCTTAATTAACAAGTAAGTAAGCCAGGTGGCAGACTTAACGTCGATGAAAGGATAAGCATGTAAGGTGACAATTAACTAAGCAAATATTCATGCACACTCAAGTATAAATCGGCTTAGCAATGAAAGAGACTCTTTTGCTTAATGTTTTCTAATGCCTAAGTGAGGAGTGTTTCTGCCATCTAAAAATTTTGAAAGTTGAAGAATTCTCAACAAATTAAAGGAAAATTTGAGGAATCTTCGATCAATTCCAGAGGAAAATAATGCTCAAATTCTAAGGTAAGTAAAAGTTAAGGTGTCTTTGAGCAATTTTCTTAAAGGGAGTTTAGTTTTTATGAATTATTGAATTAAGTTAAGAAATCTGGAAGATTAAATTTGAAAATGATGTTGTGGATGAATAAATAGACAACTGTATAAGAAGAACAAGCAAACAGCTGACCCAGTGATGTTATTCGTTGATGCATACAACATAGTCAATCCACAAAGAAGGTGCTTTGACTACGTTGTATAATAGACGTACGTCACATAGGCCAAAAATGTGTTTCAACACTTGTTTGATTGCATAAGGATTTTCAATTATTAGCCAAGTTATAAGGTAAGATGGTTAAGGATAGCTGATGCGGTGAAGATAATTTGATGCATCAAACTTGTTGTGATACGATGACTATTAATATGCAGTGAAGTTAAGTTATGCGTTAAGCTCAAAAGGGAGGTAAGTATACTGACCAAGGGACCTTTCCTTTTCAGGACAATTACAAATAGGAGATACGTACAACCGCTTGGATAAGTAGCTTAAGACAGTGAGTGACAAGTTTTAATAACTGTTTTTTCAATGTTAGATTTATGAATGGTTTTAATGCATAGGAATTTTACATGAGGTTTTTATACCATGATTTTCTTCAATGCATCCTTAAAATGAATGTTGATTGCATGATCCATGCTTTTCAATGATGAACTTATTTATGAGTTCAACATCATTTTTCAATAAGTCTATGCCATGTTTTACCGCATGATGAAATTGATCAAGGAAATGACACAAGTATACTCCATACAAGGCACTATGCATTGATATGAAACCATGAAGTATGATTATTTCAAATATGTATAATGTATATATTTCTATATGTTTAAATATTAGTGCCTTGTACAAACCTTACTCTAATGTTGGTATTGAAGGTATGGTAAGGTGCCCAGACTTCAGTGATGTTAGGGATCCTTGACACCGAAGGTATGGTAAGGTGATCAGCTTTGTGTGCACGTATGACTATATTAACAACGCTGATGAGATCGATTAAAAGAGCCCTCTCTCAACTAAGGTTATTAGAGATTGAGAAAAAAGGCTCTCTCACATGTTCGAGCAGTGGAGTAGTGGGGTTTTTCAAAAAGATGCTAATGAGTTTATTTCGATGTTTTCTTTTTATAAGATATATATATATTTTTAAGATTTCAATTCCATTTCCAAAACCCTAACCATGATTTTATAACTGTTTCCTTAATAAGCAATTTCATGTTATTTATGATTTAAAGTATGTTTTATTTAAGATAGTCACTCAGTAGGCTTTCCAGCTCACTCTTTAAAAATGTTTTCCTCCTCAGGTAGCGGTCGATGTTTCGAGGCCTAGCAGTTCTGCCAGTCAATCAGTTCTCAGACCCACAGAGAGCGGAAATTAGATGGCTCATCATGTTCTGTTATTTAGTTTTATGTCCATGATAGTGGAAAAGGGTAGAGTTGCATTGAACAAATGTTATGTATGGTTGTGGTTTATAAAAACTATTATGTATGTTGATGTTGATATTTCTGATTAACAGTAAATTATATGCTTAAGGTTGTTGCTGAAACTGTGTGTTAAGTTCTAGAGGATTATAAACTGCTAATCAGGTGCAACAAGTGCCAAGGATACAAGTATTCAGGAGTATGTTGGGCAATAGTTGTCATAAGAGGGTTGACAATTGCTATCTTCACATCCCTTCTCGGATTAAGAGGGTAATCTAGGGAGGGGTGAAAAAACACCACTCTCTCTCTCTTCAGATCCTTTGTCGCACCAGCAGCCCGCCACCCATCACGTCTACCTTGTTCCAGTCACCGGTTTGGTGATTTTCTTTTTAGTGAGTTTTGGGTTTTAGTGTTATTTATTTTTTTTTTTTTTTTGTTACCAATTGGGTATGGGTTTAAATTCAAGGTTTTATGGTAATCTTGAAGGTTGGATTAGAAGATTTGAGGTCAAAGGTCTACTGTTCAGCGGTATTGAAGGTTGATTTTTGCAAGATTTGATAAGTTCTATGCCTTGATGACCCTTTTGTAGATTAATTTTGGTTGCTGAAAAATTTGGGTAAAGGCATTTAGAGTGGTTTGGGTGAATTGATACATGAAATTAGGCTCAAATGTCTAACTTAACTTTTTGATCATGGCTTAGGTTTGCGTTCAAAGTTGTGAAGTTAGATAGAGGAGGTTATTTGTTTGCAGAATTATTATTTCAGCTTCATATTGAAGTAAGTGTCTTACTATCGGTTTACCCTTGAGCCACACACCCTAATCAAGTTGTTGATGATAACTAGAGATGTCCAATTTCCCCATGGGGCGGGGAATGGGAGAGAATGTGGGAGAAAAAATTCTTCGTGAGCTAAACGGGGTTCCCTGTCCCCTGCCTCGCCCCGATTTGCCTTTACATATTTATTTAGTATAGTTATTTAATGTTATTTATTATTATTATTATATAAATATTACATTTAAATTTCAAATTTGATTATTTATTGGGAAAGATAATGAATAGGTTTAAATTGAATGTTTAAATTTAGATTTAATATGTAAATAATTTGATTTATATTTATTTCTTTTTACTAAAAAATTAATTAGCTTTTTTAGGCCAAAATTTGAGTAATTTATCTTTAAATTCAAATTGGCATCTAAAACTAACCATAATAAACAATTTAGTGATAAAGTTAATTATTAATTAAAATTTGCTCGCACTAATGATTTAAATTAATTGACTTTTTGTAAAAAAAAAAAAAAAAAAAAAAAAAAAAAAAAAAAAAAACGGGAAAAAATTTCTCGCGGGGAACTCAATCCCTACGAATTTCCTGCAGAAAATCTCCACCCCGATCCCCGTGGGGAATTTCACGGGGATGGAGAATGAAATGGGGAACGAGGACGGGGATGGGGAATGACATCCCCGGCCCTGCCCCGCCCCACCCCATGGACATCTCTAATGATAACATTGAGCATATAAATGTTATGGAATGATTTTCCATGCTTCGATGATGTAAGGATTATGTGGGCATTCTGTTAATCTATGAGCTATGTTGTTATGAACATGACACAAGTTCTTATGTTTACAATCTGCATGCCAGAGGTCTATTGATTGATGCATGCATGCTAGATTAGATGGTGACTGTTAGCTTCCCTATTGGTTGTGTACATCTTATGCTTGTGAACCTTCGGGTTAACCACTAATGAATTATTTGTGTTCCTTCGAGTTCACCACTTATGACTGATTTGTGATCCTTCGGGTTCACCATTTATGACTGATTTGTATTCCTTCGGATTCACCACTCATGACTAACTTGTATTCATTTGGGATTCACCACTTATTGAGTAATTTGTGTTCCTTCAAATTCACCACTTATAACTGATTTGTATTTCTGCAGGTTCGCCAATTATGATTGATTTTTATTCCTTCGAGATCACCACGACTTTCATGTTATAAAATGTATACCGGTGTCCGGATAGGAAGGTTAACATGTTCACCTAGTGGATGCATTAGTGGATCATTTATTGAATATTTAATACTCATCATTTCTTATGATATGTTTTTCAGATTGGCACATGACAGGAAGAATCTATAACCATGCCAAGGGACTGCATATGACATTGGTTTTCCATGGTTATCATGTTTCTTTTAATCCAATTGTCTTTTGGATGAGATTTGTAATTATTATTAATTTTTTATTTCAACTTAAGTTTTTAAAGGGATCCAGAAAAGGTGTTTTTGTTATTGACCTTATGATTTTGGTTCTTTACCGGTACTAATAAAACTTTTGAAAGTTTAGAAGTATTTTTATTTTTATTTTTATTTACAAAGGTATTGTAATTAAAGTGTGGGGTGGGGGAATCAAACCTTTTAACTTTGAGGTTGATAGTACGAGCACTATGCCAATTAAACAAATCATTAACGGTTTTCATAAATAATTAAAGGTAGTTGTATTTTTTTCTATAAAATTTTAAGAGAATTAATAAAACTTTTGAAAATTCAAAACTATTTTTTAAACTTATTTTATATAATTTAGTCTTTCCAAAAGGGTATAATTGAAATATTTCCAAATTCATGGTAATTTGTATATGACCTATTGATTCTTTTTTGAAGATAACTTAGTTTTATTTTTTTAAAAGGAAATTTGTTTTTTTAAAAAAATGTTTAAAATTTTATTTCCTTATTTTATTTCTCACTTTTTTCTGCTTCAAATTTGTCTCCCTTTCTGAAGTTTTTTCACCATTTTTTTTCCATTTCAAGTTCACAAATATTCCGGACTAAATATATATTACAAAAAGAGATATCCAATGCATAGTCTTCTAAAAGTCATTTGTCACTCTTTCATCTCCTCGTGTCATTTTTCGTATTGTCCATGTGCCTTGTAATTATTCATGTTTGGTGTCCATGTAAGACCACATCTTAGTTACCAAATGGCCTATAAATAGTAGCATTTGATGGAATTTAAATAGCACACACATTGGTGAGAAATTTTCATAATTTTCTTTTCTAATTTCCTATAATTATTTTATTTTAGTTATTTATTTTAATATTATATTTTCTCCATATCCATGTTTCTGTTGTGTGCCGCTTTGCTCTCCATTTTTCACAATACATTATTAGCACGAGCTCCTATCATTTCTCCCGCTGAAGGTAAGTCCTTAAGATAGGTCTGGTTTTTTTCTCTTTATTTTAATTAATAAATTAAATGTTATTTTGCATATTTGGTACATGTTAAATTTTAAATATAAATACAATGTTTTGTGATAGTATTACCATGATAAACTTTACAAAATTAAAAGATACAACCCTTGACATTAATGATAATAATTATTTGTCATGGGTACTTGATGCTACAATTCACTAGAATGCTATGAACCTTGGATAGACTATTCAAAAAGGGAATACGACAAGGCAAAGCAAAAACTATGATATTCCTTCGTCATCATCTCCATGAGGGATTAAAAATGGAGTATCTTAAAATAAAAGATCCTCGTATCTTGTGGAATAATTTGAAAGAGAGGTATGATCACAATAATATATATATATATATATATTCTTCCTAAAGCTCGTTATGAATGGATGCACTTGAAGCTATAAGCTTTTAAATCAGTAAGTGATACAATTCCGAATTATTTAAAATCAGTTCAAAATTGTTGTTATACGGAGAAAAAATTATTGATCCCAATATGTTAGAGAAGACATTTTCTATTATTCATGTCTCCAATATGTTAAAAAATATTCTTAACTCATCTCATGTCTTCTTGTAGTCAAACAAAGTAATGAGTTATTGATGAAGAACCAAAAATCTCGATCAACCGGAGCAACATCATTCCCTGAAGTGAATGCTTGAATTTTAATAATCGTGGTCAGGGTCAGGGTCTTGGTCAAAGGTCGTGAAAATGACAAAGGAAGAAATAATTATTATCTTCGTGGTGGTCATTTTAATCATTCAGATTTCAAAAGAACCACTTGAAATGATGATCATAAAGAAAAGACTCCACAAGATAAGAATTCAAAAGATGAAGAACAAAAAATCTTTCAATATGGTATGACTGGGCATTGGTCACATATTTGTATCAAAACACTTAATTGATATCAAGCTTTCTAAATAAATAAAAGAAAAAGTAGGTGATTCAGTTTTGACTTTAGTTGGTGATGGTCTAATGTTAATTTACCTTAAAAGTAAGCATCACATGATAATTCATTAGATGAAGACTCTTATGGCTCTTCAATGGATGTCCATATGAATTCTCAATAATTCTTCTCATTATTATAGATCCTAGATAACCTAATCGACCATGCCAAATTGTAAATATGTATGGATTCATGAACTTTAGTTTCATTGTTTCATATGTTTCATTTACTTGTATATGAGTAACAAAATTTAGAAGATAAAGTAGGTAACTTTTCTACGTTTTTCATGTGAGACTGGAGAGATAATATATAGATATTTCACATTATTCTTACTATCAGTCTCAATATAACTATTGTAATGTATATCTTTAAAACTTAGAGGATTTCTCTTTGATTGACTAGAGTAAAATGCATTATCAATTGTGGATTTTATCCCTCTAGATAAAATAATATTTGCTTTTCCAAAACCTTCAATTAAGTTTGTCGAACCTGATATTGCATTTACTTTTGCTTTCAACATTATCAATTTAGAAAAGTATTTTTTACTTGTAAGTATTGTGTATGTAGTTACAATGTCTGTTAGACATAGATCTTTTTTGCTCATTTTTAATCAAGCGATATATGAAAATGATTCATGTTTCTTCCTTAAAAGAAAATAATTACAATAAGAAAAACAACACTTGGAAACAACATTAATTATAGATATTCTCAAAGTCAAAAGAAACACTTGTTGTTCCATTCACTGTATCGATTTGCAAGATTACTTGCTCAAATAATTAAGTTAAAAGTACAATTTCCTGACTATACAATTAAGACTATTCATCTTGATAATACTGGTGAACATACATCTCAAGCTTTTGATAATTATTATACATTGGGATAAGTGTTGAACATCTTGTAGCTCATATTCATACACAAAATGGTTTTGTAAAACCATTTATAAAACATTTGCAATTAATTATTAGACCATTGCTTATGAGAATTAAGCTTCCTACATCTATATAGGGTCATGCTATTTTGCATGCTGCATCACTTATATGTATTGGCCAGTAGATTATCATAAGTACTCACCATTACAGTTAGCTTATGGTCATGAGCCAAATATTTCCCATCTTAAATTTTTTGGATGTACAGTATATATTCCAATCGCTCCACCACAATGTACTAAGATGGGTCCTCAAAGAAGGTTAAGAATATATATTGGATTTGATTCCTGATCAGTTATTAAATATCTTGAACCCTTGAAAAGGTGATGTATTTACTGCATGATTTGCTGAGCCATTTTAAGGGACAAATTTTCCAACATTAGGAGGAGGAATTAAGAAGTTGGAAAAGAAATTACATGGAATGCATCATTATTATCTCATTTAGATCCTCGTAAATCAATGTAAACTTGAAGGTCAGAAAATAATTCATTTACAAAATATAGAAAATCATTTACCAGATGCATTTATAGATACAAAGAAAGCAAATAAGTCACATATACCAACTGTAAATATTCCATTGAAAATTGATATCTCAACACAGCAAGTTGTCAATAATGAGTCTGAAACACACCAGAAGCATAGTAGACTAGTGAGTTCCAAATATAAAAGTCCTCGAAAAAGTAAAATAACAATGTAAAAAAGACTTGGTTGAGGATGTAAATACTCATAAAGAAATCTTTGACATGACTTATGAGAAGGTGAAATACCTAATGATAATAATGAGATTTCAATAAACTATGTCATGACAAGAAAAAGATTGAACTAAACTAATATAGTTATTAACAATATTTTTGCGTACAATGTTGCTCTTGATATTATATCTGAAAGTGGGGATTCTGAACCAAAATCAGTTAAAATATGTCAACATGGAAAAGTTTTGCCTCAGTGGAAAGAAGCAATCAAGAAAGAATTAAACTCACTTTCAAACCATCAGGTTTTTGTACCAATGGTTCGAACACCAGAAGATGTCAAACTTGTGAGATACAAATGGATATTTGTGTGAAAAAGAAATAAAAATAATGAGGTCACAAGATAAAGCAAGACTAATTGCACAAGATTTTTTACAAAGACCTGTTATTGATTATAAAGAGACATATTCTCCAGTGGTGGACTTGATAATGATATTTATATGAAAATCTCAGAAAGATTTAAGATACTTGAAACATATAAATCAAGTTCTTGAGAATTGTATATTCAATAAAGTTACAGAGATCACTATATGGATTGAAACAATCAGGACGAATGTGGTACAATTGCTTGAGTAGATATTTGTTGAAAAAAGGATATCGAAACAATCCAATATGTTCGTGTGCTTTTTATAAAGAAATCACATTTAGGATTTTCATTATAATTGTATATGTTGATGATTTAAATATAACTGGAACTCATGAAGAGCTTTCAAAAGCAATAGAATATCTTAAAAAGAATTTGAGAAGTGATAGCATCGAAAATGTGCAATCTTCTTCTTCTTAATTCAGGGTCGTTACTATGTTTAATGTGTTTATTTAGTCTTTTTACAAGTTTCAGGTAGCTAGAAGGTAGAATGGACAATTACAAGTTGTTCGGGATTGATTTAGAGCAATTAGGAGCTAAATTGAGCATTCAAATTTCAAATGAAATAAAATGACGAAAATGCCCTTTGAGCCAGCGTAACTACCCTCTACCAAGTGTAAAATTACATTGCAAGGCAGTAGCTTCACATTTCATGCAGCGTAATTGCGCTACACCTAGCATAGTTACGCTACGTATTTTGACAGAAAACACAAAGAAACGCTTGCATCTGCCCAAATCACCTTAGAGTAACTATGTTACCTTACGCTTGAGACTTGTGCTCTGATTGTAGCGTAATTACTCTCCTACCAACGTCGTTACATTGTGATTGTTGTATAAATTCATTTCTTTCTCATTTAGGAAAAGGGGGGAGGGGAGTTAGGCCGATTTCCGAGCTTTAAGCTCGATTTTGGCCATTCTTGGCCAAAACCCATGAGATTTCATTGTATTTTGAAACTTACTTGTATATTTTGGCATCGAGATTCGGATTCGATATATGATTGAAGGCCCAAACGTCGATTTTGAGTTTTGTTGGGCGTTATGGATTTATGAGATTTTGATTAATTGTTTTGGTTTTTTTATGGCTTCTTCTTGTTTTCCTTTCTTCATTTGAATGCCTAGAATGAATGTATGAGTATATTAAATTGACAACTTAATCATTAATACTCATATGTTAATTTTCTTATGCTGTGTTTGTTTTAAATGTCTTGTTTTAAATGTCCGTAATTGCATCCGAAGTATGCTTAATTCAAGTAGCGATAGGTTTTAGTTATAACTGTGGTTCGATTACTAGGATTCTAGGGTTATCCGTAGCGAAAGATAACGAAACCTAAGGAATGGAAATACATTAGGTTAGATTTGGACAATTTAACTTAACGTAATATTCAATCCAAGAGCTTAATGCGATTACCTAAGTAAATAGTCTTGTGTGAGACTACTTAGTTAATTTAGGAATCGATACCATGTTAGTTTTCCCTAGGGAGTTTATCCGGATTTCCGTTCATTCAACTGGGCTTGAGAAGTAGATAATCCATGAATAATGGCATGATTAATCAATGAATTGGTCTATAGATAGCCCGAAAGTCTCTTAATTGGAGAAGGTAATCTCGTATTTGCTCTCTTTCTTTCTCAATTTATCTTACTTTCCACACTTAAAATTTCCGCATTTAGTTTTCCTGCCGAACCAAACAACCAACCCCCCCTCCCTCCCCGCGCATTTTTACTTCTTTCCAAAGACTAATTTAGCTTATGGAGATTTTATCTTAGGCTTCTTGTGGTTCGACCCCGCCTTTACTACTGATTACTTGTTAGTTGAAGTTCTTGATTAGTGAGATTATAAATTTATTTGATTTGTGGTCTTTCAGGAGCGATACCAAAAAGTCTGCTATCAAGATGAAAGATCTCAGGAAAACAAAATTTTGTTTTGACTTGCAAACTAAGCATTTAGTATATGGGATATTTGTTCATCAGTTAACTTACACAAGAAAAGTTTTGAAAAGATTCTATATGGACAAAACATATCCATTAAACATTCCAATGGACGTTCGTTCACGGGATATAAAGAAAGATATATTTCGACCTCAAAATGATAATGAAAAACTTCTTGATCTCAAAGTACCATATTTTAGTGCAATTGATGCACTTATATATCTTGTTTTAATACTAAAATATCAGATATTGCATTTTCAGTAAATTTATTAGCTAGATACAGTTCTTCTCCAACAAAAAGATATTGGAATGAAATTAAGTATATTCTCTGTTATCTCTGAGCAATCATTGATATGGGTTTATTTTATTCAAATAAATCAGATTTTTATCTAGTTGGTTATGTAGATTTTGGATATTTATCTTATCTAAAAAATGCTAGATCTCAAACATGTTATTTATTCACATGCAGAGGAATTGTTATATCCTGGCAATCAATAAAACAAATCATAACCACTTACTCAATTCATGTTGAAATTCTTGTAATTCACAAGACTAGTCGAGAATTTGTATGGTTAAGATCAATGATTCAACATATTTGTGATACATGTGGCTTGTCTTCTAGTAAAAATATTCCAACGATATCATACGCAACATGTATAGCCCAAATCAAAAGAGGATATATATGAAAAAAAATAGAACAAAACATATTTCACAAAAGTTTTTCTACACTCATGATCTCGAAGAAAATCGTGACATCATTGTGCAATAAATTTGTTTGAATGATAACCTAGCTGACTTATTTACAAAGTCATTACCTACCGCAACCTTTGAAAAATTGGTACATAAAATTGGAATGTGGCGATTCAAAGATCTCAAGTGATATTTCCATAAGAGGAGAAAATATATTGTATTCTTTTAGGATTATTAAATTATATGAAATATGTACTTTTTTTCCTTCACTAGGATTTTTTCCATTGAAAATTTTCCTATTAAAATTTTAATGAGGCATATTTCATATATAATGAGCATCTAAAGGGGAGTATTATATATATATATATATTACAAAAATAGATGTTTAAGCTTAGTATCTTAAAAGCCATTTGTCACTCTTCCATCTCCCCATATATCATTCTTCATATTGTCCATGTGTTTTGTAATTTTTCATGTTTGATGTCCATGTAAGACCACATCCTAGTTACCAAATGGCCTATAAATAGTGACATTTGGTGGAATTTAAATAGCACACCAATTGATGAGAAATTTCCATAAATTTCATAATTTTCCTTACTTATTTTATTTTAATTATTTATTCTAATATTATATTTTTCTATATTCATCTTTTATAACATTGTGAACATTTAAATTGATATTCTATAGATTTTTTGTTTTTTTAAAATTGAGTTGTCACTTTCAAACCTTTTATTTCTCTAATATATTTGTCTATATTCTCTTATTTTGTCCCTGTCCCAATGCACTAGGCTGCTATAATTGAAGGTTATATATAATTTAACTAAAGTATTATTTGTCTCTCTTTGTCTCTTTTTCATTACCATTAGAATTCAAAGAAAAAGATCAGGCATATAGTGGCGATCCAGGAATTTCATATAGAGGCACACTGTCCGATATATATGCTGACCACTAATAAAAATATTTTTACAAGTACATGAACTTCATCTTGAATATTATAATTATAATAAGAAGTTTTAGTTTTTAGGCCAAGTCCTAAATTGATTTTTTTATATGACAATTCTATAGTCTTTATAGATTCTTGGTTTTTCTTCTGAAATATATCTCTATATTGATTTAAAGTACTCACAATAAAAATATTAGAATTTATTATATGGATTTAAAAATATAAAAACTAAAAGACTTAAAAATATAAAAAACTATTATAAATATTATAGAAAATAGATGCTCATTAAATGCTCATATTTAGTGTCCATTGACCATGTGTGATGCCCTCATTTTCCAAAGTATTACCCATGTGTCTTGCAAATACTCATTCTTAGTGTCCATAAAATCCATCTCCTACTTGGTATAAATAGTGGCCTTTGGTGGGTTTTGAAAGACACACATTGGGAAATTCCATACAAATTGGATAAAGTGGAGAAATTTGAGATTTTCTCATTTCTTATTTTGTTAATTTATTTATTTATTTTATTTATATATTATGTTTTATTTATTTTAATATTTAATTATGATATTATTATATTATATTTATTTTAATATTATATTGTATTATCATCCGTGTTCTCGTTGTACTCCTCAAATTCACAACACGTTATCAGCATGAGCTCCTGTCGTCTTCTCCGCTAAAGTTAGGTCCTAAAGAAACCTGGATCATTTTCATATGTTGGATGATTCAAAAATGAGTAAAGAAGATCTATGTCTAGCAGACAGTGCAACTATACATACAATACTTACAAGTAAAAAAATATTTTAACAAACAGACAATACTGGAAGCAAAAGTCAATACAATATCAGTTCTACAAACCTGATCGATGGTTTTGGAAAAGAAAATATTATTTTGCCTAGAGGAATAAAATTTACAATTGACGATGCATTGTTCTCTAGTCAATCAAGGAGAAATCTTCTAAGTTTTAAAGATATACATTGCAATGGTTATCATATTGAGACTGATAGTAAGAATAATGTGGAATATCTATATATTACATCCACCGTCCCAAATGAAAAACATATATTGGAAAAGTTGTCTGTTTTATCTTATGGATTATATTATACTCATATACGAATAATTGAAACATATGTAACACTGAACCTAAAGTTCATGAATCCAAACATATTTACAATTTTGTATGACCGATTGAGTCATCCAGGATCTATAATGATGAGAAGATTTATTGAGAATTCAAATGGACATCCATTGAAAAGCCAGCAGATTCTTCAATTTAATGAATTATCATGTAATGCTTGCTCTCAAGGAAAATTGATAATTAGACCATCACCAGCTAAAGTGGGGACTGAATCACCTGCATTTTTTTGAAAGAATTTATGGTGATATATATGGACCTATTAACCCACAAAGTGGACCACTTAGATATTTTATAGTATTAATAGATGCATCCAGTAGATGGTCACACGTATGCCTATTATCAAGTCGAAATCTTGCATTTGCAAGATTACTTGCTCAAATAATTAAATTAAGAGCATAATTTTCTAATTATACAATTAAGACCATTCTTCTTAATAATACTGGTGAATTTACATCCCAAACTTTTGATAATTATTGTATGTCAAGTGGGATAACTATTAAACATCCTATAGCTCATGGTCATACACAAAATGGTTTAGCATAATCATTTATAAAACATTTGCAATTAATTAGAAGACCATTATTTATGAGAGCTAAGCTTCCTTCATCTGTACGAGGATATGCTCTTTTGCATGCAGCATCACTTGTACACATTAGGTCAATAGCTTATCTTAAGTACTCGCCATTAAAATTAGCTTATGGTCATGAGCCAAATATTTTCCATCTGAGAATTTTTGTATGTGTGGTATATGTTCCAATTTATCCACCATAACGCACTAAGGTGGGTCTTCAAAGGAGGTTAGGAATTGTTGGATATGATTCCCCATCAATTATTACATATCTTGAATCCCTGACGGGTGATGTATTTACTGCATGATTTGCTGATTGTCATTTTAATGAGACAAAATTTTCAAATGAGACAAATTTTCCAACTTTAGGGGGAGGAATTAAGAAATTGGAAAAAGAAATTACATGGAATGCATCGGTATTGTCTCATTTAGATACCCATACAGATCATTGTGAACTTAAAGTTCAGAAAATAATCATTAGCAAAATATAGCAAATCAATTACCAGATGCATTTATAGATGCAAAGAAAATAACTAAGTCAAATATATCAACTGCAAATATTCAATCAAAAATTGATATCCCAATACAAGAAGTTGTCATTAATGAATCTGGAACATGCTAGAAGCGTGGTAGACCAGTGGGTTCCAAAGATAAAAATCTTAAAAAACAAAAAATAATTAATAGTGAAAAAAACTTGGTTGAGGATGTAAATACACATGAAGAAATCCTCGACATGACTAGTGAGGAAGGTGAAATACCTAAAGATAATAATGAGATTTCAATAAACTATGTCATGACAGGAAAAAGATGGAATCGAACTAATGTAATTATGACAAAATTTTTGCATATAATGTTGCTCTTGATATTATATATGAAAATGAGGATCCTAAACCGAAATTTGTTGAAGAATGTCGACATAGAAAAGATCGACTTCAGTGAAAAGAAGCAATCGAGGTAGAATTAAACTCGCTTTCAAAACTTCAGATTTTTGGACAATAGTCCGAACACCAGAAGATGTTAAACCTGTGGGATACAAATGGGTATTTGTGAGGAAAAGAAATGAAAATAATGAGATCACAAGATATAAAGCAAGACTAGTTGCACAAGGTTTTTCACAAAGGCCTGGTATTGTTATGAGGAGACGTATTTTCTGGTGGTGGATGTAATTACATTTGGATGTAATTACATTAAGATATTTAATTGGTTTGACTATGTATGAAAGTCGGATATGCATCTTATAGACGTAGTCACAACATATTTATATGGATCTCTTCATAATGATATTTATATAAGAATCCCAGAAGGATGTAAGGTACCTGAAACATATACATCAAATTCTCGAGAATGGTATTCAATAAAGTTACATAGATCACTATATGGATTAAAACAATCAGGACGGATGTGCTACAATTACCTGAGTGGATATTTATTGAAAGAAGGATATCAAAATAATCCTTCTGTATTTTTATAAAAAAAAAAAATCACAATCAGGATTTGCTTTTATAACTGTATATCTTGATGACTTGAATATAATTAGAACTCTTGAAGATCTTTCTGATAAGCACCCGCGATGCTTGTTGGATGCAAAGCTAGAGGTCATTCTAGGATCATTGCAAACACTCACAAAGAAAGCTACTTAGATCGAACTTAGAATCTATGATGGTCACTCTTAGATCCTAAGACAACTCACTCCAGAATTAGCTTGATCAAGACTAATCCAATGAATTGATTTAAATATCAAATTTAAAGCAAGATTTGAAAGAAAAAGACAACACCAAAGGGTTGAATAAGCACAAGCTTTTTACTATTCATAATATGAGTTTTGAAGAATATTAAAAGCCATTTTATAGGCCAAATGGTCGTGGATAAACCAAGAAACTCAAAAGTCATTCAAATACAATTAATTGTAAATTGTAGAAAATAACACCTAGAAACTTGAAACTTAATTGCATACTAAATTATAAGTCAAAATGCAAAACTAGGAATGTAGAAAGTCTTCAAATTGCCTTAAATATATCCTCTAGAAGGCGGCAAAGTAGTTATGCATGTTTGACAAGGTTTGACATCACATTTTCCCATGCAGTGCATACTTGAAAGCATTTTCTTCACAAAATCTGCACACTTTTTTTTACCACCATGTCATCTTCCAAACTATAGGGCTTTTCCCTTGCCATCTTCATGTCATTCTCTTCTTTACTCATCGAATTGATATAAAACTTTGGTCTTAAAATTATTTGTCGGTTCTTGTGAATTTGCTAGTTTTTGAAGATGTAATGTGAATGCCTCTTGAATCTTCTTTGTTTTGCTTCTTGTAATTAGTCCTTTAGGTACATGCAATGGTTCAATGGTTGAATTCACATCATCCCCCCTTTCTTTAAAAGGATTTGTCCTCAAATCAAGGTCTTCATTCCCTACATCAAAAGGAGTCAAATCAGCCACATTGAATGTAGAACTTACGTTGTACTCACCTCGAAGATCCAATTTGTAGACATTATCATTGATCCGCTCTATCATTTGAAATGGACCATCTCCTCTTGGTTGAAGTTTAGACATCCTTTGATCTGGAAACCTTTCCTTTTGTAGATGAACCCAAACCCAATCACCGGGTAAAAAAAATCATTTTCTTTCTCCCTTGGTTCTTGCTATTGATAAGCTTTTGATTCTTCTTTTCAATCCTTTCTTTGACTTCTTTATGCAAATTTTTTATTTATTCTACTCTTGAAACAGCTGCGTCACTAGTAAACATATTAGGTGGCAAGGGTGACAAATCTAACGGAGTTAATGGATTAAAGCCATACACAACCTCAAAAGGTGAACAATGAGTGGTGTTATGTATTGCTCTATTGTACAAGCAAACTCTACAAAAGGTAGAGTATCCTCCCAAGACTTGAGATTTTTAGACATTAATGACCTAAGCAAAGTTCCCAAGGTTCTATTAACCACCTCAGTTTGCCCATCGGTTTTTGGGTGACAAGTTGTTGAAAACAAAAGCTTAGTTCCCAATTTACCCCTCAAAACTTTCCAAAAATGACTTAGGGTGTGTTTGGTGCGTGATAAAAGTAGAAAGTTGAGTTGAGTTGAGTTGGTAATTATTATCTGGAGAGTAAATTATTTGGGAGTTAGATTGTCTGTGTTTGTTTGCAGAGTTGAGTTGAGTTGATAATTATTGTCTGCGTTTGTTGTGCAGAGTTGAGTTGAGTTAAGTTGGGGATCTGATGCAGTTTTTTATGAATGGGATTAGTTCTATTTTTTTCTGTTTGTTTTTTATTTCAGTTCTATTTTTTTCAGTTTGTTTTTTGTTTCATTCTTTTATTTTTTTTAGTTTTATGCTTTGCTATTGTTGATTAATTTTCAAATATACACGTATTTTCTCAAATCATTTATGACATAAACTAGACAATCTCAATTTTTTCTCAATTTGTAGAACATAATAGATTATTTTTCATATATTCTTTTCAAAAACTGTAATAATTCTAATTCTCTTCAATCGGTAAAATATACCAACAAAATATATTTCATCTTGCTGCTCAATTAATTGGTATATTGTATATTATATGTATATATATTGAATGTATGTATATATATTGAAGGTAATTATCCCAATTACTAATTGGTATATTGTATGTATATATATTGAATCTTGCTAACTTAACATTATTATTTCACATATCATACAATTTATTTTTATATAATATGGATAGTATATTTGTAATTGAAATTGTACATAGGATAATTACCTTTCATTTGATTATGATGGTGAGAATGTAATGTAGTACAGTAACATTTTTCATAAGATCACAAAAATAATATGAACTGACCAAATATGTGGCCATTTCCAAAAAAAATTCACAAAATATATGTTCTTTTTGATACTTATAATATCCGTGTCATAATATAAACACAAAAATTGCATGTCATGACGTATGCAAAAGTTATCATTCTTTTCGACATGATAGTCCATTGTCCATTTGCTGTTATCCAAAAGAACTATAAATAAAATACAGGGGTGTGATCAGTCTACATGTTTCTTCCTAATAGACGGAGGCAGTACCTCTTCCGTGCATGTTCTGGTACTACAAGGAAGCAATCTGTCTTTTGAATGTCTATGACAAGGAGGTCAATAAGGGTGACCTGATCATCCTCATCCAAGCCATCAATGTTGTATATGGAATTTACTACTTCCTTCTGACACCCAAACTCCAGCTCATACTTCTCCTTTTGCTACGATACAAGTCTACCCATGTGTGTGTTCTGCATTTCAACAGTCGATCTCATGATGTCGACCATTTCAGCTTGGAATGATGACCTCATCTTCTTGCTACCTCAAGATGACTCGGCAGGTACACTCGTTCTGCCTGTAGATTGCTCTGCTGGCTCTTCATCTATTCCATCTTGATTTAATGGTGATTCTGTCTGGCGAACCTAGGTGTGTGACAGTCCTGTGATCAAGTCGAATCTCATTTTCAAACTCTCTGAATGCATTCGTCGCTAATCACGTATGGGTCCTCATTTGATTGTTCTCCCTACTACATCTGGTTCTTTCTCAAATACAGTGAGAGTTCTCTCATAATGTGCGGAATGGCTTGTTCCAACATTCCTTTCATATTGGATGACTCTGCATTGATACACATACACATTATTAATATTTATTATTATAAACATGTACCCGCAAATTTTTTTTTCTAGAATCTACCCGAACCCAAAGATAAAAAATCTCCCTTCGAGCTGGAACACATTTGACTCCTCTTTACAAGCAGAACGCCCGACTGACTTAACAATCCTAATACTGCGTTGATATTGTTTCTTCAGACTCCTCATCTTGCACTCAATTGGTGTTCTGATTCAGTGCGCACCCGCAGCACTTTCTCATACAGAATTCACTCCAAGTGTTGTAGGTATCCTGGTCGAAAACGCTCCCATTATCTCAGAACCTCCAACGGTCTCCACCAAATACAATAGGGCTTCACCAACTTAGTTTCCTCACCTTCGACCATACGTGTTTAGACCTCTTATCATTACCTGTCATTATGTTGCATGCATACGTTTGTTGAATGAAAAGATGCTATAAATTAAACACACGCACAAATGAAGGATAAACTGCTGAAATTATATGTTCCAATTTAACTTGTTCACACAGAGTCTTGGCACAAAACATTTTTCACAACATACTTGAAATGTTCCATAATTAAAATTCCATTCAGTAGTAAAAGAAAAGTAAGCAATGAACATTGAATAAATCAGGCTCTTTTGCCATTGAGTAAACATTTCGACCGCTAAGTCATTTCCTGGACTTGGTCCATTCCTCGATGATTCAACAAATTTCGATATAATTCCCCATCAAGACCAACTGATGCAGAATTCTCCTCATCGGGCACGTCAAGCATTGCACCGATTCCCATCTCCCTTGTGATCAAGTTTGTGAATAAGGCAACATGCAGTTATTGTTCGACATTGGACTTGTATTGGGTAGAATGATTTTCCCCTAAGAATAGCCCACCGCCCCTTTTAGCACCCAAACGCTTCGCTCGTAACATTCCTTGCTAAAGAATGTTTCATGTTGAAAAATTCTCTTGCAGTTGTCAGTGTGTTTCCTGCTCCACGCAAATCGGAGAAATGGTTACGTTCCCCTCTGTACGACATCAATAATCTTCAGCGTTGGGGTATCCAGCATCACATAGTAATAGTATCCTTGTACACGTTTCGAAATTCATGCACATAGTGTTGTGGCATGTACGCATATTTAAATAATGTATAAGGTTATTATAATACCCTTTGGAACCCTCAATCTATATGGTCGCGAAACCACATCCCTAAGAACCCTTGAATCGGCTGCAGACTCTTCCCACCCTGGCAAAACGAAGACGAACTCCCCATTTTGATCACACACCGCAAGAACATTTGTGGCAATCTCTCCCTTTCTCTTCCTATATCGAGGTCGATCGACAACACTAATATTCACTTTAATGTATGTGTCGTCTAGTGCACCTAGATAATTCTATTTCTCTCAAGTGATCAGAATGAATTAAAAAAAATCTATCGTTGCATGCATATTTATGACGTATTCATATAAAAAACTGAGTACATTTTGTACCTGAAACCACTTCCATCTTCCATCGGTGCATGTATTTGTGATCGGTTCTGGGTTTCTTAACAAAACAGTGTGAAGTTGTAAGACTGCCCTAAGAACTGCGTTGAAATATCTCGAAACTGTCTCATCAGACCTCGAAAAGTTTCTATGTACCACTCGATTCTTGATATCGTGTGCAAGAATGTGTAGGAATATCACAACCATCTCTTCGATGACCATACATCTTGTTGGTTCCAAACAACTTATCGACTGTAGAATATTACATAGAATCATAAAGGTACGTCTATCCATTCGTGTGCTTTCACAACATGCCAAGCCACTCTCGTAAATGAGGCGAAAGAAGGTCAACTGTCTAATGCAGTGCCTAGCATATGTCGGTTGTCTCTCTATCCTTCGGTAGTTGTTCAATAACGTGGTTAGTGTTATGAACAACTGTATTTGAGAGTGCAAAATAATTCTCATGATCGAAAAGAGGTTTTCAACAGTATCCATCTTTATAGGGAAAGGGATACACAAGTTGTTCCTAAAAGGATAAGGTACTTGGCGGATTATGTTTCATGATTAAGAAAGAATAGCAAATGATGTCAAGCATCGGTACTGGGTATATTGGGTTATAATTTAGATTTATGGTGTTATTTCCCAATGTACCTATAATAATCTAAAAATACATGTTTTCAAGGGCTTAATGGGTTTTTTTTCCCCTAAGGATAGGGTTAAGGGTATTTTAGTTAAGTCTTTTTAAGGGCTTAATGGGATTTTTTTTTCCTCTCTTTCTTATTCTTCTTATTTTTTTTTCCTAGATTGGTTTATGAACAATTTGTATCAGCTTCTAAAAACATTGTTGTCATACTCCTAGTTCTTAGGACAACAAATTTTCACCGAAAGATGTGTTAAAACGATGTATATAGAAAGAAATCTGCATTTTTCCATACTTTCAAAACTTGGTGAACCGATTGTATGAATATTGGTACAATATTTTTTTAATTCTTATGTCACTAATTAGAAACTATATTTTTCAAAAATTAAACATTGGTTATAATATTAATACCATCGTTTTATTACAGTTACATAATTTCAAAAAAAATTCAATTTTGATTGTGAAACGATAGTAAGACGTACTAAAATTAATCCTGAAACTAGCTTGATAATAACACACAAAAATGTATAGAATATGTTCTTATTGAAGCTGAAAAAAAAAAAAGAATTGAAATGAACATATTATTAGATAAAAAAAATTACATAACAGTACTATTTCACCAATAATTCATCAAAAATTTGAGAAGTATCAGATTAAAAAATATAATGTCGCCAACAATTAATAAAAAATTTGTGAACTAATATTCCAAAAAAATGTGACTAACAATTAACAAATAACATATTTTCATAAAAAAGAATAAAAAAAAGAACTCCCCAACTTCAGTAAAAAAGGAGATACTTCGAACGTGAAAATAACAAACCTCCTCAAACTAATTAGGAATGATTTGTGCAACTAGTTTGGACCCTACAAGAAACACAAAATAATGATAGTTAGATTAGAAATAAATAAAATAAATTGAACTAAGGAGTAATCAACAAAATAAATGAACTAAAGAGTAACACTAAAAAGCATACATTTTTTTAAGGTTTAGCATCAACAGCACTATATCAAAGAAAGACAGTGGAGAGAGAAGATAGTGGAAAAATATAAAAAAGTATGAGTGGGAAGTCGTCATAAATAGAAGAGGGAGAAAGAAGTGATTGTTGGAGAGATTGGGTGCATTTAAACAAATCATTAATTAAAGAGTGAAATTAATTAAAATTATGTCAGTTGAAAGTAAGTAGCAGTCATTAGTAAAGTCAGGGTGGTTCAGCCAGAGTAAAGTCAAGGTGGTTCAGCCAGAATAAAGTCAAGTAAATACAAAATACTAAAAAAACAATGAACCAAATATGAACAAATACATGATAGATGAACCAATCATACCAAAATATGACAGTAGAATGAAACCAACAAAAATGACAAGAATGAATGACTTTGAACATAAATAAAGATAGATCGTCCTTGGAAGAAATCCAACAAAACAATGAACCAAATCATTCAATATCAAATTTTGTAAAACTAAAAGTAAACTATGAACGAAAAAAAATATTTATATAATATAACAAAAAAATATAAATTGGCTACAAATTTGAAATGAAAATCATATTAGAGGATAAAGAAAAAATACATGTAAACAAAGAACAAGATAAATATGAAAACATGAGGGAAGAAATCAAAATAGAACAAAAATCCGAAAAAAAAAATAGTAGCAGAAAGAAAATGGAAGAAGATTAAGAAACCGAACAGCAGGGAATGGCGTAAAAAACACCCGAACGGCGAATCCAAACTGATCTGGGCGAATCCTCTAAACTTGTCTGAGCGAAACTTAACACCCGAATGGCGAATCCAACTGATCTGGGCAAATCAAAGGTTTGACGATAAAAAAAAAAAAAAAAAAAAAAAAAAAAAAAGAAAAAGAATCAAATCTGGATTAAACAAAAAGTGAGGGAAGAGAGAAAGAAATGAAAATAGAAACCAAAGGTTTAAAAAAAAAATTAGACCTGGATCCAAACGACAAAGATGAGGAAAGAGAAAAAAAAATGAAAATATATTGATTTTTAAGGTTAGTTTTGAGTGGGTAAAAAAGGGAGTTTTAAGTGGGTAAAAAAGGGTCTTAATAACCCATAGGTTTTCTTTATGGGTTTAACAAACATGGGTAATAAATACCCACCCAACCCAACAACTCATACCCATTTATCAAACACCTCCTTAAAAATTTTGCATCTCTATCACTAACAATGATCTTAGGAATTTCATGTAATCTAACCACGTCCCTAAAGAAAAGATTAGCTATATTAATAGCATCATCTGTTTTATTACATGGCATGAAATGTGTCATTTTACTAAACCTATCAACTACCACAAAAATGCTATCATGATGTCTCCTAGTCTTTGGTAGTCCTAAAATAAAATCCATGCTAATGTCAACCCAAGGTTCACTAGAAACATCTAAAGGTGTATAAAGACCATGTGGTTGTGTCTTAGACTTAGCCTCCTTACATTTGAAACATTGTTTGCACACTTTATTCACATCCTTTCTCATTTTCAACCAATAAAAATGTTCAGCCAACATGTTATATGTTTTAAATTCCCCAAAATGCCCCATTAATCCTCCCCCAGGAGCTTCCTTCACAAGCAACTCTCGAATGGAACACTTAGGAATACAATTTTTTCCTTTCCTAAAAAGCATTTCATCAAACACAATATAATCATGCACGTTTTTCCCTTCTAAACATTGAATATACACATCATGAAATTCAGATGTCTCTACTTTGTACAAATCAATCATGTGTTTAAAACCAAGAATTTTTGCACTAAGGGAAGAAAATAATGCATACCTTCTTGATAATGCATCAACCACCACATTATCCTTACCTTTCTTGTGATGAATGACATATGGAAATGTCTCAATGAACTCTACCCATTTGCATGCCTCTTGTTCAACTTTTTTTGGCTTTTGAGGTACTTCAAGCTTTCATGATTCGTGTGGATGACAAACTCTTTTGGCCACAAGTAATGTTGCCAAACTTGCAAAGCCCTTACAAGTGCATGTAATTCCTTATCATATGTGGGGTAGCTAAGTTGTGCTCCATTTAGCTTCTCACTAAAGAACATGATTGGCCTTTTTTCTTGCATCAAAACAGCTCCAATCCCTATCCCACTTGCATCACATTCAATTTCAAAAGATTAGTCAAAGTTAGGTAAAGCAAGGCAAGGTGCATAGTCAATTTATCTTTCAATTCATGAATGCATTTTCTTGCTTTTCTTTCCATTCAAATTTCACATTGCTACTGAAATCCTTAATAAACCTTCTATAAAAACTAGCCAAACCAGATCTCACCTTGGTTGCATTGGTGGGTGTTGGCCACTCTCGAATAGCCTTGACCTTTTCTTCATCAACTTTCACCCCATCCTTTCCAACAATGAATCCTAAGAAATTGACTTGGTCTAGACAAAAACTACACTTTTTGAAATTGGTATAAAGCTTTTCTTCTTTAAGTTTAAGCAAAATTATCTTGACATGCAACATATGTTCATTCAAATTTTTAGAGTAAACAAGAATATCATCAAAGTATACCACAAAAAATTTTCCACTATATTCTCTCAAATATGATTCATTAGCCTCATAAATGTACTTGGTGCATTGGTAAGACCAAATGGCATAACAAGCCACTCATAAAGACCAAATTTTGTTTTGAAAGTTGTTTTCCACTCATCTCCCACATGCATTTGAATTTGATGGTAACCACTTTTAAGATCAATTTTTGAAAACAAGTCTGCACCATGTAATTCATCTAGCATGTCATCCAATCTAGGAATAGGATGTCGATACTTTACCATTATTTTGTTGATGGCTCGACAATCAACACACATCCTCCATGTTCTATCTTTCTTGGGTACTAAAATGATTAGAACCGAACAAGGACTCATGCTTTCTCGAACATAACCTTTATCCATGAGTTCTTCTACTTGCCTTTGGATTTCCTTGGCCTCAATTGGATTGTTCCTGTAGGCTGCCATATTTGGAAGCGTTGCCCCGGGTATGAAGTCAATTTTGTGCTCAATTCCTCTTAAAGGAGGTAAACCCGTAGGCGCATCTTCATTTGGAAACATGTCATTAAATTCCTGCAAAAGAGATTTAAATGCACTGGGCAAACCATCATTAAAGTTAGGTTCAATTACTAAACACATTCCTTTGCACATAAGTACAAAGTTTAGTGCTTCGAATGAAAACATATTCCTCTCTTCCCCCCTTCTCATAACCAAATTCACACTCTTTCTTTTTCCTCAAAATCACTCTTTTTTCTCTCTTGGTTTTCACTCACCTTTTGCCCCTCACTTTTCTCCTTTTTTTCCGCTCTTCTCCTTTAAATTACTTTCTTCTCGCCTCTCTTGATCCTCAAATTATTTTCTTTTCTTTTCTAATTTCACTTGATCACATTATACTTCATATGGAGATAATGGAAGCAAAGTAAACTTCTTCCCATTCCAAGTAAATGTGTACTTGTTCAACAAACCATCATATATGATTTCTCTATCATATTGCCAAGGTCGGCCCAGTAACATATCACTCTCATGCATAGGTACTACATCGCAAAGAACCTCATCCTTATATCTTCTCAAAGTATAAGAAATAAGAACTTGGGAGTTTACCTTCAATTCTCCTTTATTTGTTAACCATTGAAGTTTATATAGTTTTGGATGTGGACGAGTAGTGAGCTGCAATCTTTTTACAAGAAAACTACTTACTACATTTGTACAACTCCCACTATCAATCACCAAGCTACATGAGGTTCCTTCAATCAAGCACCTTGTGTGAAATAAGCTCTCCCTTTGATCTTCAACCTTCTCCTCCTTGATTTTCACATTAAGTACTCTTCTTGCAACTAAGGATATGGAGTTACCTTCTTCAATGTATTCATCATCAAAGGCTTCGGATTCTTCCTCAAGGCTGCCACCTTGTTCATCACATTCATCTTCTGAATCAATAATTCCATTTGTTATGACCATGACTTTTTTATTGACACAATCTTTGCTCATATGCCCAAATCCTTTGCACTTCCAACATTGAATGGAGCTAGATTTCTCTCTTTCCTCTTCTGAAGCTTCATTCCTTTTAGTATAGGTGCTTCCGACTTCCACTCTTTTAGGAGCCACAAACTTCCCTTTTGCTTCACCCTTATTCACAAAACTATCATTGTTCCAAACATTAGAATTTGAAAAGGTATTAGCTTTAGAATTATACCTCTTTGAATGTTCCTTTTCTTCTCTCAATTGTTCTTCAATTTTGATTGCATAATGATACATATCTTCCAAGTATAGTTGTTGATATCTATCAACGATATGAGCAATTTCTCGATTTAAACCTCCAAGGAATCTAGACATGGTGTCTTCTTCTTCTTCTCGAATATTTGCTCTTTCTATCAAAGTTTCCATCTCTTGATAATATTCAGCTACACTTTTTGTTCCTTGCCTCAAAACTTGCAATTTAGTTCTCAAATCTCTTTCATAATGTTTTGGAACATACCTCTTTCTCATGGCTTCTTTAAGTTCTTCCTAAGTTTCAATGGGATTGTCACACCCCGCACCAGATTATCCTCCTAACCTAGACGGAATAGTGACTGCAGCAGTTACCAACTTTTTTGCTGGCACTTACTGCCTATTTTACCTGTTAAAGATTGCTCAAAACCCTGAATACATACAAATGAACTCAGAACTTAACACATTTATATTACAGGGTTTCACATCATTATTCATACATGAATATTACAACTTAGTGAGCCCCATCTAGAATACTAGTCACTAGTCAGACACATGTGTACTAACTAACACCGATCTTCAATTACGCTTCCTTTAACCTGTTTCTTTGAGTGGCAGAGCAGCAACAGAAAAGTTTTCTAGGAACTGACCGCTACCTGGAAAGGAAAACATTTGAAAATGTGAGCTAGAAGCCCAGTGAGTGACTTAATAAAACGTAAAACTCATGCTTAAACTGAAAGCTTGAAAACATAATACTGGAACTTAAAATACACCAAGAAAACGTGTACATAAAACCTTTTAAACCATTGTATCTGCATCCTGAATCTTAGTTGAGAATGAATATTCACTGCTCTAATTCCCAACGTCAAGCCATGGCCAGATGAGACCTCTACTTCGACCTGTTCATGTTAAACTATGGCTAGAAGAGATTTCTACGTCGATCTCTTTAAATATACTGATGGCATCTCAAGCAACATCTTTAAAACATAAACGTTGTTAACAACTCTTAAACATCAATAATCATCATTATTCCCTAGTTGAGAACGAGCATACACTGCTCTAGCTCCCAACGTCTATTATCGGCCAAGAGACCCATACCTCGACCTCTCATTCAGACCTACCTACATACACATGGAGTTTGCTATATACCGTCAACACCTTAGGTACATTTATTCAGATACCTACTCTACCTTCAGTATCCCTATTCATTATGTTTAGAAATACCAACGCATGTACCTTGGCAACCTTAGGTATTTAAAACATAGTTCATCAAGCTTCATTCAACCTTAGCTTTAACCATAACGCATGCTCCATACTTTGTGAAATAAGTTGGCTTAAAACATATTGAACTAGCTTGTAAAACCACTAGTACGCGTTAGACATGGAAAACATACTTGAGAAAACTCATACATTAGTAAACATCATGCATTGATAAACATTCATAAGCATTAGCAATTCCAAACTATCCTTCTAGTCTATGAGAAGATACAACTGTCTTTATCCTTAGTTGAGAGTGAACTACTAAATCTAACCCTCAATGTCAACCTTAGTTGGGGAGAACTCTTTTGCTCAATCCCTCGATGTCATATTACCTACGTGTACGTGGTTATAACTGAGTACCGTTGTACCTTATGTACCTGACTAGGATACCTTTTCATTGTCCTTTAGTATCCTCAGGTACTTGACTAGGATACCTTCTCATTGTCCTTCAGTATCCTTAGGTACTTCTGCTCAGATACCTTCTCAAATGTCCTTCAGTATCGAGATGTTAAGAAACCTTCTCAACGTTCTTCGATATCAAATTGGTCGGATACCTTCTCAAAAGTCCTTCGGTATCAAATTGGCCAGGTACCTTCTCAAGTGTCCTTCGGTACCTAATTAGTGAGATACTTTCTCAACGTCCTTCGGTATCAATTATGTATTTTATAACAACAAATTAAGTTCTATAGCCTAGTATTACACAAGAGCTATTCCATTGTCACTCATTTACACAAGAATTCGTCCTCCCGTAACCTTCCTTTAGAAAGCATATATCAAATCAGAACATAGCTTTTGTAACGGTTACACAACATACCTTGGCCTGTGTTACACACATACAATCCGGGAGATATGCACTAAATTATTCTTCAACAATTTGTTACTTGAAGAAATGTAAATACATTGTTAATGTCATTGTGCTTTACTTGATCATATACGTGTGAATATTAAAAAACTTAAAGTTTACTTAGTCACTCACAGTTCGTTGGCCTCTTAACGTGTTATACACCTCTCCTAGCTCTTCTTTGCCTGAAAGAACATAATCCCCAGTTAAACTACTTAGAATTCTTAGCAAAATGCCTCAAATAGTTCATTTACTAATGCAACATTTATCAACAAAAACAATATTTCTAGCGAGAAAATCATCAGGAGCTGTCTCTTATACACATCTAGATGTGTATAAGAGACAGCTCTCGCTCACTCTCGCTCTTGAGCTGCCTGCTTAATCTTCCTAAGCAGTTGTCTGCTTATGCCCAGATCCTCTGTTATAACTTCAAAAATTCATAACTCAAAATCCAGCCCTCTTTTGAAGAAACTTCCTTCTACAAACATGTTTAGAATTGAGTTAGAAACATTACCTTAAAATTTTAGCTCAAAATGCCTCGTCATTTAATCTAGAGATTAAAAAATTTATCATTGGTCCAAATTCAAGCAGTTGCCTGCTTGTTCAACAATTCCCAGTTCAACCTTCAAAATTATATAACTCGACTTCCACACTTCATCTTAAAAAGTTTCATTCTACAAAATTGTTTATAACTACAATATTACCTCAAAATTTTAGCTCAAAACGCTTTGTAATTCGTCCTGGAGCTTCAATTCTTCACTGATAGCCTAGATTCACCCAAGAAACGAACCCTTCGTCTTTATTTTGCCTCTCTGGCTTTATTCCGGCGAGTTTTCCTTCCAACAGCCCAGCCACAGAAAATAGACACACAGAGCTTTCGAATACCACTAAAATTACACAAATAAATTAAGTAATCTGTCCAAACCGACCCAATGAATTCAACCTTCTTGCTTATATTACCGCCCAAAATCCAGCATGAACCCTCCTTGTGCCACCTGGCCCACTATTGGTGATGAAGGGCTAGGATTTAGCAAATTTCCTTTTGTAACTTCACTCATAATATTATTTCAGCACTACTCCTCATTAGATGACATGGTCCCATTCATATGCTTATTATGCATTCCATCTTCTATCCTTTCTGAGACATGGCATTATTTAGCTCATTAAGAGACATCACATTACTTAAAGTAATTAGGATTTGGGTTTTACAGGGATTCCCCTCTTTCCTTCTCTTGGATTTGAGATGTTAATACCAATTTCCTGCATGGTTAGTGAATTCGGAAATGGCAAGTCTCATCTTCTTATTCTCATTGAATGTGTTGCAATCAAACACATGTTCTATCTTCCTTTCCCATTCCAAGTATGCCTCCGCATCCGACGTTCCACAAAATGGTGGGATTTTGAGCTTGACTCCACTATCTCTATCTTCATGGATTCTTTCTCCTCGTCTAGGGTGCATATTATTTCTTCCTCTTCCTCTCATGTTTCCTCTTCCTCCAATTTGTCTTTCTTGTTCAACTAAGTCAATTACTCCCTCGTCTTCTTGTAAGACTCGTGCCTTTCTTTCTTACCTATCTTCCCTCATCATTTCCATCATGCCTTGAATGGCTTGAAGAATAGCCATACTAGTATCTTGTACTTGTGGTACTCCTTCACCCTGTGACATTTTAAAGTTAGTAATAAAAGGACCTCACCATACTTCTCACCAATTTCACTCAAGGACACTCATGTTTATCACTCAAGGGTAGGCTTTTGGTACTAGGTCAAAGATGTAAGGGTTGGCTTATATTTTTTATGCAATCTCACTAAAAGTTTGATAAAAACCAATTCAAAATGATCAACTCTCACAAGCTAAGACTAGAGTAACTAAACTTAGGCTAAAAATAAAACAAATCAGGATTTTTTTTTTCAAATGAATGACAAGAAACTTTCATGTGCTTTGGATCTTTGATTTCTTTTCTTCTTTTTTCTTTCTACTGCTTTTTTTCTTTTTTCTTTTTTTCTTGCTGACTTCTTTTTTTCCCTTATGCTTCAAGAGCTGATTTGAAGAAGTTTTCAAGATAAGTTGTAGTATTTCTTGTTACAAGATGTAAGCAATTGCTATGGAGAAAAAAAATTGAAATAAAGTAAAGATAACACCTCTAAAGTCGGCCAAGAACGATGAACAAATGCTTTGATACCAAATGATAAGCGCCCACGATGCTTGTTAGATGCAAAGCTAGAGGTCCTAAGATCCTTGCAAACACTCACAAAGAAAGCTACTTAGATCAAACTTAGAATCTATGATGGTCACTCTTAGATCCTAAGACAACTCAATCCAGAATTAGCTTGATCAAGACTAATCCAATGAATTGATTTAAATATCAAATCTAACGCAAGATTTGAAAGAAAAAGACAACACCAAAGGGTTGAATAAGCACAAGCTTTTTACTATTCATAATCTGAGTTTTGAAGAACATTACAAGCCATTTTATAGGCCAAATGGTCGTGGATAAACCAAGAAACTCAAAAGTCATTCAAATACAATTAATTGCAAATAGTAGAAAATAACACCTAGAAACTTGAAACTTAATTACATACTAAATTATAAGTCAAAATGCAAAACTAGGAATGTAGAAAGTCTTCAAATTGCCTTAAATATCTCATCTAGAAGGCGACAAAGTAGTTATGCACGTTTGACAAGGTTTGACATCACATTTCCCCATGCAGTGCACACTTGACAGCATTTTCTTCACAAAATCTGCACACTTTTTTTGACCACCGTGTCATCTTCTAAACTATAGGACTTTTCCCATGTCATCTTCATGTCATTCTCTTCTTGACTCATCGAACTAATATTATATAAAAATTTGGTCTCAAAATTATTTTTCGGTTCTTATGAATTTGCTAGTTTTTTAAGATGTACTGTGAATGCCTCTTGAATCTTCTTTGCCTTGCTTCTTGTAATTGGTCCTTTAGGTACATGCAATGGTTCAATGGTTACATTCACATCACTTTCAAAAGCAATAGAATATCTTAAGAAAGAATTTGAGATGAAAGATCTCGAAAAAAAAATTTGCCTTGGTTTGCAAATTGAGCATTTAGCAGATGGAATATTTATTCATCAATCAACTTGTACAGGAAAAATTTTGAAAATATTTTATATGGACAAAGCACGTCCATTAAATATTCCAATGGAAGTCTGTTCATTGGATATAAAGAAAAATATATTTCGACCTCAAGAAGATGATGACGAACTTCTTGGTTCTGAAGTATCATATCTCAATGCAATTGATGCACTTATGTATCTTGCTAATAATACAATACCAGATATTGCATTTTCAGTAAATTTATTAGCAAGATATAGTTCTTCTCCAACAAAAAGACATTGGAACGAAATCAAGTGTATACTTCGTTATCTTCGAGGAACAACTGATATGAGTTTGTTTTATTCAAATAAATTAAATTTTGATCTAGTTGGTTATGCAAATTCTGGATATTTATCTGATCCACACAAAGCTAAATCTCAAACTAGTTATTTATTCACATATGGAGGAACTGCTATATCATGGCGATCGGTGAAACAAACCATAATGGTCACTTCCTCAAATCATGTTGAAATTCTTACAACTCACGAGGCTAGTCGAGAATGTGTATGGCTAAGGTCAATGACTCAGCACATTCGTAAAACATGTGGCTTGTCTTCTAATAAAAATCCTCAAACAATATTATACGAAGACAACACAACTTGTATAGCCTAAATCAAAAGATGATATATTAAAGAAGATAGAACAAAACATATTTCACCGAAGCTTTTCTACACTCATGATCTTGAAGAAAATCGTGACATCACTGTACAATAAATTTATTTTAAGGATAATCTGACAGACTTATTTACAAAGGCATTACCAATCGCAACTTTTGAAAAATTGGTATACAACATTGGAATGCGGTGACTTATAGATCTTAAGTCATATTTTCGTGAGGGGAGCAAATATATTGTATTTTTTTAGGAGTATGTATTATATGAAATATATACTCTTTATTATATGAAATATCTCTTTTTCCTTCACTAGGGTTTTTTTCCCATTGGGTTTTTAGGTTTTAACGAGGCATATTTCATATATATATAATGGGTATCTAAAGGGGAGTATTAAAAATATTATAGAAAATAGATGCCCATTAGATGTTCATGTTTAGTGTCCGTTGATCATGTGTCATGCCCTCATTTTCCAAAGTATTATCCATGTGTCTTGTAAATACTCATTCTTAGTGTCTATGTAAACCACCTCCTACTTGCCTGCATATAAATAGCTACCTTTGGTGGATTTTGAAATATACACATTGGGCAAATTCCATATAAATTGGAGAAAGTGGAGAAATTTGAGAATTTTCTCTTTTCTTATTTTGTTAATTTATTATATTTACTTATTTATATATTATGTTTTATTTATTTTAATATTTATTTATTTTATTATTATATTATATTTTATTACCATCCATATTCCCATTGTGCTCCTCAAATTCACAACAAAAACTAAAAAGGCATAAGAAGAATTTAAAGTTACTTGTCAATGGTATGCGTAATCTTGATGAGTGACAAATCATTTTGTAGCTTTAACTCTAAAATTAATGTATGTATATGTATATATGTATATGTGTGGGTGTGAAAGTGAAAATTAAGTAAAAAAAAAAAGTTACTTTTTTTAATAGAATATCATTGAGGTTGAAAATTTATGTAAATGTTGACAGAGAAAAACCTTTCAATAGGTGTAGACTAATGCACTGCTTTTTTTTTTTTTTAATGTGCAATCTAAAACATAGTTTCCATTTGTATTTAATATTTTGAAATAGTAAAATTTTTTTTTTAGTTTTGCTCGTGTATTACCACATGCATTTGTTCGTATATTTTTTATTTTAAAAAATTAATTTTAAATGATTTGGGTGAAAAAATTAAACAAGATGTATTTAGAAACATTATATATATATTTTTTTAAAATGTTAAAATTATGTGAAAATTTATTAAATACTGAACAATAAATTTTTATTTGTCAATTTTGATTTTGAACAATAAATTTTTATTTGTCAATTTTGATTTTTTTAATCACTTAACATTTTAATAATTCAGGTTCAAATCAAAATATTTTAATAATTCATGGATGTATTTGTTCGCACGAGGTTTCCGGGGAAACTTAATTTGTGGAGTTAAACTTGAGTTGGTATTGATGTAAATGTTGACTTGATGCATTGTGGCTCAATCACTAACACTTATCCTCTGATTCTCTCTTGGCTGAATGGATGCGCTTGACTTGAAGAAGCGAAGCGCCGAACGTTCTTGAAGTAGAAGTCTTGGAAATCTTAGTGGAAAAGTCTTTATATCTTTAGGAGACTTGTGTCTTCAAGGAGTGTGCAGCTTTAGGAGTTTAGGAGTCTTCTACTTGTTGGTGAATTCTCTCTAGGTTCTTAGGAATGTAGAATTGCTCCCACACAAATGAGGGGAGCTCCTCTATTTATAAAATTCTCTAGTAGACTTCATGGGCTTGGGTTTGGTTGGTCTATGGGCCTGGTCCATGGACTCGATTAGTTGGATTTGAGTTTGATTTGACATTTAGGTCAAATTCAACCTATTTTTGGGCTTATTTAGACTTTAACCCCAATAATAATATCAAATTGGGACAAATTAATCTTACCTGATTCAGCGGTCATAATGAAACCACGTGGCATCATTAGAATTTGTCTTCAACTTCAATTTGGGACACATGTCAACTCTTGATTGGTCCTAAATTTGATGATTTGGAACTTTGTCATGAATAACGTGGCAATTTGTGATTGGTCCAAAAATTTCTCATGATATCCCTTTTCAAGATTTATGCACATATATGGGTGGATGAATCTCGAAAAATATAAAATTGGAATCGAAATTCAAATATATCTGTTCTTGAATTTCATCTCAATTATTGTGTCAGTCAAACTATGAATTTAGTACATAAGTTTAACTTGCATTTGGGACAAAATTTGGAATATAGCCAAATTTTAATTTGAGATTTTACCGCCCAATTTGATTTGAAAATAGGGATAAGAACCTAAATTTGGATTAATTTGATATAAAATTTGGAAGTTGCCCAAATTTGAATTTTACATCAATTTGAGATTTTATCCTCAATTTAATTTGACTTGAGGATAAAAGTCTAAATTTGGATGATTTAGATTTGGGATAAATTTTGGAATATGGCCAAATATTATTTTGAAATAAATTTGAGATTTTGCCTTGAATTTGACTTGGATAAAGGATAAAAACTAAATTTGATTTTAATATGAGATGAAATTTGGAATATGACCAAATTTTAACTTGACATTCTATTCACAATTTAATATCAAAGTTGAACAATTTAAGGTTGGATAAGATCTGAAATGTGGCAAAATTTTAATTTAAAATAAATTTGAGATTCTACCCTCAATTTGGTTTGGATGGAGGATAAAAGCTAAATTTGATTTGAATATGAGATAAAATTTGGAATACGGCCAAATTTTAATTTGAAATAAATTTGAGATTTTACCCTCAATTTGATTTGGGGAGGATAAAACCTAAATTTGATTTGAATATGAGATAAAATTTGGAATATGATCAAATTTTAATTTGAGATGAATTTGAGATAGAATTTGGAATATGCCCAAATTTAAAATTGATGTAAATGGATTTTGATATCATTTGATTTAAGGCTAATCCATTCAAACCCACCAAGTGTTAAATCTCATAGGGTGCTATAGTTTGTAAACATTATTGAACAAACTCATTGTGTATTTAATAAAATGTATGATATTTTATTAATTGTCTATAAAATATTTGATATTTTATTAATTATCTATAAAACATTATATATTAGTTGCATTAACCACAAATCAATAAACTAACATTCAAGGTTATCTTTGTAACTTAAACATGTATGTAGAGATATACGGGTGGATCTGTTGGCTTTTTGGCCCTTAATCTCAAATTAATTAATTAATCAATATTTTGATGATAACAAACTCAATTTTTAATTACTGAAAATCTTAGTGTTTTAATTTGTCCATAGCGTAGAACTCGGAACAACGATTCCAACACCTCTTGAATCACTCAAATCGGAGCTAAAACGAAGATGATATGACCGAAACAAGTCTATAGAGAAAATATCGTGACGTGGCATAACGAGACCATTTGCATATAGACATGTGGCAGCATATTGGTTGAATGGTGGATCATTAAAAGATTAACATATGATGGACTTTTGATTTTTGGATTGATTTAAAATTAAAAAGAATGAATTTAAAAAGAAATTTAAAAGGAAAATAAATTTAATATTATTTTATGTTTGTGTCTAACGGCTAGTTTTTTACACATGGTATATTTTTTTATTTTTGGATTGACTTTAAAGAGAATAAATTTAAAAAGAAAATGAATTAATAATTATTATTTGTTTTGTGTCTAACGGCAATTTTTGACACATGGTATGTTTTTTTTATTTTTTGGATTAATTTTAAAAAAGAAAATGAATTTCAAAAGAAAAGGAATTTAATATTATATTTCTAACGACTAGTTTAGTTTAAAATCTCCACCATTGATTTTTCTTTTCCAAAATCTAATGGTCCAAATTAAGTGTGGTTTCTAAAAATTTTTCCATCTCTATATAAACCATCTTCCTCTCCAAATTTTAAACCAACAAATTTTACATTTCATAATCTTCCAAAACTCAAAAGTTTCATTGTTGCTCTCTCTAAGTTCCCAATTTTTTTTTCTTTTCATCTTATTCTTGAGGGAGTATTATTGTATTGTGAGGATAAATATGTTGAGTGCTTAAAGTTGTAAATCCACTCTAGTGAGAGTTGTATTGTGTTCTTCAAAAATTCCAACATTTGTAACGGTTTGATCTTAAACCGTGGAAAGGATCGGATTTGCTCTTGAACTTATAAAAGGAGCGGTGGTGTAACGGTTGGGCTCTAATCCGTGGAAAGAGTCAGAAAGATTTTATTCAAGTTCCCAAGAGGCGCTTGAGGAGTGGAGTAGGTCGAGTTTGACCGAACCACTATAAAAATTATGGTGTCTTCTTCTCTAACTCTTTTTTTTATTATTATTTTTGCAATTAATTTAAGCAATTTATTGTATGTTTTAGTTTGTTCTTATTTATTTGCTAAATTTTGATAGAATTAAATTATTACACTTTTTGTCATCTTATTTGTTGCATAAATTAAAATTTTCTTATTATTTATAAAAAATGTATTAATTAGTTTAATTGGGTTAATTTAGAAAAAAAAGTTTAATTAAACCCTATTCACCCCCTCCTCTAGGGTTGTCATATCGATTCAACAGGATCATGTTTAAGTGATAACCTAAATAGTCTGTAGTAGATGGATAAGACTGAGTACCTTATCCTAGTGACACTACGAGTATGGCACGCTTAGTAGGTGTTACAATTATTGTAAAGTGCTACAAATTATCTGATCCTGATCATTCATGTATAGACATGTGAGTAGGGATATTCTATACAAAGGAGTTTTTATAAGATCGAACCATGAAATTTTCAGTCTCATTATATAACGTCGTCCATAATAGAGATTTACATTTCACTAGGACGACCATAGGTAACATGACCTGAATCCTAAGTGAGTTGTGAACTACTGCCTATGAGAGCTGTCCTTTGATTTGTTTGGGTAAAAGTGGTCAGATCGCCGACTCAACAAGCCTACCATTTTGGGATTCGTTTGATTGGGGAGCTGGAAACACAGCTACACAAGATGGAATTCACTCCTTCTCCGAGGCAGGGATAAGTAGATAAATTACTCCCTTAAGGGCTAATTCCGGGTCTTGAACAATGTGGCGCCACACCCTCTCCTGGCTCAAGAGGGGTTTAGTCATAGTTGGACTATGATCTATTGTTTATCAGAGGGATCAGTGGTACTTAAGAATTCTAACTACAAGGCAAAATGGTAATTTGACCTAGCTGTACTTATGAGCAATTTGTGAAGGGTTATCGTACTGTTGATTGGTTATATCCAATGGACATAGAAATATATCTATAGTGCGAAGAGTGCAGTTGTCGGTCTTTAGTGGAGTGTTCGACAGTTAATGGATGGTGAATAATGTAATTAAAGAGTTTAATTAATTATTCATGTATTGTTGGAGCTTTAAGCTACAGGTCCATGAGTTGCTCTTGGTAGCTCAATATGATTATTGATAATAAGTTTTTGAATTAATTTGAATTGTTCAAATTAAAAGAGGGTTTTAATTATATATGATATAATTAAGTTGTTTCAATTATATGTGATATAATTGTCATAATGTATTTGATACATTATAGCTTAATGGGAGGAAACAAATATTCAAATGAGATTCAAATATAGTTTCTGTGAATTGGATTCGTAGTTGTTAAATTTAATATAAATATGATTTATATTAAATGACATATAAAAGAGAAAAGAAACTATAGTTTATATTGTATGTGATACAATATTAACACTATAGGTTATATGTTATATTTGATATAACATATAATTTAATATAAATAAGATATNTATATATATATATATATATATATAATATGATAAGTTAGTTATCATATTTATATTTATATTATTATTATTATTTTAATAATAAGGGAAAGAGTTACAACTCCCTTCCCCTTTTTTTCTCTCCACCCACATAATTGGGTGGTGGTTATTTTTGGCAAGTAGAAAAGAAAATGTTTCTTCTTCTTCTTACTAAGGCTATTGATCGAATTAGACACTAAAGAAAAAACAACAGAAGAGTTCTGTGTGTTTGAGTTTTTAAGAGAGTTCTCAATCCTTCCTCCTAAACATTAAGTTTTCCCTCAAATCTAAAATAGTCAGAGCCCACCACTCCTGGGTTTTCACCCTAAGAATACCCCTGAAAGTACTAAGAAACATTTTTGGTAGTGTTCATTTGTGCTCGAGGTTAATCTTGAAGAAAGTCTTCAAGTTGTTCGTGAACTGTTTGAGGGAAAACGTGAAGAAAGATCTTCAAATGTGAGGTTTATTGAAACCCTTTTTAAAGCATGTTGTAATTTGGAATTAAATGCATATCTTGTTTATTGTTTACTGTAAAATTTATATTAAATGAAAATGGAATTTGGTCAATTCACTTCCGCTCAAGGTTCTCTTCTCTAAAGAGTTCCTTCACCAAGAATCTTAAATTCAAATTTAAAATATAAGATATTTTGATTCAAATCTTATCAAAATCTTTTAGAGATAAGATTCTAGTAGGAAATCCAAATTAAATTAAGAATTTGAGTCTATCTTGGCCTCTATAAATAGGGCTCACCACATACATCTTTCTCATTGTCATCTTCCATTCCTACTCCATTATCTTCTTTCTGTTCTTCTTTCTCTGTTTTTTTTTCTTCCTTATTTTTTTTTTCTTTTTCTCCTTTCTTTTCTTTTTCTTTTCTTCTTCTTCTTCTTTTTTTTTTCCTCTTTTCTTTTCCTTTTCACCTATGTTATTTTTTGTTTCTTTTTTCTTTTGTTTTGTTTCTATTTTTTTTTTCTTCTTTTCTGTTTAACTAACTTGCCCTCTTGCCTTTTTGACATGAGTTAGAATTACTACCAACTTGCATTTTAAAGAGCCAAAAGGTGGGCCCTTTTTCCGTTATTTTTTCATATATATATGTACATATATTCATATATTAGTAGGGGCATTTGATATGTGACTATCAGCTCCGCCAGCAACAATTTGACTCCTGCTAGACGCAGCCTCTATGTGGGCGACTATGTAGCCTACATGGGTGGTCGCCAGCTCGACCAACAACAATTTGACTCCTGCTACACACAGTCCCTATGTGGGTGACTGTGTAGCCTACAAGGGTGGTCACCAGCTTCGCCAACAACGATCTGACTCCTGCTAGATACAGCCCCTATATGGGCGACTGTTTAGCCTGTAGGGGTGGTCGCCAGCTTTGCCAACAACGATCTGGCTCCTGCTAAACATATCCCCTATGTGGGCGACTGTATAGCTTGTAGGGGTGGTCGTCAGTTCCACCAACAATGATCTGACTCCTGCTAGACACAAACCCTATGTGGGCGACTATGTAGCCTGCAGTGGTGGTTACCAGCTCTGCCAACAACGATCTGACTTCTACTAGACATAGCCCCTATGTGGGCGATTGTGTAGCCTGTAGAGGTGGTCGCCAGCTCTGCCAACAACGATATGACTCTTGCTAGACACAACCCCTATGTGGCGACTGTGTAGCTTGCAGGGGTTTTCACGAACCCTACCAATAACGATCTGACTCCTGCTAGACACAACCCTATATGGGTGACTATGTAGCCTGCAAGGGTGGTCGCTAGCTCCGCCAACAACGATCTGACTTCTATTAGACATAGGCTCGATGTGGGCAACTATGTAGCCTACAATGGTCAAGTCATGACGTAGTTCAACAAAATATTTATTTTTCATGTGACTGAACTTAAATTTCTTTAAGTTGCCTACGTACCCTTTATAATGACAGGGATCAAGTCATAACGTAGTTCATACAACGTTTTTTTTTTAGGGTCGTTCACCTTTTAAGCTCATGCGGGCCAGGAGCAGCATGCAATTTACGCTCTTGTGATGAGAAGCTTCTACATTTAAATTTCAGAAGCTTTAATTTCATCATTGCTTTGATCATCCACTTCATTTGTAGGATTCGTCAATATGATGAGTTTTGGCTTCACCATCAAGAAACTTTTTGCATTTACATCAACAGACAACTTCCTTTTCATGCATGAAAAGACACGATGGTGAATCTTCTCATCGTTGTTTTCTTCATGAAATGATGTTGCCTTCAAAATTTTCATTCTTCTTTTATGTCGATTGCTTGTTGTCTTGAGACGATCAAAAGAAGATGTTGAAAGTTGATCTTTCTTTGATGTGAAAATACTTAGCCTCTTGAAAGCTGAAACTTGAGTTACAGTAGACGTTGGACATTGGTTTTCTTCTTTTATCGTGGCCATACTCAATCTTTGGAAGATTGAAGATCGAGTAGTTGAAGGCTTGATACGATCTAAGAATTCTTTGCTTAATTTATTTTGAATCATCAACTTCTTTAGTAGTTATATGATTGTTGTCAACTTTCGTTATGCTGACAGTGTGACCTACAATAACTTCTGATACTTCATCTGGATGATTATCAAGGAAGCTTATTGGGAGAAATTCTGTTAAAGTTACTGGTTGTCGAAGTTTAGGGAAGTCCTTGTCTTCTTCTTTATCAAACTTAGGCTTCAATGCCATCTTTTTTCCTTTCTTTTTATGAGTCTTGTTCCTTCTTCTATAGTTTTTATAGGAGCGCAATTCTTTTTGGGTGGAATTTGGTTGTCTTCTCTTTCAACGAGTCATGAGGATTCACCCTTTGTCGTTATCTTCAACAAGCTCATCTTTCTTCTGAGAGTCTGTCGTTTGAATCTCTTGTTGGAACCGAACAACTATAGGCTCGAAGGTTCTAAACTGAATCATGCTTTCTCTTTGATCATGAGACGCATATGGCATTGGAACACTTGAAGTTGTCACTATTATAGTGTGATTTGTTTGAGCTACTTCATCCAAATCTAGCTCAATCTTCTTTTCATGAGCCAACTTCAGAATTAGCTCTTTCAACACGAAACACTTTTCCACTAGGTGGCTAATGACCCAATGATACTTGCAGTAGTTAGGATCATCTACTTTTCCTACTTATTCCAGTTGCGTGCATTCTAGTAGCTGAATAAGTTTCTTCTTTAGTAGTTGCTTCAGCATGTCTGCAACATCAAAATCAAGGAATGGCCGTCATCATACTTTCTTTCAAACTTTGTTTCTTTTTCTTTGGAGAAAAATTCCAGCGGGGTCGTATTTATGACCATAGATTCTGTTATGGAACTATTCAAAATCTTTTCAGTGCCTTTGATTTCTTTCTTATCCTTTCTCTCTTCAAAGAGTAGGAAATATTTAGTTCCCCTATTGCCGATGCTCAGCTTCATATCATGAGCGTGTGTTGCCAGCTCCTCAAATATACAAGGCTTTATCCCTTGTAGAATGTAGAGAAGTTCCCAGTACATGCCTTGGGTGCATATTTCCACTACAGATAATTCAGTGAGTCTATCTCTTTGCAATCTAGACTCAAAGCTCTCCATCATTTAATGTAATCGATGACTGGCTCTCCCTTCCACTGTTTGGTGTTCGTCAACTTCATCATGCTAACAGTGCTCCTTGTGCTATAGAAGTAGTTCAGGAACTCCCTTTCTACTGTTCCCAACTGTCAATCACTTCTGGTTCTAAATCAATGTACTAGTCAAAAGCGTTCCCTTTTAAGGTTCTGATAAATTTCTTGACTAGCAAGTCTCCTTTAGTTCCTGTGTTTTTGCAAGTTTCAATGAAATGAGCAACATGTTATTTTGGATTTCCTTTTCCATCGAACTGCTGGAACTTTGGAGGTTGGTACCCAGCTGACATTCTCAAGTTATTGATTCTTTTGGTGTACGGCTCGGAGTACAAAAAAGAAGTTTGCAACGGTCCTCGGTACTAAGCTCTTATGAAGTTTGTGATCATACCCTGCAGCTATTGAACTGACAGGGAAGTAATAGACGTGGATTGTGGTTACTGACTTTCTTGCAAGACACTATTTCCTTTATCATTGGCTTTGGCAGCAGGAGTTTAACTTGTCTCTGCAATTTTTCGAGCCTTCATTTGATCTCTTAAGGTGGCGATTTCTTGATCTCGCTCCTCAATAACTTTCACTAGGAGATATATTTTCTTTTCCATCTCTACCATGGCTGACTCAGCCGTTACGTCAATCATCATGATAAACACTACATCAAAGTGTGATTCTTTCTCTGATGGACCAAAAGTAGAAACATAGTTGTCAAGCAAGAGATTTTCTCTGATGACAATCCCGCCTTTAAGAGATTCCATCAGTTGTTCCCAGAGTTTCCCCGAATAACAGAGCATATGTAAATGTCGCTTGCGATGATAACTTTGGATCTAGCTTTTTTTGATGCCATTGATTTGTTTGGATGTTGAGAGAAAGATGAGAGGTAGAGAAGTCCTAACCAAGCGTACCAATTTGTTCGCACGAGGTTTTTGAAAAAACTTAATTTGTGGAGTTGAACTTGAGTTGGTGTTGATGTAAATGTTGACTTGATGTGTTGTGGCTTAATCTCTAACACTTGATCTTCTGATTCTCTCTTTGTTGAATGGATGCACTTGAAGAAGTAAAGCATCGAACATTCTTGAAGTATAAGTCGGAAGAGTCTTTATATTTTCAAGAGACTTGTGTCTTCAAGGAATGTGCAGCTTCAGAAGTTTAGGAGTTTTCTGCTTGTTGGTGAATTCTCTCTAGGCTCTCTGGAATGTAGAATTGCTCCCCACAAATGAGGAGAGCTCTTCTATTTATAGAGTTCTCTGGTGGACTTCGTGGGCTTGGGTTTGGTTGGTCCATGAGCCTGACCTTTGGGCCTGATTAGTTGGATTTTGGCTTGATTTAACCTTTGGGACACACGTCAACTTCTGATTGATCCCAAATTTGATGATTTGGAACTTCGTCATGAATGATGTGATAATTTGTGATTGGTCCAAAATTTTTCATTCAACAATATTTATTATAATTTTTTTCGTATTTCAAAAAATATATTTTAAAGAAAATTGAACTACATTTTTTTTAATAAGAACTAAAAACATATTTATTCAACTATATTTTTTGGGAAAAGAATATATCTTTAGAAAAAAAAATTATATAGTTTAAAAAGAAAAAATATAAAATATTTTTTGTTGTCTTTATTAATATTAGAAAATAAATTAAAAAATCATACTAGAATAAAATAAAATTAGCATGGGAAAAATAAAATCGCAAGAATATATTCAAAATACTATAAAAACAAATATTATTATCAAATATATATTAAAGAAACAAATGCAGTAGTATGGAAAAGAAAGAAAAAAATAATAATACAATAAGTAAAAAAATATTGCCAAAAAACTTATAACTTCTAATTTTGTTTCTTCGAATTATTTTTGTAAAAAAACGTTTCTTACAACATTGTTATAAGGGTAATAGGAAATAATTTAATAAACATATTAAATTTTTTATAGAATTTGAATCTTCTGAAAATTAATTTAATTAATTAAAGTGGGACAAATATCTTGAAGTGAAAAAATAACAAAAAAAAAAAAAAAAAAAAAAAAAAAAAAAAGAAAAAAAAAAGAAGCAATACAAAGAAAAGCAAGATATACACAATTTTCTTAAAAGATATTTATATTTTTACTTGACTGAAACTTAAAACTTAAAATATGATTATGAGTGATTTGACACATGTATTTTATATGCTTTCTCTAAATGTATCTTCTAATATTTTGAAGTATTTTCAAGATAAAATAAATTGACATGTAATAAAAGAACTCAAAGTAGAAAAATTAAGGGAAAAAAGAACTCAACTCTAACCTTTATTTTCTAATTTTTGGAATACAACAAAACAGAAATAATAATTGAAAACAAAAAACAGAAGTAAATTAACAATGTTGGAGCTTATTTTGTGGAAGCTCTCAGAAATAATTTCTAGTTAGTCATGTTAGATTCAATCTTTGTTCCATCTTTCCATCTCCACTTAAACAACTGGTCAACTTTCAATTTCTACTTTGGTTTGTATTGTTTGGAGTCAAGTTGATTTGATATATTTTTACATCAACTAACAATGAATTTTAAGTTGGTAATGAGAAAATTGTGGAAAAAACTTCATTTTTATAATGGAAGGTGGAAATATCATTAAGACCTTATAATTAATTATAATTAAAAGAAAAATATTAATTAAATATTTTAGAAAAGGAAAAGACAAAAGTTGTATCAATCATATTTTGTTTATTTAAATTAATTAAAAGTGTATTTAAAAAACAAATCTGAATAATTAACTAAGAGAAAGAAGTAACAATTTAGATACTCACCATATAATTAATATAAATAATTTAATTTTTTTGGTTCCATTAACTTTTTTTTATATTTATTAATTAGTTTTTTCATCTCATATTACCACTTTTTTTTGTTATTATATTTTGTTAATATTTACAATTAGTCAAAAAAAAAAAAAGAAAAAAGTTACACCATTTTTCATAGGACGTTACACTTTTAATAATTAAAATATTATTATTGAAATGTTTTTTTTATAAAAAGTTACACTTTTAGTAAAATAATTAATAATATTTAACTTTATTTTTAAATATAGAAATTAAAGTATGAATATAATTGTTCAAAAAAAAATTGGAGTTGGTGACTTTTTAATAGATTATAGATATAGATAATATATTTTAGATAAGAGATTGGAATTGATGCATTATTTAAAAAGGAAACGTACCTCTATTATTACCATATGAAGAGATGTATAAACTGAGTCAGACCAATCAAATAAATTCAGTCATGTAATCATCTTCGTCCATTCAAATTTTACTAAATCATTTAAAGACAATTATTAAATTAAATTGAATACAACTAAATTCAATTTAAAATAAAAAGAAAACTCACGACTAAATTCTAGGGTAAATTGCAATTGTTTTCGAAATCTTAATTTTAATGGCGACATACTTTATTCTTCTCAAATACTCTTTTGACCTTAAAATAATCTTACTGTTAAGAGCCGAAGAGTATTTATATCTCTAATCATGCTCTTTCATCTTCTTTCGTTTGTTATTTTTAATACAATGTGTGTCGTTGTCACCATTTGTTTAATGACGTCATCGTCGTTCACTATATACGTTGATGTTGTCATAATTTGATTTTTCATTATTGGTTAGGATGATTTGATCTAGAACGACGGTGTTAAACTCATGTATATTATTTGACCGTAAGAAAATTGTTATTCTTATTAGAATTTTGAGTGATATAGGTTAAAAATAAGTGTTAGTAGTGTTATTGAATCTAAAAAAGTGTGAATAATGTATTCTACATGTATTATCCATTAGTAAAAAATCAAGAATAAAATAATTAAAATTAAAATTAAAAAAATGAACGATGCATGCCTTATTAGTTTTTCTTATTCTTTTTTATGTACAAATCCAATTTTTTTGTTTTAGATTATTTCCACTTTTCAAGATGGTGTATTTATACCTTTTACATGTAATTTTAACCATTCTTCTATTATTTTAATTATTATTATTATTAACGACACTTCAAAATTAATTTGTAACTGTCACTGATATTATTATTATTTTAGTATGTAACTAACAATATTTAATCCAATGGTTTTTCTTAGGTAGAATTTTAATAGTTATTTGTTTTCTTTGAAGTAATATGAAAATAATAAGTAAATTTGTATCTATAAAAAAATAAAAATAAAAAGTAATTCTGTTCATTTTAAGTGGCTGTAATTAATGACGAATTATTTAATTTTCCGTTTATTTGTTAATGAAATTAAAAAATTTCAATAATCCAATTACTAACAATAAAATAAAATATTTTTTTAAGAAGGAATAAAACAAAATGATTAATTAAAAAGTCTTTGAAGATGACATTTTTGTATTTCAATAAAAATAACAATGTCTTCGTTTAATTAAATTAATATATTGGAATGTATTCTTTAATTAAATTAATATAATTAGAGCTAATAATTATATAAACAAAGGTGAACTTTTTAAATATAAAAAAATATTGAAAAATATTTACATTTTATAATAAAAAGTTGTAAAAATACCAATATTTTTAAAACCTTTTGGTATAAAATCTAAATATTTTTAGAAATTAAATTTTTAAAGATCAACATTACATATTGTAGTCTTTTAAAAAATATTAATAATGTATAGTTCCTAATTATTAACGGCATACTTTGTAAATTAAGCTAAAACAGACCAGAAAAGTTTTTCAAACATCATACACTTTTTAATATATATTACACGGCAGGAAAAGAGTCACGGTACAAGGCTACCTACATAAAAATAAGAGAAAAAACAGGAATTGAACCCCGGGCGCTTGCAAGCAAGGCAAATTGCAACACAAAGCTTTTAATAAATATAATGATTTTTTACACTAGCAATTTATATTAAAAATACATATATATATATATATATATATAAAGATAATTTGAGGAGGGTACGTACCCTTGACCTCTACGTGGATCCATCATTATAGGTATATTACAAAATATGATTTCATGGAAAAAAAAATATATATAAATGTGTATGCATTCATGATCCAAAAATGAACTTGAGCATGATGGCTTAAGTAATTAAGACATTCTATGACCAAAGCAAATATAACTCAATTCGCATTTGAATGTGCTAGTAACTATGAGATCTATGGTTTAAACCTCCACCCCCAATTGTTGTACTAAAAAAGTACATTATAACATTAATCAAAATATTAAGGCCTCATTTGATTCTTGATTATCAGATTCCTTTTCTATGTTTGCAAACATAAAAATAAAAAGAAAACAAGGAAAACATGTTTTTCAAAAATTATTAAAAAATAACAAGGGTCATTTGGTTGAAGAGTTTTCTAAATGAAAATTGACACCAACATTCAAAATTTATGTTTGTTTCACAGTTTCAACAATTTTTCTGGGATAAGCTATTTCCAGGTATCATCTTTTCTCATAGACAAAGGTTTTACACCCCCCTCCCCCCATTTTTATTTTATATATAATTCTATTTTGAATAGTTAATTTATTTTTACAATAAAAACTTGTTTATTTTTAGTATACTTGAAAATTTATTAAGTAAATGCAATTACTTATTTAAATAAATTATTAATTAATTAGCTAAGAAATATCTTAAATGTATTAAATTAGTAGACTAAGATTAGTTAAAGCCCAGGGCCATTGTGAAAATTATAAATTGGACCCGATCGAGTAATTAAAGTCGCTCGAGCCCAATCCAATTCAAAGTCCATGGTGAAAATTTGGGTCAAATTAAAGACAAAACCCAAGCTCAATATTTAGGTGCAAGAGCAACTACGCCTAAACCCATATAAGGCCCATGGAAATTCTTTATAAATAGAGGGCTTACCCCTTCATTTGAGAGAGGGAGAAAAAACTTAAAGTTGAAGCTCTAAAAATTAAAATTTTAAAACTCTAAAGATCCAAAGGTTGAAGCTTTAAAGATCTTAATAACACAATTCCCCTAAAACTTTGAAGATTAGAAGACATACTAATGTTTTGAAGATTGAAACTCCCAAGATCCAAATGAACAAAACTCTGAAGCTCTCAAATGCTGAAGATTGAAGCCTCTCAAGTTTGAAAAACTGGAAATTGAAACTATTAGAAACTTCAAAAAATTGTTGATTTCCACAAATTGACTGTATCTTCAATACCTACAAACCGAAGATTCAATCTCCTCAAACTGAAGAAAAAGCTCACAAGTCAATCAACAAGTCAAAGGGCGATCCGAGTTGATCAAGAAGCTAGAGGCTGATCAACAAGCCAGAGGACAATCCAAGCTGATCAACAAGCCAAAGATTGATCTGAATTAATCAACAAGCCAAATGTCGGTCCAAGAAGATCATCAAGCTCAAACATCGATCCTCCAAAGAAGATCATTAAGCCCAACGGCTAATCATCCAAGAAGATTGCTTAAGTATTAAAGTTTACTTTTCGAGAGAAAACATCCAAGGATTATGTATTAGAGATCGTACTCACTATGCAGAAAGTAATACAAAATACAGAGTTCAAATTCTACGAATTAAAGTTTTTAGAAATCTCATTGAACACTAATTAAATAACTATTTAAATTATTAATTGAGATTAGTTTTAATTTGATCATTCATAATGAACATATGATCATTATTGATTATTTATGAACAATTAATTATTTATTTTCATTCATTTTTAGGGATGTTTTTAAATATATCAAAAGGAATCAACTTATTTATAAATAGGTTTAAATACTACTTTAGTCCCTATAATTTTGATTTTGGTTCATTTTGATCTTTATACTTCAAATTGTTCATTTTGGTCCCCATACTTTCAACTTTTGTTCATTTTGATCCTCATACTTTAAGAATGTTCATTTTAGACCTTGTCCTTTTTAACTTTTATTCATTTTGGTTCTTATACTTTTAAAAAGTTGTCATTTTGGTCCCTTTATTTTCACTTTTAAAGGATGAAAATGGTTACATCTTAAAAATTCAACAACTAAAATAAACCAAAGTTGAAACTACAAAGATTAAAATGAATATTTTTAAAATATAGAGACTAAAATGAACCAAATTTGAAAGTATAGGGACTAAAATGTGTTGGGTTTTATGTCCTAAAACTCGTGGTTTGTAAATAATAAAACTTATTTTGAAAATTCAATAAGTTGTTATTGAATATATGTATTGTTTATTAGAAATCCAATAAACATAAAAGACTTATGACTATTACATGAGTACTTGAACTTTATGTGGAGACATAAAAGTGGATCAGGTTCGAGTAAATAGTCAAAATGATCTATAGTATATAAATAAAGTTGAGTACCTTATTTTGGTAACACTATTAGGTGCGACCTACTCTGTAGTTGTTACAAAGAGTTGTAAAGTGCTACAAACGAAGTGATCCTAATTCGTACGTGTTATGACATGAGGAGTGGGGGCGTCCTGTACAAATGGGTTTGTACGAGATCGGACCACGAAATCAGTCACTCTTACTTTATAACGTTATTTACTGTTTAAGAGTGACTATTTCAAAGCGATGACCCAGGTAACTTGACCTTAATCTTGAGCTAACTATGAGCTCCTGTTTATTTGGGATTATTCTTAGATTTGCATAGGTGAGGGTTGGCTCAACAACGCCGGCACAATAAACCTTCATTTCAGGGATAAGACCGGGTAGATAACTGGGAACATAGGGTGCAAGAAGGAATTCACTCCTACCCGCTTTTAGGGATAGTAGAGAGGTTGTTCCCTTAAGTGCTAATTTTGGGTCTTGAACAAGGGGCCCAACCCTCTCATTGGCCCGGAGGGACTCGGTTTGTTGATTGGATCACAAATCAATTGTTCATTAGAGGATCAGTGGGACTTAAGGAACAAGAGGTAATCTCGGGGGTAAAACAGACATTTGACCTAATCGTTATTACGAACAACTTGTGAAGGGTTAACTTACCCATCATGGTTATATCGAGTGGATATAATATATCTACAGTGAGGGGAGTTCAACTATGGGCTTTAGTGGAGTGACCTATTAGTGAACGAATGAGGTTTAATTCGGTGTAATGAGTTTAGCCAATTAATCTCGGATCGTTAGAGCGTATGATCTGTAGGTCTACGAGGTCCCCCAACAAGCTCGTAAATGGATTAGTTTTAGAGTAGTGTGATAAGTAATTTGAAACGTTCAAATTAGAATTAAAGGAATTAGTAATTATATGAGATATAATTACACATTTAATTCTAAGAATTAAACGAAATAGGAGAATTAATATTTAAATATGATTTAAATATATGAAGGTGTATTTGTGTAAAATTAATTTAATATTTGATATTAAATTTATTAGAATTAATTAAATTGTTTAAATAATTATTTATTAATTTTATTAGAAAAATTAATTTTGCAAAATTAATAATATTTTCAATTTTAGAAATCAAATTGATTTTTGAAATCATTTTGGTAAGAATTGAAAAGTTTAAAAACACAAAATGGAATGTTGGTTTTTTCCAATCACACCTTAACTAGTTCACACAAAACCCACCTATTTTGGCTTCAATAACTCCAAATATGAGTTGCATCTCATGCAGCGATCTTCTTTGCATGAAAATTCTACAATATATTGAGAAGATTGGAGTGGAATTGAGGCATGCATCTATAGAATTTTTGCTGAAAAAAATCGTGTTGAAAAAGTTGTTCTTCAAGTGGGTTGTAGCAATGAGTTCTTCTCCAAGTTCCCTTCATTCAAACTTATTTTGAGCTTTAAAACTCAATCTAAAGCTCCAAGAGAATAGCGGGGAAGATCTTGAGGTGGTCTACAACAAGATTTGGAGAAATTTGCAGCTGAGAATCAAGATTTCAAGGAGTTCTACAAAAGTATGGCTTGAAACCCTTTTGTTTTAGTATGAGCATGCTTTTGTTATTACCAAAATTAATGAATTAGAGTGCTTATTGATCCTTGTTTCTTTTGCTGCTTACTGATATACTCCAATAATTGGTATCAGAGCATCATTTAAGCACTCAATTTGGTTTAATTTTGGTGTGGTGGGTGTTTTTCATGAGTTATATGAACATGGTGCACTTATATGGTTTTCTAAGATTTGACATTTATTTTCTCTTTGATTTCTTGATTAAATTTGTAATTGGCTCTTGATTCATGAGCTTATATGTGTTCTCAAGAGTCTGTAATTTTTTTGGAGTCATTAGAGTTGAAATTAAGATGTAATTGAAGAAACAAGTGAAGAAGGCCGAGCTGCAGATTCCAGTTCTTTAGCTTCCACTCAAATCTAGGCGTTGAAGTGTTGTGCGCTAAACGATCGTATAGCTACGAGCGGTGAACGATGTGTAGATATGCTATACGATAGCACTACATGATCGTGTAGCTTTGTGTGGGCGCTGAATGATGTGTAGATCTATACGATAGCACTACACGATTGTGTAGCTTTGCGTGGGCACTGAACGATGTGTAGAGACATTATACGATAGCACTACACGATCGTGTAGTTTTGTTCGATGCTAGAAAATGGCGATACACGATAGTTGGAAGACGCTAAACGATCGTGTAGCTTTGTCCGACGCTAAACGATGGTAATATACGATAATTAGAAGACGCAAGGCGATGGCGCTACACGATCAGGCAGACACTACATGATCGCGCTAGACGATAGTCGTCAGTGCTACACGATGAGCCTTAGCGAGATTTCTTGCATGGAGCAAGAGTAGCCGGTTTGACCGATTTTCTTGAGGTCCTGTCCGGTTCAGCCTCAAAAGGTTTTTGGCTGGTCCGATTCAGGCTATTTTGGTTTGGTTTAAGTTGTTTGGGTTCGGTTTGAAGTGGTTCGAGCGGTCCGAAAGCAGTTTTGAAGTTGTCACCGGCTGTTTTGTAATAATTAGCTTTTTGTTTGCTTGCTCATGCCAAAACTAAAACCATATGAGCTTGTGTTTAATTATTTATGCATTTGATGTATGTTATAATTAAATAAATCTTGTATGAGCATACAGTATGCCATGTAGATTTAAATTCCCACCATATGAAGCATGTTACATGCATTGAAAGTATGTTATAAAATGTTATAATATATAGTATGCATAGTAGGGTTTCTTTTATTTAATATAATTGTTATATTAAATATTGAATGCCTTTGATGTATGTTGTGGATGTTTAGCATGTCTAAAATTTTGTAAGTTGTTATAAAATTGGGTTAGACATTTAAAATCCATAACAAAAAATAGTTGCATGCTCACGTAGGATAACCACTCGTTTTAATAGTTAAAATAGATCACTAAACTTGTAAAACTTGGGTTACAAACTCAACTGGTATATAATTCTGTCTAAGGCTGGGGGTACTTAAGTTGACGATCTACGGAACATCTCCTACCTGGGGACTATGGCCAAATTATTGAGCGGCGTTAACTGATTTTATGAGCGTACGTGAGCGATCTGAGGTAATAAAACGATTTATCACCTAGACATCATAGGTTTAAATCCCTTTATAAGTGTTATACTTGGATAAACCACTTAGACTTAGGGTAATTTATTTAGCCAAAATGAATTTAAGTATAAATTTACCCAATTAATAAAACACTTTAGTGAGAGTTTAATAACTTCTATATGATAAAGTTATTAGAACACTTCAATGGGAGATTAATAACATATACAATATGTTATTTTTAGCTCTCACATCCCTAAGAGTTCACAATCCATATTTAAGCGGTAATTCGTGTCACCCTGGGAGTGACCTCCATATGAAAAGTATTTTTAGCATAAATCTAAGTTTCGGTGAATAAGGGAAGTTGTTCAAACATAAATCAATTATATGATATATAGATTTCAACTGCCACGTCTCCACATAGTTTACAACGTGAGATTCATATGATGCTTTGTGTCACCCTGGGAGTGGCCTCCATACCGAAAGTGTTTGTATGAGTCAATAACAAGGTAAACGGGGGAAGTTGTTTATAGTAAGTGAGTGAAAGATATGTGTCAACATATCCTGCGGTCTCTTCCGTTAGTTTAGACCCTGAGATTCCTATGTTGCACCTACTGGTTTGCTTTAAGCAGCCCTTGCTAGTCGTTTAACGACGACTATCCCCACGGATGGTTGTAATATAGGATTCGAAACAACTCAAACTCCAGAAATGGATAAGATTTCTTAGGTCCATTCCCAACCTTGACTCTCCAATTCGGTAGCATAGTTGGGGCCGACCTCTGACGTTTAAAAATGGAGGGTTACACTTACAGAATTATTAAAGTGTCAGTAATTTCTGACCAAAAGCGATAGCTAAATGACTATCTGATATGAATTATTCTGAAGATAGTATTTAGTAAAAAATGTCTTGTTATAGTATCGTTGCAAAAGAATAAATCTTGGGTATATTATTACTTTGCTAAAACTTGATTGGATTTAAAAACAATTCACTTATAGAATTTGTTTATAATTTCAGAATGACGAGTTCACTAGTATAATTGTTGATGTCTGATAAATTGATAGGGGATAATTATGCAACCTGGAAATCAAATTTGAATACTATACTAGTGATAGACGATTTACGGTTCGTCTTAACAGAAGATTGTCCTCTTGTTCCGAGCTCTAACACAAACCGAACTATTTGGGATGCGTATGATAGACAGATCATGGAAAATAATAAAGCCCGTGCTTATATCCTCGCCAACATATCTGATGTTTTGGCAAAGAAACATGAGGATATAGGTACTGCCAAAGAGAATATGGAATCTCTACGAGGGATGTTCGGACAACCGTCCTTCTCCCTAAGGCATGATGCTATAAAGTACGTTTAAACTACCGCATGAAAGAGGGGGCATCTGTTCGTGAACATCTCCTAGACATGATGGTCCACTTTAATGTGGAGGAAGAAAACGACGTTGTTGTTGACGAGAGAAGTCAAGTCGGTTTTATTCTAGAATCTCTTCCAAAGAGTTTTCTGCAGTTCTGCACAAATGCACTAATGAATCAAATTGAATACAGTTTGACTACTTTGCCGAATGAGCTATAGGCTTACTAGACTATGTTGAGAACTAAAGGTCTGGAATCAGAAGTAAACGTTACTATCGCTGAAAAGAGAGGAACATCCTCCAAAAAGCCTGATGTTGCTTCCTCTTTACAGAGTAAGAGTATTCCTACTAAGAAGAGCAAAGGGAAAGGGAAGAAGAAACTCGCTGAAAGAAAGGCCAGAACAATGCTGCAGACAAAGGAAAGTGTACTATTTTGGTTTACCGTATTTATTATTTACTATCTAAACCAAAATAGTCTGTAGTCAAACATAGATGATTATAACCTAGACTAAAATAATTTATACTCCATACACAAATTATTGTAATTTACAGACTATTATAACCCACATAATAAACAACTTAATGCCCAAAACATACTCTAAGATGTTATTTCCACTATTTTATAAATTATGTTTTCAAATTTAGAAAAAAAAGTACACAACCTTTAAAAAAAAAATCATCTCTCTCAAATTAATCACACCTCATTATTAATTATATTTAAGTAACTTTAGTCTCAAAAATTAGAGTTTGCCAAATACATTAATCTTTTCATGCATTTTGAACCTAACCAAACACAAATTTCAATTTTCAATTTAAAAACTTCAAATTAGATCCAAGCGTGTTTTTAGCAAAAATTTTAAAAAATATATATATATTTTTTCGCTTACAATAAAATTCTCTTTTTTCAAAAATAAAATTTTAGATCACGAATCCAACAAAGCCTAAAGATTTTAAACTAAAAAAATGGTTAAACTATCATTTTGATCATTTCACGTTGAGTTCAATCCAATTTTATCTTGTACTTTCAAATTTTCAATTTTAGTTTTTATAATTTAATAAATCTTATTTGTCTCTACTATAGTTTATTATCATAAGTAATGTTCTCTATAAATTTTTAAGATATATTTACATATAGTCTTACACAAAAGTTATTATTACTATTATTTTAAAACAAAATTTATACAGATGAAGATCAAACCTTCCACCTCTAAAAAAGAAAATCATGTCAATTATTGTTGAATTGAACTCAGATTGACTGTTATTATTATTATTATTATTTAACCATTACAATTAAAAAAACAAAGGAATAACTAAATTAAAAATTATTAAAAACACCTGAGTAAACATATTTTTAGTACAATGATAGAATGAAGAATTGAACTTTCGATCTTAAAAGAGAAAAGTAATATCAATTACCATTGAACTAAACTCACTTTTTCAATATATTATTAAATTTAAGTGTCATTAAAAGTACACCAACTAAGTTTAAACAACTAAAAACACAGACTAAACTAAAGAACAAAAATCATATTGCAACTAAAAAAGGAAAGGAAAAAAAACATATATTCAAGAGAGAGAGAGAGATGTAAGGAATCCTTTTTTGGTAGCCATCAGATGTCAGTGCACAACTCTGATGAAGGAATCACAGCCGTCAAATTCTGATCATCAATCAAATCAGTACTCCCAGGTAGGCCCCACCTTACAATTTGTCCTTTCAGAATACTGTAAATTAAATTTTACCGAGGGGAGGGAATCCTAAAATTGAGATATAAAAGTTTTTAATTTAATTTTTTTATATTAAAAAAAATAATTTGTTTTTAGTGGGCAGGAGATGTAAGAGTAGGTGTTTGTGAATCAGAAGGCTGAAAATTTCTCCAAAAAGATCCAAGACTACTTCCCATCATGTTCATTATCACAGCTGACATTGCTGCTGGCAATGCCACCATTGCTGAACTGAAATGTGCTGTTGCCAAAACTACTCCTAGCGATGAATTTTGCATCCCAACCTGAAATTTCATATCATATCTTATCATATTTTCTCTATTTTCATTTCACTCTAGAAACAAAATGTCCTTTGAGTTTTGATCCATCTACCTCAAGGGATATAGCTCTTCGTTCTCGTTCCCGAAACCCTCCGATAGCCGCTATTATGTAGCTGCAAAATAGAATAATATAATGTTTAAAATTTCATAGTTTCCATTAGATTTAAGGAGGTGGTTGGGAGAAGGAGTTCGTTATTATAGCCTTAGATTATTATGGTTGAGTTATAATAATTTACATTTGGAATGTATATGTGTTTGATCTATAAACTATGTTAGTTTTATAAGGAAATAGTAAACATTATAGTAAAAAATAAAAAAAAAATGATGAATGTAAAATAATTAATACGGTAGCAAATGAGAGTTTTAAAATAATGTTAACAGTAGATCATTGAAGAATGTAAAATAGTATTTACTTTATCAAGATGTTATTATCATAATGTTAGGATAGTCTTGCTTCAAATACATCTTATATAGACGGTGAGACCCATTAAATGAAAATAACACGTGCATGTAGCTTAATTAATCCTTTCTTTCATAGGCATGGACGGTTTTATGGTCAAATATAGCCTGAATTGTGTTTCCCAAGAAGCCTATGAATTTTGGCTTCTAGTTAATCAAGATCTTATTCCTTTTCGAGTTACACTTCAAACTCAATCAATGTCCCTTGTTTTTTTTGATCCCATCTTGGGTTTTTGGTCAATTTTATGTAGAATCTATATGACCAATTGATACTTAAATAGGAGAGTATGAATTAAAATTACATCCCAATTAAAAGAATTATAATTAAAGATATGTGAGCATGATAAAAAACTACTCAAAATAATGGATGTTATAATCTATATTAATAAAAGTACACCTTCCTTTTTTTTGTAGTTTAATTATAAAACTAACATATTTTTGATGATCAACTACTATCTTTTCTACTCAATTCCCATTTTACCCTCTCTTGATGAGTACTACAAGTTTCAACTAGTTAACTTGTCTAACTCTTCATCTATATAAGTTGTTACAATCGAAGGTTTTAATCATTCAAGAAACCAAAGTCATGTCGATAAAGGAAGAAAGAGATGCAACTTACCCAACGAAGAAACCAGTGAGGTGTAATAAAAACACGGCAAGTATTACAACTCCCAACTCTCCAGATAACATCGTTTTAAAACCAATCCATGGTGATGCGTTGGAACTTAACGCTGAACTAACAAGTGATGATTTGAGACGAACTATATTCTCTGAAAAGACACTGATGAACCCAATACAACAATCAGTATAAAAAAAATGTATAGAAATAACATCTTCATGAAGTCTAGCAATAATTTAACAAATATTTTAATAGAAAAAACCTGCAAGCAAGGAGTGAGGAAGTTAACACTGCAAAAAGGGGTGAAAATGGTATGATTCGTTTCACCAGCTCGGGACAAGCTTTCTGCAAGTAAGAACCTACCAAAATAGGAACTACCACCACCTAAGCCAAGAAAGAAGACAATCATCGAAAATCACTTTAGGGTAATTTGCCATTCATGAAATCACTTTCGAAAATTTATCACAAGTAATTTTAAAAAGTTTTCATATTTCACAACTAGCACATTTTTAGAGAATTTGTTGAAATAATTTTTCTCTCGGTCCTCTTGAACTGAGGTCAATCTTGAATTCGAATAAAAATTTAACTTTTTTTTTTCTTCGTACATCCAGACTATCAATTTTTCTAACTTTTTTTGTGGAATGATAGTAAGACCAAGATCGTATTGTGATCTTTTTAAAATTTAAAAATCACACTCATCCTGAGATCCATTTGAATAATTGGCAAGTTTAGTTAGAAATAATTCTGGAAATAGAAATTAGGGGAATTTGAATAAAGTTTGAAAAGATTACGTAAGATCTAATATATGATTTGAAAAAATTACATGATATTTGAAATTTTGGTGTTCATCTTGGGCTAAAGTTTACTGAGAAAGTAAAAAAAAAAAAAACAAAAACAATAGTTTGAGTATTAGATGAAAAAGTTAAAATTTTATTTGAATCTCAATAATCGATGTAGATGAAAATGAATGATGCTAGCTGTGAAAGATGAAAATGACAACTATTTGTCATAAATATTTTCTAATCACGTTTAGTTTTATTTGTTTGACCTGAAGGGTGCTGAGAGAGAGCTTTACAGCATCGACGGGAATGAAAGCTCCGACCAATGTTTTCGTGAGAAATGGAGTGAGAAATACGGCTTCGAGAGTGGTGCATACAGTCATTATAATAGACAAAGGAACGTCGCCTCGAGCAATTAAAGTCACCTGAAATACTATTTAGTATTTAATTGGAAGCAATGATGAAGACTCATTGTAAAGTTGGAGATTTAAATTCTCATACTTTATTTAAGAAAATAAATTTTATTTTCTCTATAGAGATGAATACCTTTAATGTGTTGGTTGAAATTTTAAAAAAACCACATGAAAATTTTTAAACACTATTTCAAATTTCTATAAGATTTAGACGATCTTTTTTATTTAATTTAATCATTCAAAATTATTTTATTGTTTGATTTTACATGTTTAAAACATGGTTTACACATAATAAAAAACTGAATTTAAATATTTCAAAATCAATCTCAAACAAAGAGCGATTTCGGAATAATAAAATCACTTTTATCATGATTAGAAATTCATTCTAAAACATAGATTTAAATGATGTGAAATCAATTTAATATTTTAATTTATGTTAATAAAACATTTTTTTTACGAATTTATCTTCATCGTTGAATCATCCCAACTTAGCCCAACTCTATAAAATATGAGCTCAATCTCAACCCATATCCAAACTCATGGAAAAGAACTTTGAGTCCAGACATGATTGTTTAAACCTTCACTAGTTAAATCCATAATCTAACTCCGACCTTATCCAATTTGATCAAAATTTAGGTCGACCATAAAATACTAATTATATAATATTTTTTTTTAAAAAGTATATTTTTAAATTTTTATCTATCATCAATAGCTTTTAAACTTTATTACTACTATTATTTTACCTAATTTTGTTTTAAACCTTCAATTGTTTTTTTTTTTATTACATTTATTAAATGTTCTTATTATATTTAAATTTTTTTTCAAAACTTTTTATTATCTAACAACTATGATACATCTCCTACAAAAAGTATGATTTGAAAAGATAATATTAAAAAAATATATATATATAAAAACAATAATAATAACATAAGGAAACAAACATATATGCCAACAAACCAACCCCAACCTTCGAGAATTGAGCAGGGAGGAAAGAGAAATAAATAAAAGAATAAAAACAAAACAAAAAAGATGAAAGCAAATTACCACACTCGAAGCAATCCCTCCCGGGCAACATCCAAGCAAAATCAATCCCACCGAAAGCGGCGGCGGTAGCCCAAGAAACTTTCCGATGAGAGCTCCGACCACTGGCATAATTGCGTACTGAGCTACACATACATATAATATCTGACCACCAAAAATCTCGTAATATTATTTCTATTGTTAATTGATTTTGAGTTGAAATCTCGTGCTATATAACTCATGAAATTCAAGAAGATACCAAGTCAGGAAATATATTAAAAGATTTATATTGAAAAATTTAAGAAATCTCCCCATCTTTATAAAATATAGGTAAAGTTTCATGTTATATAATATGATGAAAGAGGACAGAAAAAGATAACACAGGTTGAAGATTTCAAATCTTCACATTCTCGGTAAGATATTTGAGTATTTTTGTGGTATTTAATTTAATAAATCAAAGGAAAAAACTCACAGAAAGTGGCCTCTGCATGAAGAGATTGAACAAATCCTTGAGTTGGAGAGTGAGTCCCATGGCCAACATAACCAAACCAAGAGCCAAGCTATACGAACCCGGCCCTCTCTGCACAAACCACGAGAACGTAGATGGTTTCAGGCAAGCCACAATGCCGCCGCCCGTTATATACAGAGGGAACAACCCCGCCGCTGTCGAAACAAATTTCGTCAAACGGCTAGTTCGCTTTTGCGGTGGCCGTGGCAACGACGGAAGCTCGGTATCTCGTTGAAGTGATCGAACTGTAGCGAGGTATCCAGGCGGCTTCGGCGGTGGGAGACGACGGAGGTTGAGCCTGAGAGGTGGGTAATAATGGCGCTGCTGCAAAGCCGGGGAAATCAAAGGGGTAAATTGCAGAGAGATTGAAGACATTTCGTGAATAGAATTATAAGATGAAGAAGACAATAGTTTTGGTTTGTGTGTTTTCCCAAAATGAAGGATCAAATAAATAAGTACATATCAATCTCTGGGTGCCAACTGCCATCGTGGCCTTGCTTGCCTTTAATAGTTTTTTTCTACAAAATTATTGGAGAGCTTTATTATATCTCAGTTTAATCTACTCACCTATATTATCTATGACGCATAGATACTTCATATGAAATAAAAAATTCATAAAAAATTCTTATAGATACGTATCGGATATAGATATTTTCCAGATACATATCTGACATGTGATTTGACGTATTTATTTCTACGCGTACATTTTTAAAAGAAAAAAGACAAGCAACTCATCTAATCTTTTCCAATCTAAAACTAGGTCATCTATTTAAAAAGTTCACTACTTAAGTCCAAAACTAAAAGAAAAAAAATAAATAAAGAACCAAACCCTAGAATCATCTAATCCTCTTCTTCACATTTGAGTCCCCACAAAGTCCACTAAAATATAAACCATTTGGATATTTTCAATAATTCAATGAAGAAGTTCTTCGTTTATCTTCATACTTTTCCCTCTAACCTTCTTCTTCTTTGTAATATGAGTCACTTTTCTATTATATTTTATTAATTATTGTACTTCAACATCTTAGATATTCTTTTTTTATATTGTATTTCAGTGTTTGTATTATATTTTGTGCTATTGTTATTAACTTGTATGCTAAATTTATCTATATCCTAGACTATTTTAAGAAAAAAAATGTATCTTCAATGTATCAGTATCTTCGTTTTTTTTAGAAATATATATATTAAAAAAATATATAAAAAAATGATGTATCCTTACTATCAGTATCTTAGTTTTTTAGAAACTGACGAATCGCCGTATCCGATCATATCCGTATCGTGTAACCGTATCCATATATGTGCTTCATAAATAATTATCTTTATCCATCAAAATATTGCTTTTACTGACTAATTATTGAATTCTTAAAAGAAAAATTTACTGCATTCAACTTCTGTGCAGCCCAAATTTTATCCAATAACACGTGGTCATTTTATTTTCTTCTAAAAAATATATTTTTTTTATATTTTTTTCTTTTATCTGATGAAAGAAAGAGAATAAAAGAGTTAGACGGTACCTAATCATTACTCTTCTTAAAAAGGAAAATTTCTTTTAGATATGGATGCCAAAATATATCTTATCTACCTAACTAACTTTTTTCCTCTTTCTTTCAAGTTAAAATATCACTTCAGTCTCTCTACTCTGTATCCCATTTCACTTTCGTTTGTGTATTTTTTTTTAAGGATTCGTGGGTATATTTTTAAATGCTTAAATTTTATCTTCTTGTTTTCGTTATATCATAAAATTAGTTTTTCTCGTTAGTTTAAAGTTAGTTTTTATCTAATTGAGAATTAAAAGTAATAATTATGATAAATTACAAATTTGATCTCTATAATTCGAAGAAAATTAGTATTTAGTCTCTATATTTTGATAAAATCTTATACGTAGTTCTTATGGTTTGATAAAAATTTTCATAAAAAAAGAGCATCTTGTCAAACTATATAAACTAAATTCTAATTTATAAACGGTATAGATTAACTTCTAATTTATATAAATCCTAGAGATCAAACTTGTAATTTAACTAGATACTTTCCATTCATTATAACACATTGAATACAAAGAAGGTTAATGCAAATAATTATTATTATATTTTTTTGAAAAAAAATTAAGAATAAAATTAACCACAGTTGAGATTTATTGAAAGTATGAAAATTAAGTTTGAATATTTGAAAATTTCCATAATAAAATAGATCAAGTCCTAAATTAAGGCTAAACTTGCATTTTAACATTTATAATAATTTTTTTATACATCATTTAGAATAATATTACAATACATGTGGAATGAAATATTAGAATCTATAATCCCTTAAAGAGTAGAAATGCATTAACCATTCAACCATATCACTATATTGTTATTTATATTCCAAGTTAACTTTTATATATACAATTGTGGTAACTGATATACACAATAATACGTATACCAATCACCTGATATATTTTATCGTTGATATATTAGTAAGTAAATTGATATATTTCTTTATAAAGTATATCATTTATGCAACTAATGATTTTAGTTGTGTCATGGTGGAAATTGTTTTTGTTTTTATTAATTTTTCCCTTTTTAGTGAAATTTTCCGTTGATGGTATGATTTAGATTTTGACGTTAATTTTCTTATATTTTCAAATTTATTATCTGAATTTGATGGTATAACTTACTTACAACTGTGTCAACTAATGTAACAAATATAAGTATATCATGTTAGTTTTTTATATTTTCAAAATTTTGATATGATTTTAATGGCATGTAAGTTATATTTAATTTGATATATTAATTATAGAATGTATATATACTTCATATTTCATATATTAATAGATCGATATATTAGATAAATAGGAAGAAAAACATATCAACAATATTGTTTACACTAAATATGAAGCATATCATTCAAAATTATATACTTAAAGTATAACGTTGGTATTTCAATTTATATATGTACAAATTAAATATACACTTCAAGTATATCATTAGTGTATCAATAGTATATATGTCATAGTTTATTCAAAATCCAATAATAAATATTACATTGGTGTATTAATAGTTTATCAACGGCTCATTCAAAATTCATTTAAAATTTAATAATGATGTATCAATAATATATTATTAGTTATTAAAAATTAATTGAAAGCACATCATTGGTGCATCAATTATATATCACCACTCATTCTGAATATATTTCAAGTATAAAATTGGTGTATTAATAGTATATCAATTACATTTATTCTAAACTAAATTCAAGTACAACGTTGGTCTATTAGTAGTATATCAATGTCAATTTGAAATTCATTTCAAGTATAATATTGGTTTATCATTAGTATATCACCATTCTTAAAAATATATTTGTTCCAGTAGATAATCATCTATTCAAAATTTAATTTCAAGCATAAGATTGGTGTAACAATAATTTATTAACAAACATTCAAAATAGTCACCAATAGAACAATTTGAACCATAATATAAGTTGATGATGATGTACTCAAAAACCAATACCCTAAAACAAATGTATAATGATTCAAATTTAGTCAACGAATAATAACAAGTGCATGAGCACTTGTTCACGAGTAAATTTAGTAATAACAATGCATAATACTCTAAAACAAAAGCATTAGCACTTGTTGATTGGTAAATTTGGCATATCAGTACTTCTTAAAAATATATTTGTTTTAGTATATTAGTAGTAGATAACAATTTATTCAAAATTCAATTTCAAGCATAACATTGGTGTAACAATAATTTATTCATATACATTCAAAATAGTTTCCAACAGAACGAAATGAACCATATTATAAGTTGATGATGATGTACTAAAAAAACAATACTCTAAAACAAATGCATAATGATTTAAATTAAGTCCACGAGTAATAATAAATGTATAAACACTTGTTGACCGGTAAATTTGGTATAATGAAAGTTAAAATTGATATACCAATAGTATAATTGTCCAATCTATTAAACATAAAGTATATCAGTTATACCGATATACCAAATATATAGTATATCAGTTAATCGATATACCAAACATAAAGTAAATAAGGGATATTAGTGATACACATCCTGATACATCAAATAGTGTAAAATTGAAATAAAAAAAAAAACGAAAATGAGATATGAGATATTTTTTTCTACATAAAATTTTTTTTAAAAAAAGCATTACTAAATTAAATTTTTTTAATTATTCTTACAAGTGGTCCATTTTAAATGTGTTTTTGTGGCGAATTATAAATTTAATCTTTGGTTTATTGATGATCTCTTGGTATTAAAAAAATTACACTAGATTGATTATTATTCTGATGGATTGTTTTTTTATTAAATTATTTGACGGAAACAATAAATTTAAAGTGACAAAATGAATGGTTTGTACTCCCGTGATCTAGGCGAATGTTTGAGAACGTGGAAAACGTTATTTTGTTTCATTTTTATTTTTAAAAACTTGTCCACCGAACACGTATTTTCTAATCTATTTGTTTTTTTAACTGTTTAATTTAATTATTTACCAAACAACCCCACCAACCCCCTTTCTCACATGACCCACTTGGTTTTGTACTACTAAAAAGTAGATTTAGTAGCTAAATTTTAAGTTTTTTTTTTGTACTTTTTGCTAGGGACAAACAAAAAAAATTAGATAATTTTAGAGGAAAAAAAAAAAAAAGCTACGAAAAGACTTAGGCTCAAATGGACCTAAGAAAGATAGAGATCTAAAATCACATGCTCGCCGGAGGCCAAACCTAGCTTTTCACTAAATGAGCATATATACGTGCTATTTTTTTTTGGAGTAGCTGCAAATATAGCAATTAGACATAAAATATTAGTATATGTAGTACATTATCAAAAAAAAAAAAAAAAAAAATTATAGACATAACAAAATTTAGATTTAGCTCACGAAGTCTATTAATGATAAATCATATCGTTGAGGAGAGTCTATACTGATAAGAGCCTATTAGCGATAGAGTTTACCACTAATAGATTTTGTTATATTTACAATTATTTAAAAGTTTTGCTATATACTTAATATTAACCCTAAAAGTGATATTTATTACAATGAATTGCCATTTAAGTTTATATTTTGTTAGTTTTGTGGTTGATTTTGTGAGTTTCAAGAGAATATTTGATTATTTTGTTTATTTTGTGATATCCAACTATCCGTGCAAATTAGAGAAATTAGAAGAAATAAAGATTTATTTTATGAGAAAAAATAAGGGTTTAATCCAGATTTTTTTAGGAATCTAAATCCAGAGAAAAATCAAGGTCCAACCAAAAGAAATCAATCATCCAAAATGTAATGTCTTGCATTTTTAGATCCAGTAAATTTTTGTCAATTGGTATTTGTTTTAGAGTGTATCTTGGTTAAGTAATTTTGAGGGAAAATTACAAAAACCACTCCTAAAGTGGTGGTAGTTGCAATTACACCCTTAAACTTTTAATGGTAAAAATTGAACTCTTAAACGTATGTAAGTGTTAAAATTAGACTCTTAAACTTTTGTAATCGTAAAAATTAGACCTCGAAACATTTAAGATTAAAAATGGAACTTAAAACTTGACCCGAATCTTGAAACAAGATGGAACCATACTTCTTAACGTTTCTACTGGATTTTTGGCTGTCCCGAGCAATTTTTAATAGTGCATAAGCCGCAATTCGTGATCGATTTGTTGCTTAAAAGGGAATTTTAAGAGGACATTCGAAGGGTAGGCGAAATGGAAGAACGTAATTGCTATCATTCCAAGCCAACAAAAGTGCCATTACATGAGAGAGGAGTAGAGAAGAAAGGACAGAACGAAACAAAATAACGCTATATGGAATTTGGTATTCATATTACCAGAAGAAAAAACAGACCTCGATTCCCAAATCTACCTCTCCAAGCTGTTTATGATGTCTAAGTTTTCCATGTTTGAACTTGTCCCAAACTTTAGAAATTTGACACTTAAACTTATAAATTTGCAAGATCGGGGTCCAATTTTAATATTTCTCCAAGTTTTAGGGTTCAATTTTTATCATTAAATGTTTAGGGGTCCAATTTTTACAACCAAAAAAGTTTAAGGGTCTAATTTTAACTACCGAAAGTTTAAGAGTATATTTGCATCTACTATTATACTTCATGATATTTTTGCAATTTACCCTAATTTTGATTTCATTTAGATTAAAGCATTTTGTTAATTGGAGTTAAGTATTGGATGTAACTGGGTTATTTGGGTGGTTGAACTCTAATTTGGGTAAATTAGGTTTAAAATATATTAATTTAAGATATTTAAGTTTTTGAATTTTGTGGATCAACGTTTTGAGTTGAGACATAAAATATACTCTTCGGATTGTTGAGATAAGTTTGAAAGAACCAAATTTATCTTTTACATTTAAGATTGGGTTCTTGTATCTGTGGTTAGTGAATTAAAGATTTAGTTGGAGCTTTGAAATAAAAAAGTTTTTGTGAAAAATAATTGTGCTTTATTTATGAGGCCTTCCCCTTCTGCTAAGTCTTATTCTCTGGTGAGAAATCGACCTATAAATGTGGAGATTCACTCCTTGCTTGTCGTTGGATCACTATTGGAGCTGGCTACCTTCTAACGAACAGGATTTGACGACAACAAACAGTCACGAACGACAATCGTCAAGTAAATGTAACCTGCAAAACAAAAACCCATAACAGGCTGAGTCGTGGATCTCGCTCTCTTTAAGGCGTTTCGCAGCTCTGCCAAATTATGCAAGCAGTTCTATGAATTGTCACATCATCCCTAGGATAGAACAACCAAGAATAGATAATACTATCTCGATCGGAGTAGCACTATGACCAATCGAAAACTCACACCCTTCAGACTGACTTGCTCGGAAAACGAGAATGGAAGAAAGAAAGGGGGTGAGAGAGAGTATGGAGAATTGAGTTGTGTCTAAATGCCAAATGGTTTGCGCCTTTCATAGGCCTCGAGGGCCAATAGAAGATGATGCAAAGAATCCACTGTTGGGGTTGATGCCCTAAACTCCCGTTGGGTCCTGTAGTTTGTAAACACTGTATTGAACAAACGCTTGTGATGCAATAATATATGATATTTTCTTCATTGTTGTCTATGAAGCATGAGATGTTTTAATTGCTTTACCACAAACCAATAAACTAAGATCCCTGGTTGTTGTTGTAACTTAAGCATGTATGTGGAGACACATAGGTGGATCATACCTTAAGTGATAACCAAAATGGTCTGTAGTATATGGATATAGGAGGGAAACCTTCTCTTGGTGACACTATGGATGCGACCCATTTTGTAGAGAGTTACAAGTGTTGTAACTAGCTATAGATGGTCTGAACCTGATCATTCATGTGAGGACATGTGAGCAGGAGCGTCCTATACAAAGGAGTTTGTATAAGACCTAACCACGAAGTATATTAGTCTCGTTATATAACGCCATTCATAACAGAGACGTCACTTCACTAGGTTGACCATAGGTAACATTGTTGGGATTGGTGTCCTAATTCTCCCGGAGTCTCGCAGTTTGTAATCTATACACATTGTTATGAATAAAATAAGAGTTATTTTATTTGGCATTTATTCATATCCAATAAACAAAGCTCCATGGTTATTGTATGTAAACTTAAGCATGTATATGAGATATACAAGTGGATCATGCCTTAAGTGATACCCTAAATAGGTTTGTAGTATAAGGATTAAGGAGGGATACTTGATCCTGGTGACACTACGGATACGACCTACTTTGTAGAGGTTTGCAAATGTTGTGAACTACTAAGATGGTAGATTCTGACCATTCATGTGGAGACATGCGAGTGGGGGTGTCCTATACAAAGAGTTTATATAAATAGGTCACATACCGTTGGAGCTTCGACCTACAGGTCCATAAGGTCCCCTTGGTAGCTCAATGGATTCAAGTTGAGAATTAGTTCTTGGTGTTGATTTGAAGTGTTCAAATTTACAAGAGGTAATTTGATTATATATGATATGATCGGTGTGATGTATGAGATACACCAAGTGGAGGATTAATGTAAATTTACATTAAGTACCATGAAATAGAAAAAAAAAATTATGGCTTATATGTTTCATGAGATGAAATATTAAAACTATAGGTTATAAATATAGTATGGTAAGTTTGTTATCATATATATCTATAATAATACTAATTATTGCATAATTATCTATTTTTCTCTAATAATCAATTGAGGGGGAGGTTATTGGTGGTTTCATGGTAACCGTGAGATAAAAGGAAAAATATTTTCCTAAATTTGGTAGTTGATGAATGAGAATTACCATTCTTGGAAACATCTCACGGAAAGGATGTCAAGTGAATGAGATTCACTAAACGATAGCTGAAGAAGAGACTATACGATCGTAGAGTGACACTACACGATAGTCACTCAGTTGGCCTTTAGCTAAACGATCATGGAGCTTTTGCTAAATGGTTACATAGCGTTTGTTAAACCATTGGGCATCGTCTATATGATAGACCTTGTCATCTCCCACTTGCTCAATCGTTTACACGATTATTCTTTCTCCTGTCTTTGTCTTTAACCAAGTCCACATAGAGCCCAACTTCTGGATTCTCACATCGAGAATACCAAGGTAGCTATTGTGGTGGTGTCATACTCAACTCGACATAGTCGAAATTTTGGAGGCCGTCCGTTGTGTTCGTGATCTTGGAGATTGCTGAGTTCATGGTCCCTGTGACTGTGCTGTGGTGCAGTCGAAGTGTTGGAGCGTTCGTGATTGCTGTCTTGCTGATTGTACGAGCGTCCGAGATCGAGGGTGTTTGAAGATGAGTCTTCAAAGGTATGTTTATTATATCTCTTGATCTTATATAAAACATGCTGTAATTTCGTTGTATGCATGACCAATTAGTTTCGTTTCTTGATTGTAATTGTTTATGTTCAAATACGAATGTAATTTAGAACGATCATTTCACTACTTATGGAAATCCTCACGTCCGATTTTCATCAAACATGACCTCAATCCTGAGTGAGTTGGGAACTCTTGCCTTTGAGGGCGGTCCTTTGATTTGCATGGGTGCGAGTGGCCAGATTGCCGACTCAAACCTACCACTTTGGGGATTCGTCTGATTTGGGAGCTGGGAACTCAGCTACACAAGATGAAATTCACTCCTTTCCCGAAGTAGGGGTAAGTATATAGATTGCTCTTTTAAGGGTTGATTCCGGGGCTTGAATGATGTGGCGCCACACACCTTTTCATGGCCCGAGAGGTGTCCACACATAGTAAGACTATATTATATTGTTCATTAGAGGGATTAGTGATACTTAAGAAGTTAGATGTAATTACAGAGGTAAAACGGTAAATTGGCCCAACTGTACTTACGAGCATCTGTGAAGGGTTATCGTACTGTTGACTAGTTATATCCGATGGACAAATAAATATATCTATGGTGAGAAGAGTGTAGCTTTCGATCTTTAGAGTAGTGCCTGACAGTTAACGATGTTGGATCTCGTGGCTAAAGACTTTAGTCAATTATTCACGTACCGTTGGAGCTTCAAGCCACAGGTCTATAAGGTCTCCTTGGTAGCTCAATGGATTCAAGTTGAGAATAAGTTTTTGGGTCAGTTTGAAGTGTTCAGATTGACAAGAGGGAATTTGGTTATATATGATACGATTAAACTGGTTAATTATATATGATATAGTTGACATGATGTATGAGATACATCAATTGGAGGAAAAGGATATAAATATGATTTATATCCAGTGGAGGAGAAAGGGACTATGGTTTAAATGTTGCATATGATGTGATATTAAAACTATAGTTTATAAATATAATATGATAAATTAGTTATTATATTTATTTATAATTAAAAATAATTATGAGATAATTGTAGGTGGTTTTCTCCATAACTGTGCGTGAAAGTGGGAGGTTTCATTCAGTTTTCATAACTGAAGGATAAAATGAAAATTGTTTTCATTTTGTAGAGAATCGGTTAATCCTTCACTTGTACATTGCCCATCGTATAGCTAATGAGAGCCTATACATAGCTCAAGTTTTCCTAAAAAATCGTGTACATGCGTAATGGACCTAAACGATCATACAACTTTTACTAAACGATCGCGCGCGGGAGCGAGATTCTGTAAACAATTAGACCCGATTACCTAAATGATCGTGCACCTTTTCTAAATGATCAAGCACTCGTCTATACAATAAACTCCAAATCTCACCCACTTTCTTGGTCGTTGAATACGATTGTGTTTCCTCATTCCCTCTACCAAATCCAACAGAGCCTATATCTCCTAATTCTCACTCTGACCTAGATTCTCACTTTGAGAATACCAAGGTCACTGAGTGATGGTGTCCAAGTTGTTGCCTATTCGTTGAGAATTTCGTTTAGTTGCTGAGTGATAGTGAGATTTGGTAGACGATTGTCTTGACGTTGCAGCCACAACGAGAGGTGCTATTCCTTGACGAGAGCGAGAGAAAGACAGAAGAAGTGTTCTTCAAAGGTGAGTCTCTCGGCCTTTTGTATTTAATTCATTGAAAGCATGCCATAATTTATTATGTGATGCATAACTTGTGTATGTTTGTGAATGATGTATTTCTGCCATAATGAATTTGGAACGATCTTGCTTCTATTCATACGTACTCTTTATAAGAGTTCCTTCAATTGGTATCAAAGTCAAGTTCTGATATTCCAAATCCATTGTTGTATAGAATAGCATTTACATTCTCGGTGGGTAAAGCATATCTGTATACTGTTTAAATGTTAAATAGTTTTGTGGATGTGGATTAATGGAGTTTTCTAGGATGATGCCTCTGGTTATTTAATTCTTTTACATTCAAAGTGAATTGTAAGAGCCCCTGTGTTTTTGGGTATATTAACTTACTATCGAGTCTGTAATTCAAAGAGTTTGAGTCTCTATGAGTCGCTCGTGATGAGGTTTCAAGGTAAGAAGTTGAGCTGTACTTTGAGGATGAAGACGACCAAGTGTTGGTCAGGTCGTGTAAATGATGAGGTAAGCAATCGTTGAGTATGAGATATTCGGTAGCAAGGTGAACGTGCGCGCACTGAACGATCATGTAGCTCAGCAAGCTTCATCGCTAAGTTACTGACTATACGATCCCAGAGTAAAATGTTACTTAAGTGCTTGCTCTATGACATCTAAACGATCGTGCTTCATAGCAATGTCGTCGTCTAAACGATTGTTTAAGACTTGCACGTTTGAATTTGGTGCACTAAACGATCGAGTGCCTCAATAAAAAAGACATGCATCATCTTTATATTATAAGTGTTAAAGTATAAGGGTGTATGGAAACATGTTTACTTTGTTCATTACATAGTATATAAAAGTTATATATAGTAATGAATGGACATTGCATGAAGCATGACACATAGGTTAAATTTATAAGAGTTATAAATACCTAGTTGTGCATGGCAATGTATATGGGTTTTGATTGTTTCTTTTATAAGAGTTATAAAGGAAATTAGAACTAAAATCAATAAGAAAGACATGCATGCGAACTTAAGCTTGAATCATGGTTTTAAAAGAGTTTTAAAACTTGGTGGAGATAGACCTAAGATCATGTTCTAATGAGATTAGCAACATAAGGTTTAATTTTGTAATCAGTTTAATAGGATTAAATTGACTAATAAAATATTAAATATGTAGAAAATCTATCTATAAGGGACCTTTTGTCTTAGGTGGATTTTGTCTAGGCTGGGGTACTTAAGCTGACGGAAACGTAACACCCCTATCTAAGAACTTACCTGGAAAGGTGAATTAAATCGATTTGATGCATGCATGCAAATTTGAAGACAGTCCGTTAAAGAGTTTAATCAGACTACTTGAACTTGTTTAATTTCAAAGACAAGAGTTGTTTTTGAGAAAATTAAATTGACTTAGATAAAACCAGTAGCTGAATGGTCTAAATTAATGAAATCCTAGGTAGAACATTTAGTGGGAAGTACTTGGGGTATATGATACTTCATTTAAACCTCTTCGCATTTCTGCCTTTATGTTCACACCGTGAGATCTATCCTTGGCCTCGTGACACTCTGGAAGTGTCCCTCTGAAGGATGGTATTTGGGTAGGTCAATATCAAGGTGAATAGAGAGAATGTTCATAGTAAGTGGGAGCGGGACGTGCGACAACATATCCCACGGTCTCTCTGATTAGGTTGGATAACGTTTCTGTACATCGCCTCGAGGCATCCTGGGAATGTCCCCCTATAAGATGGCAGTTTTGCATGACTCTTTATCTTTACTCCTGTATAGGATAAGGTCACTTTATTCTCTTGTCCTAATCTACTTTTTCCCTACAGTGGGCGCATTAGAGTGGGACTCTAGGGCCGAAAATGACAGGTTACACTTACGCGAAATTGTTAAGGGTTAACAGTTCTGGACCGAAAAATGGTGACTGTTAGGGTCAGTTACAAGAGTTGTTTCTGTCTAATGGTTGAGAGTGTCTCATCCCAGTGAAGGGGCATCTAATCACCCCACCAATGATGTTTGTCCTGCCTCGCTGAGGCATCATTGCGAAATAGAAGTCTTTTCACTTAGGATACTTAAAAATTATTTTGCTAAAACTAAAATTGGTGTTAAAAATGTGGTATTTCATAGACTCATTAAGTTTGTTCATTTTTCAGCAACGTAATTATGGCTACCGCCACATTACCTCTATTATGCACCGAAAAACTAACTGGCGAAAACTACACTAGTTGAAAGCACCCGATCACAACAATATTAATCATCAATGACCTGAGGTTCGTCCTTACGGAGGAGTGTCCTCCTATTCCACCTCAAAATGCCACTCAAAATGTTCAGACAAGAAGGCTCGAGCTTACATCTTGGCCAGTTTTAATGACGTTTTGGCCAAGAAGCATGAGCCTATGGTCTCAGCACGTGAGATCATGGAGTCCCTGCGGGGGATGTTCAGACAATCGTCTGGATAGCTCAAGCACGAAGCTCTCAAATGCATCTTAAACTCCAAAATGGAGGAAGGCACCTCTGTTCGTGAACATTTGCTTAACATGATGGTCCACTTCAATGTGGTAGAGATGAATGGATTGCGCAACGATAAGGGTAGCCAGATTAGCATCATCCTACATTCGTTGTCGGATAGATTCCTACACTTTGTTAGTAATGTGATATTGAACAAAGTGGACGATACCTTTACAACTCTCTTCAACGAGTTACAGACATTCCAATTCTTACTGAAAAGTAAGGAGAAGAAGGTTGGTGAGGCAAATGTTGCCTCGTCTTCAAATTCGTTCCATCAAGGTTTGACCTCAGGAACTAAGTTTGCACCTTCTACTTCTAACACTACCAAGTGGAAGAAGAAGAAGAAGGGTGGTAAGAAGAAGGGGAAGGCACCTGCTAACCCACAGCCTGTCGCCTAATGGGGAAGGTGACCAAAGCCCGTTAACAAAGGAAAATGTTTCCATTGCAACAAGGATGGGAACTGGAAGAGGAATTGTCCTCGCTGGATCAAGGAGAAGAAGAAGGCTAAGGCCAAGGCAAAATAAGGTAAAGATGATTTACTAGTTTTGGAAACCTTTTTAGTGAAGACTGATGATTCTGCCTGGATTATTGACTCTAGGGCTACTAATCATGTTTGTTCTTATTTTCTGGGGATTATTTCCTGGCGGCAGCTAGAGGCTGGAGAGATGACGATGCGAGTAGGCACCGGGCACGCCGTCTCAGCTATGGCAGTGGGAAGGATCCAGTTGACTTTACAGAAGAAGTTTATCATTTTGAATGATGTTTATGTAGTTCGTGAGTTAAAGTGGAACTTGATTTCTATAAAGTGTCTGATACAGTGTAATTATACTCTTAATTTTCATTTGAATAAAGTGTTTACTCATAAAGATGGAGTTGAAATCTGTTTAGCAAATCTGGAAAACAACTTGTATATGCTAAGGCCGTTAGCAATGAGTTCCCTCCATAATATAGAGACGTTTAAAACTACTGTAACTCAAAATCAACGACAAATAACCATAGTTACATTTGTTTCCTTATGTACCACTAATCCCTCTAATGAACATAAGTTATAGTCTACTATGACCGAGTCTTCTCTTCCAAAGAGAAGCTATGGCCACTATGTTCAAGCCCCGGAATTAGCCCTTAAGGGATCAATCTCTCTACTTATCCTTGCTTCGAGAAAGGAGTGAATTCCATCTTGTGGATTGAGTTCCCAGCTCCTATATCAGATAAGTCCCCAAAAAGGTAGACATGTTGAGTTGGTAATTTGGCCACTCTCACCTATACTAATCAAAAGACCGCCCTCAAAGGTTGGAGTTGCCAAAACACTCAGAATTGAGATCGTGTCACCTATGGTCGTTTAGGTGAGATGTAAGTCTTCAGTATCAACCATGTTATATACAGAGTCTAGTCATCTCATGGTCCAGGTCTTATACAAACTCTTTGTATAGGACACCTCCGCTGCACGTCTCCACATAAATGGTTAGGATCTACCATCTGTAGTAGTTTACAACACTTGCAAACCTCTACAAAGCGGGCTGTATCCGTAGTGTCACAAGGATCAGGTATCCCACCTTAATCCTTATGCTACAGACCTATTTAGGTTATCACTTAAGGCATGATCCACTTGAATATCACATATACATGCTTAATTTCACATAAGATAACCAAGGAGCTTTGTTTATTGGATATGAGTAAATGCTAGAGTTAAATAACACTTATTTTATTCATTAAACAATGTGTATATTTACAAAACAATGAGACTCCGGGAGAATTAGGACACCAATCCCAACAATCTCCCACTTTTTCTAATGACTCGGGACCAACAACCACAAATCAATAAACTAAGATCCTTGGTTGTCGTTGTAATTTAAGCATGTATGTGGAGACATACAGGTGGATCATGCCTTAAGTGATAACCAAAATAGTCTGTAGTATATAGATATAGGAGGGAAACCTTATCCTAGTGACACTACGGATGCGACCCGCTTTGTAGAGAGTTACAAGTGTTGTGACTTGCTACAGATGATTTGATCCTGATCATTCATGTGGAGACATGCGAGCGAGGACGTTCTATACAAAGGACTTTGTATAGGACTGGACCATGAAGTTTATTAGACTCATTACATATCGTTGTTTGATAGAGACTTCACTTCACTAGAATTAGCATAGGTAATATGACCTCAATCTTGAGTGTGTTGGGAACTTCTGCCTTTGACGGCGGTCCTTTAATTTGCATGGATGCTGGCCAGATTGCCGACTAAAACCTACCACTTTGGGGATTCGTTTAATTTGGGAGCTGGAAAGGAGGAAACAAGATCGTATTCAATGACCAAGCAAGTGGGAGAGATTTGGAGTCTATCGTATAGACGGGTGCTTCATCGTTCAGAAAAGGTGCACGATCGTTTAGGTAATCAGGTCTGATCGTTTAGACGATCATTTAGAAACTGAGAGGCTCTAAACGAGTTGTTTAGATCTTTTGTCGTTTATTTTGTGTTATGACAGTTTTAAACATCTCTATGTTATGGAGGGAACTCATTGCTAACGGCCTTAGCACATACATATTGTTTTCTAAATTTGCTGAGCAAAACGCGCGGAGCCACCACACGTGTAGGTGCACGTGAAACGCGCGGAAGACTTGACCAGCACCCTCTGCTCACGACATGTGAAGCTGTTGAATGAAGAATTAAATAAAAATAAAAAGTAAAATATTACTAATAATAAATTTTATTATTTTTTTAAAAATAATCACACACCCTCGTCTCGCCTCACCTCGTCGACAGACGAACGGCGGTGACGGCGTGCACGTGGGATGTCCACCATACCCACACTTACCTATCTTCTTACTCCCTCTAAAACATGGGTACCCCTTGGAGCCCAAAAACCCATAACCTAAGGTGGGAGTATAAGAAGAAGACTCTTCTTTCAAAATTAAGGAATGTAGGATTTTCAACCAAATGTTTCTTTTCCTTTTCTTTTAAAACTTAAATTTTCACCAACAACCCCCCACTTAAAAATTTAAAACATAAGAAAAGCATTTTCCATTGAGCAATATCAGCCTATACAACATTATGCATAAGCAAAGGTGTCTTACGACTTGAACCTTTATGTAGTGTAGATGATTCAAAATATACTAGAGTAATTCTTGGTTTTGAACTCTATCTCTAACAACATCTCACACATAACATCATTAGGGTGTAGTTCGAAAGCCCGTGCTTTAAGACCTAATATGTGTATCCCAATTTAGTGAACGCTCTAGAGAGTTTGTCAAGAACTCCTTAGGAAGCGACCCCCACTTCCAATTCACATAGGTGAGTCTATCAAGAGTACTTCTGTAGCTAGGTACCCCACTTAACATCAATTATAGATCTCATTAAGAATTAAGTTGAACCTTTATTACGCTTCAAGATATCATGCTCAGACTCTAGATCATAGGAAAGGAGCTCTGTGTTCGTTTTAGCATGATTCACTTCATATCACATGTGATTAGTTACTACTCATTGAACCTGTTTCTTGGAATCTCCAGTCTATAGGTTGGGTTTTCCTCATAGTGATTCAACTTTCTATAGGCATGAGCCACATTCTTTTTGAAGTTTTGAATCCTTCTCTCTGGCCAGACTTTTCATCAAAGGATCTGCCAAGTTTTCATCAGTTTGTATATGATCCACTTGTAGGAATATATCAATATGCAACGGAAGCAATAAGGATCAATAAGTATTCTAATTCATCAATTTGGCTATAAATGAAGCATGCTCATGCAATAATAAGAGGATTTCAAATAATACTTTTGTAGAACCTTTTGAATCACGAATTCAGCTGCAAATCTTTTCCAAACCTCGTTGTGAACAACTTCAAAATCTTTCCTACTATTCTCTTGAAGCTTTAGATTGAGTTTTGGGACTCAAAATAAGCTTGAATGAAGGGAATTTGGCGAAGAACTCACTGCTGCACCCACTTGAAGAACAACTTTCTTCAACTCGAATTTTTCAACAAAAACTCAACTAATACGCCCTCAACTCCACTTCCATCTTCTCTATTTATTGCAGGACATTCATGCAAAGAAGAAGGTTGCATGAGGTGTAGCTCATGCTTGGAAGATTGAATCAAGAAATGGTGAGAAAATGAGTGAGCTATTTGTTTGTTAGTGGAGAAATCCCATATTTCAATTTTGTATTTTTCCAATTTTAATTTTTTTTTTTATAAATTGATTTCCAAAATCAAATTAGTTTTCAAAATTAAAACTTTATTAGTTTTACAAAATTAATTTCATAATAAAATTAATAATAAATAATTAATTAAATAATTTAATTAATTCTAATTAATTCTAATTAATTTAATATCAAATATTAAATTAATTTTACAAAAATTCCACATTCATGAATTTAATATTTAAATCATATTTAAATATTAATTAAATTCTCCAATTCCGTTTAATTCTAAAATTAAATGCGTAATTATATATGATATAATTACTAATTCCCCTAATTCTAATTTGAACGTTTCAAATTAACTTATCACGCTACTCTAAAGTTAATCCATTTAAGAGCTAGTAGGGGGACCTTGTTGACCTATAAATCATGGGCTCCAACGATTCGAGATTAGTTGGCTAAACTCTTTACATCGAATTAACCCCCATTCGTTGACTAATGGGTCACTCCACTAAAGCCCATAGTTGCACTCCCCTCACTGTAGATATATTATGTCCACTCGATATAACAATGATTAATAAGTTAACCCTTCACAGGTTGTTCATAATAACGACTGGGTTAAATGTCTGTTTTACCTCTGAGATTACTTCTTGTTCCTTAAGTCCCACAGATCCTCTAATGAAAAATTGATTTGTGATCTAATCATCAAACCGAGTCCCTTTTGGGCAAATAAGAGGGTAGAGCTCCTTGTTCAAGACCCAGAGTTAGCACTTAAGGGAATAACCTCTCTACTATCCTTAAAAGTGGGTACGAATGAATTCCATCTTGGACCCTATGTCCCCATCTATCTACCTGATTTTACCCCTGAAATGGAGGTTTATTGAGCTGGCGTTGTTGAGCCAACCCTCACCTATGCAAATCTAAGGATAATCCTGAATAAACATGAGTTCATAGTTAGCTCAGGATTAAGGTCAAGTTACCTAGGCCATCACTTTGAAATAGTCAAACATAAATAGTAAACAACATTATAAAGTAAGAGTGACTAATTTCTTGGTCTGATCTTGTAAAGAGTGACGAATTTCTTGGTCTGATCTTGTACAAACTCATTGCACATGACACCCCCACTCCTCATGTCATAACATGTACGAATTAGGATCACATCGTCTATAGCACTTGACAACTCCTTGTAACAACTACAGAGTAGGCAACATCTGATAGTGTTACCAGGATAAGATACCCAACCTTATTCATATAATATAGATCATTTTGACTATTTACTTGAACCTGATCCACCTTTATGTCTCCATATAAAGTTCAAGTACTTATGTAATAGTCATGGTCTTTTAGTTTATTGGATTTCTAAAACAAAATAAGCAATACATATTTTCAATACCAATTTATTGAATTTTCAGAATAAGATGAGTTTTAGGTCATAAAACCCAACAAACTCCCACTTGGACTAAAACTCCAGAGGTAACTTATATATCCAAATATATAAAATTGTGTTTCTGAGTTTTACAGAGAAATACAATAAAGTAGGGCATCACATATCCATGATTTACCATACAGTATCTCATACCCGATTTTCTTACCAATGAGAGGGTGGGGCCCTTGTTCAAGACCTGGAGTCAGCACTTAAGGGAATAACCTCTCTACTATCCCTAAAGACATATAGGGGTGAATTCCATCTTGCACCCTATGTCCCCAGCTATCTACCCGGTCTTACCTCTGAAATGGAGGTTTATTGAGCCGACGCTGTTGAGCCAACCATCATCTATGAAAATCTAAGGATAATCCTGAATAAATAGGAGTTCATAGTTAGCTCAAGATTAAGGTCAAGTTACCTAGGTCATCACTTTGAAATAGTCAGTCTTAAATAGTAAACAACGTTATAAAGTAAGAGTGACTAATTTCGTGGTCCGATCTTGTACAAACTCATTACATAGGACGCCCCCACTCCTCATGTCATAACATGTATGAATTAAGATCACATCATCTGTAGTACTTTACAACTCCTTGTAACAACTACAGAGTGGGCCACATCCAAAAGTGTTACCAGAATAAAGTACTCAATCGTATTCATATACTATAGATCCTTTTGACTATTTACTTGAACCTGATTTACCTTCATGTCTCCACAAAAAGTTCAAGTACTTATGTAGTAGTCACGGTCTTTTAGTTTATTGGATTTCTAAAATGAAATAAGAAATACATATTTTCAATAACAACTTATTGAATTTTCAGAATAAGTTTTATTGTTTACAAACTATGAGTTTTAGGACATAAAACCCAACACCACTCTAACTGCACCAGTAGTGAGGAACTTTTTAATGGTACTGTGCTTACGACGTATTTGTCGTCTCTTTTTTTTGTAGTAACAGTTCTGAACTTTTGCGATTGCTACAATACTATCGCAATGGATCAATATGGCTGGTACCGGCATTTTCCATAGGGGAATCTCTGATAGTAGACTTTTAAGCTAGCCTGCTTTTTTCACTAGCTGTTGCTAGTGCTATCATTTCTTACTTCATCATTGATTGGGCTAAAATAGTATATTTCTTGGACTTCCAAGAGACAACTTTGCCTACTATATAAAAATATAGCCGCTTGCAGTTTTTGAATCATCCAAGAGGGAGTTCCAGTCGGCATTGTTGAACCCTTCCAAGACAGTGGGAAACTTCTGATAATGTAATTCTAGGTTTTAGGTTTTCTTTAAGTACCTTAGAACACTTTCTATAGCATTCTAATACTCTATACTTAGTCTACTTATAAACCTACAAAGTAATCCTACAAGGTAAGCTATATCAGGCCCAGTGCAGTTAACAACGTACCTGAGATTGTCTATGATGCTCACATACTCAGTTTGACCAACACTGTCACCAGTGTTCTTCAACAACTTAACACTAGGATCATAAGGAGTACATATTAGTTTACATTCAAAGTAATTATATTTCTTTAAAATCTTTTCTACATAGTGAGATTTATCTAAAGAAATTCCCTTTTCAGACCTAGTCACTTTTATGCCTAAGATTACACTCGGTTCTCCTTAGTCTTTCATATCGAAGTTTGCACTCAACATATTTTACATCATTTATGACGTGCAAGTTCGACCCAAAGATTAAAAAATCATCTACATATATACATAAGATAGTTCGAAGATTATTTTTAAGTTTTTAGTAGATGCATTTGTCACTTTCATTGACCTTGAAACCTTTAGATAAGATTAGGTTATTAAACTTTTCATGCCATTGCTTAGGAGTTTGTTTCAAACCATATAGAGATTTATCTAGTTTACGACCCTTATTCTCTTCACCATGGACTATAAAGCCCTCAAGTTGTTTCATATAAATCTCTTCTTCAAGTTCAACATTTAGGAAAGTGGTATTTACGTTCATATGATGTACTATGAGGTTATAAAAGGGTAGTGAGAGAAAACAAAACATGGATTGAGGTAATTATAGTGACAGGGGAGAAGGTATCAAAGAAGTCTATGTTTTCTCTTTGTCTAAAGCCCTTTGCCACTAACCTTGCTTTAAACTTGTTGACTATTCTATTAGGTCTAAGCTTCTTTCTTAGGATCCATTTGCACCATATTGCCTTGCAACCTGAGGGTAGGTCTACTAAGTGCCAAGTCCTATTTAACTCAAGAGAATCCATCTAATCATTTATCGCTTCTTGCCATAAGTTGGCATCTACAAAGGCAAGGCAACTTTTAGGTCTTTGGGATCTTCTTCTACATTATAGGTTTGGAAGTCATTCAAAAAATTCTTGACAATTCTAGTTCTTTTGATTCTTCCGGGTTCTAGGTCGACTTCCTCTGCAGAAGTAGAATTTTTAATTAAGGTTAGACTACTGGAACCCAAGCCACCACTATTTCTTGATTTAAAGGAAAATTTATCTTCAAAGAAGTCAGCATCAATTGATTCAATGATCACTTTATTTACTAGATCATAGAACCTATCGGCTTTACTATTTATGGCATAACCTATAAAGACACAACTCTATAGTAAGCTTTTTTATTTTAGGGTCGGGAATCCTTACAAAGGCTAGACACGCCTAAGTTCTAAGATATAACAAGTTTGATTTTTATTCTTGAGGACTTTGTAAGGTGAAGTTGTGTTTTTAGACTTTGGTATTTTATTTAGGACATAACACACGGTAAGGATGATTTCACCCTACCAATAAGATGCAATTCCTGAACTGAGTAAAATAGTAACTACTAGCTTAGTTAAAGTTCTATTTTTCCTTTCGACTTTTCCATTTATTTTAGGAGAGTAAGGTGCATTCTTTTGTGTATTGTTCCACGTGAGTTAAAAAACTCATTAAAGCTGTCTGAGTCATACTCAGTTCCCCTATCACTACAAAATCTTTTAACATTTTTGTTAAACTAATTTTCTACTTCAGTTACAAACAATTTGAAAGCATTAAACACATCATTTTGTTTTTCAACAAGTATACAAAGGTGAAATTGGAGCAATCATCAATAAAAGTAATAAAATATATTTTCCTGTTCCTAATCAAGATGCCATCAAATTCACATAAGTCAGAATGAATTAAATTTAGAGGCTCAGATTCCCTAAGTACAGATTTATGTAGAGTCTTAGTTATAGCCTGACTACAATACTCACATTTATCAAATTCATTCATGGATAACTTAGGTATCATTTCCAGCCTAATCATATTACTAATTAATCTCTTATTAACATGAAAAAGTCTAGCATGTCAAACATTCAAAGAACATAGCATATAAATAAAAGATTTCATTTTATTTATGTCTAGGTTTAATTTGAACATGCCCTCAGTTGCATAGCCCTTCCCTACGAATACATTATTCTTAGTAAGGATACATAAATTTGTCCCTATAGTTTGAGTAAATCTGACCTTGTTGAGGAGATAGCTTAAGACCAAGTTCTTTCTTATCTCCAGAGTGTGCAGGACATCCTTTAAGGTGAGATCCTTCCCGAATGTGAACTTCACCTCCATCTTGCTAGTTCCAACAACTTTCATTGGGTGGTGATCCCTTGACAGTATGTTCTTATCCTTAGTTTCAGTATATGTTTTAAATAGACTAAGGTTATGACATATATGGTGTGTAGCGCTAGTGTCTATCCACCACCCTTCAGAACCACTGATCACATTTACTTCTGTGATCATGGAAACTAACGGTTCTTCTGTTAGGTTCTCCTGACCAACAGGACGACTCATGTTCCTACAGATCCCAGCTATATGTCTAGGTTTATTACAATTAGCAAAGAAATTGTATCGTTTCTCCTGAAGGAGATTTCTACTTCTTCTGATTGTTCTGGTTGCTGGGACCATGGTTCTGACCTTTCCTCTTGGTTCCCTTGGACTTTTGGTCAGGTTTTATCACAACAGAGGCGAATTTTTCAGGAATTATGTTCACCTCCTCCCTTTGGTCTTGCTTTTGGGCTTCCTCCTCAATCCTCAAATGGGTGATTAGACTCTCCAAGGAAAACTCCTTGGTCTTGTGCCTTAAGGTGTTCTTAAAGTCCTTCCACAAGGGGCCAGTTTGTCAATAATAACGACAATTTGGAATTGCTCGTTCAAGGACATGCCTTCACTTATTATTTTGTGGGCTATCTTTGGCAACTCGTGGGACTAGGCTTCCGTAGATTTTTCATCCATCATCTGGAACTTAAGATAACGACTGACGACATACTTTTCTAACCTGGCCTCCTCGGTATCGTACTTCTTCCGTAGGGTGTCCCAAACTTCCTTTGTTGTCTTCATTGAGCTGTAGTAATCATATAGATCATTAGTAAAATCATTTAAAATGATTTTTTACACAGGAAATATTTTTCTTCCCAATCAATAGTTTCTTTGATTTGTTGTTCAGTAGGATCTTCTTTTGAGATAGTTGGCTTCTTCGTAATGCAAATGTCGATAACCTTCTTGACTGTGAGAGAAAACAACATACATCTTCTACTTCCACCGTTTGAAGTTTGCTCCTTCAAATCGGAATGGTTGGTTGAGGTCAGAGGTCAAAATTTTGTTCTAGTTTGAAAGGGCCATCACAACAATGGCAGATGGATCGTCTTAAAATTATTGGAACCGGCTACCCTCCGACAAGCAAGATTTGATGACAGAGCATACATACACACGCATGCATGCACGCGCACACACATGCACTTCTCTTTTTTTTTTTTTTTAAAAAAAAAAACTTCATCTTCTCGAAAATTTCTCCAACTTTTACAACTTTTAAAATCCTCAAAATTAGCAAAAAACTACAATCGTTGCTCTCTCTCCAAGTTTTCAATTTTTGTTTTTTTCATCTTATTCTTGAGAGAACTTTTTATTATTTGTGTGGATTAAAGATTGTGAGCTCAAACTTGTATACCCACTCTTTTTAGTGAGTTTTATTGTGTGACTTAAAGCTTCAAAACATTGTAACAGTTGGATCCTAACCCATGGAAAGGATTTGATTTGCTTTTGAACTCAAAAAAGAGTAACGTACCAGTTCGACTCTCGTCTATGGAAAGAGTCTAAGAAGATTCTTAATCAAAATCCTAAGAGGCACTTGGAAAGGTGGGTGTAAGTTAAGTTTGACCAAACTACTATAAAAATTATGGTATCTTCTCTTCTTTAACTCTTTCCTAATTATTTTTGCATTTAATTTTAGTTGAATGCTCTTGTTGGTTGAGATTAATTGAATTTATTATTTCTTACTTTTTTTTTTGTCAATCTTGTTATATAGCATCAATTAGGGTATTTATTAATTTAATTTAAGAAATATCTAATTAGTTTAAATTGAGAATCTTTTTGAAAAAATTTAATTAAATCCTATCTATCTTCCACTAGGGTTGTCATACCAGTCCAACAAATTAATTCTGAAATCATTAATGATTTTATTTTACTCCTAGCATGATTCTTTCCATTTATGTGTTGAGCTATGAAGAATGCTATGTATCTTACATACAAGATATGTTCATTCCATTCATGGTATCAGGATATAGAAAACAGAAAAAAAAGAAAAAAGAAAAAAAGAAAACTCTGGCTACCTCATATAGCCTTCGTCGACAAACACCTATAAAAGCCACAACTTTTATCCCGAATACAATACACGTATTGATTGTCGACTTTCATTTCTTATTCAACTTTGTCATCCATGTTTGTTCGCTACTCTCTCCACTAGTCTTTGTGGTGTTTGGGTGGGTTGAAAGAGATCGCATGCCCCTATCGTTCAACGTCGAGAGTTTTTCTGAGCTCATCATCAGTCATCATCGAGTTCAACGTCAAAACAACATACCTATCTCTGACCTTTGCATCTTCGTCAAAACCACGCTTGTTCGCAATCCCTACTCTTTCCTAAATCTATTGAGACTCATTAAAAATTTGTTCATGTAGGTGCTGATCGGCCGGAAGGTGCTTATTGCATGGTGGTTGAGGTAGTCGCCGAGCGTTGAAGAGAAAGCACGAGAGTGGACTAGAGGCTATGATCAACACATTCAAATCTTCACGATATCCTAATATCAAAATCGGGTAAAGTCTGGTTTGGTTGACTCAGCTCAGTTTATTTTTGGTCCAGTTCATAGCCTGGTTTGACTACAGCCTAATTTGACTATTGTTGTGGTTTTTTACTTGGTTTGCTTTCATCTAATGGATCTCATAATTGGCATATATTTTATAGTTTCCCATTACACATACATGTCAAAGGAACAAATTCATCAAATCATAAAATTGCTACTAACCAGTACATCATCTAATCATTCACGTGTTTTCTGGATACAATCAGGTGTTTATTCTCAAATCTTCACTTATTGTAAATTTTCTCGGTAGATTATTGATTTCAGACCTTCTATATGACTAGTTCATCTTCTTTCTTTGATTCTTACTCTCCTTAGTATTGCAATGAAAACTTTAGAACTTTAGATGACATTTTCTCACTAATTGCATGAAAAAGATCTATTTAAACGGACTAAAGATGTCACTCTAAGGTCTTTCCTCCATGTTCCTAATTTAGCTTGCGACCTGTTAGTAAACTTTCAAAAGATTCTAACTATCGTATTATTTTCTTTGAATTTTATTGTATTTTTTAGGATTAGACTTGAGGAGGATATTTGAATGTGTTAAAATGCTTGATGACGTCTACTATTTTGATAAACCTTCTAATAGTAATGGAAAAATTCAAGCCTTTAGTAATATCGATTCTCTTTTTGTTAGAGGTCAAATTATGCTTCGACATTGTAGACTAGGTCACTTGAGAGTTTTTTTTAATCTCAAATCTATTTAAGGGGGTTGATTGCTCTCATTTTCATTGTGAAAATTGCATCTTTACAAAAAATCATTGCTCCTCTTTTTTACCAAAACCTTACTCATCTTCAAAACTGTTCCACTTAATTCACATCGATATTTAGGGTTCCTCCAAAATTGTGACTCATAGTGGAAAATGTTGGTTTGTGACTTTTGTTAATGATCATATTTGCTTGTCTTGGATCTATTTATTAACCAAGAAAATTAGAAGTGAATGATGTTTTTACATGCTTTACAATATGATTGAAACCCAATTTTTAACAAAACTAGATATTTTACATTTAATAATGGAACTGAATATTTCAATGAACATTTAAGTGAGATTTATTTATTTATTTATTTTTAAATAAAGATATTATTAAACAATCCACTTGCTGGGATACCCTCAACAAAATGGTATGGTAGAACGAAAAAAATCGACATGTACTTGATGTTGCTCAAGCCATAATGCTTTCTATAAATGTTCCTAAGTACTTTTGGGGGAAGCAGCCCTTACAGCTATCTACCTAATAAATTGCATGCCTTCTAAAGTGTGGAATTTTAAAAATCCTCTTGAAATTTTGAAAGATTCTTTTCCAACTACTTGTTTGTACTCTCATCCATCGATTAAAACTTTTGGGTGCACATGTAATGTGCATCTTCCTAGATCTTGGTGATCAAAATCAGATCATCCAACTATCAAATGTAATTTTTTGGGCTATTCTTCTAGCCAAAAGGGATATAGATGTTTTGATCCTCAAACTAAAAATCAGTATGTGAGTGTATATGTATCATTTTTGGACAACCAGCCTGTTCTTTTTACCCAAAGTTATCTTCAGGGGGAGAAAAATTTTAATTTTTTGGGACATGTCTATCCCACTTCAACATGTTACTGGCCCTAATATTACTATTTCTTCAATGCCTAATACAGAAATTTCCACTTCAGGGGGAGAATAACTACAAAAGGATTCTTCCATTTTGTATCATGAGTTTCAATAGTATACTAGAAGAAGACTCAATCAAATGAACTTACCAAATAGTTGACTTGTCACAAATCCAATTTCGGGATGATTCTGAAACGTATTCTAGGCAACCAACTTCCCATTGTTATTTCACCCATTGAAAATGTCTTTCTTTTCCCGTAATAGAACCCTTTTTTCAAATTAGAAAGTGCCCTCTCGGTAGGCCTACACGTTTTAGGTTACCTGACCTGATGTCTCTTTGAAAATGTCTCATGTGTTACCTCTGTTTTTTATATCTCTATTGCTTTGAGAAAAGGTACTAGGACTTGCACTAAATATCTCATTGCAAAGTATATCTCATACAAAAATTTGACAAATATTCATAAAGCTTTCACTTTTATGATATATAACTTATTTGTCCTATGGAATATACAAGAAACCTTTATTGATCCAAGTTAGAAATCAGTTGTTATAGAAAAGATGAATGCTTTAAGACATAATGGTACATGTAAAATAGTAGTCTCGAAAGATAAGAAACAGTGGGTGTAAATGGTTCTTTACTATGAAATATAATGGCGATGATGATATTGAAAGATATAAAGCAAGACTAGTTGTAAAAAGATTCATCGAAACCTATGGGATTGATTATCTGGAAACGTTGCTAAAATTAATTCCATCAGAGTGCTTTTATCTCTTGTAGTAAATTTTGATTGGCCTCTTCACTTGACTTGATGTCAAAAAATGCTTTTCTCAATGTTGACCTTGAAAAAGAAGTGTTTATGAGTTTATCATTTCCAGATTGAAGTTTATTTTGATGCTAATTGGGCAAGAAGTGCAACGGATAGAAGATCTACTTCTGGCTATTGTTCATTTGTTGGTGATAATGTAGTCACTTAGCGTTGGAAAAAGCAAAATGTGGTGGCCATAAGGTGCTAAAGCAAAATAGCGTAGGAAAAAGAAAAATGTGGTGGCCATAAGCAGTGCTAAAGTAGAATTTAGTGCTTTAGCCCATGGTATATGCGAAGAAATATGGATAAAAAATTACCTGAATAATTGAAAGTATTTTAGAAGACACCTATATGTGTAAATTTTGACAACAATGCTTCCATCTCTATAACCCACAATCTAGTCCTATGTAATAGTATAAAGAATATTGGAATTGATAAACACTTCATAAAGGAGAAAATTAAAATTGGTGCGATATGTATTCCTTATCTCCATAGTATAGAGCAAATTAACTATTGATATGTTGATTAAAGGACTACAAAAAATATAATTTGATAGAATGATTGACAAGCTGATAATGGAAGAGATATGTAAACCAATTTGAAGGAAAGTGTTGGTCGTAACTACGTGAATTACCTGTAAAATTACTAATGTTTTTATTTTATTCCAAGTATGATTATTTCCTTCTATTTATTGAGACCTTCTCCTATATAAGAAGACTATATATCTTATATTAGAATTATTGACATACAAGATACTTTCATTCCATTTAAGCCTAGATGATCTTTCTCCCGATGGTGAATCAATGGATGAAAAGCACTTGAAAAATGATTTCTTTGCCAACACAGACCACCAGTAGGGAGAGCGCCGCCATGCTCCCCTTTCCTATAGCAAGGGACAAGGCCATACCATCGTGATGCTAAGAAAAGAGGACGCGGCGTTGAGGCACTAGTCTTTCCATATTTGACAAACAAATCTGTATTTTAAGAGAACTTTTTCTATAAGATATAGGGTTCCCCAGCTGACTTACACACAAAATTTTAGATCCCTAAAATGAGTTTTTTTTTTTTTTTTTTTTTTTTTTTTGTATAAAAGAGTTAAAAGTTGAGAAAAACTTGTTGGAGGTCGTTTGTGATCTCGAGATGCAAATTAAGGCTTGATCGATGATGTGCAACGACGCAGAATCATTTCAACAACAGTTTTTCCTTATTCTTTTCACTTTCTTTATTGTTTATGTTTGTCAAATTGTATAAGAATATGTGTTTGATAACTATAAGTAGCTAGACTCATTTGTTATAGAGTGTTGATGGCCTTATTCATGGATTTTTGTTAATGTATAGTACTTTTTATAGATTTTGTGGAATTGAATGCTTTTTAATATTATTATGTTAAATTTATGATGGTTGGCCATCAATACATGTTAGATTTAATGTTTAACTTGATAGATTACATGTTTAAACTGGATCTATGAGATTGAATAATTGTTAATCTCTCATGAAAATAGTTATGCAGTGGGATTAGTTAGTAGGTACCAGTACAATCTAGGGTTAGATCACTGGACAGTGGTTAAGAACATCCTCAAGTATTTTCGAAGAACGAAGGACTACATGCTGGTATATGGGGCTAAGGATTTGATTCTTACAAGATCAATTGAAGGAATTTGTTTTTAAGGAGATCCTTGAGCGAAAGCGGATTGTCCAAATTCCATTTATTATTGGAAACTAAACTTACAGTAGACATACAAGATATACATTTAAAATAAATTACAGCATGTTTGATACAAGAAAAGGGTTTAAGATACATTACCTTTGAAGACCTTTTCTCTTCACATAACTCCCTCGAACAATCAAGAACACAACAACTCTTGAAGACCTTTTTCAAGATATCTCAAACAGAACAAAGAGGACACAACCACAATGAGCCTTTGGTATTCTCAGGGTGAAAACCCAGGAGTGGTGGGCTCTGATAGTTTGGTTAGGAGAGATAGCTTGAGTTTGGAGGAAGGAGATTAAGGAACACATAGAACTTTTTTACAATTCTCAATCATTCTATAAAATGCGTTAATCATTGATAAAGAAGAAGAAAACCAATTTTCTTTTATTCCTCTTGCCACAAAAACAATAACCACCCATTAAGGTGGTTGAAAAGAAAAAAGAAAGTTATTATTCAAATAATAATGAAATAATTTAAACAAATATGATAACCAACTTATCATATTGTATTTATATTAAACTATATGTTATATCAAATATAACATATAACCTATAGTTTTAATATTTTATTATATACAATATAAACTATAGTTTCTTTTATCTATTTTATGACATTTAATATAAATCATATTTACATTAAGTTTAACAATTATGAATCACATTCCTAGATAATATGTTTGAATCTCATTCAAATATTTATTTCCTCCCATTAAACATATATAATTAAATCCCTCTTATTAATTTGAACAATTCAAATTAACCTAAAAACTAATTCTCAACTAATTCATTTTGAGCTACCAAGGGGACCTTATAGACTTGTAGCTTGAAACTCCAACAGTACATGAATAATTAATTAAACTCTTTAATTACATTATCCACTATACGTTAACTGTTGGGCACTCCATTACACACCGACAATTGCACACTTCGCACTACAGATATATTTCTGTATCCATTGGAAATAACCAATGAATAGTACGATGACCCTTCACAAATTACTCGTAAGTATAGTTGGACCAAATTACCGTTTTGCCCTTGTAGTTACATCTAACTCCTTAAGTACCACTAATCCCTCTAATGAAAAATAAAACATAGTCCTACTATGAGTAAACCCCTCTCAGGCCAAGAGAGGGTGTGGTGCCATGATGCTTGGTTTTATGAAGTCGAAATGTGGATGATATACATTGATGAAATTGTATTGTGCACTCAAGTTTCCCCAGCGGAATCCAAGTGTAAATTCCTCTGAGTTTCCTGGTAAGTCCAAGGTCGAACACAGGGACTTGTGAAAACAGATTGCGTTGGTAATTTTTGTGAAAGCCTTGCAATAACTGAGTAAATAAATAAGTTGTTGGGTTTGTTGTTTGCGTTGATGAAAAACAAATAAATGTGGCGGCTTTGAGAAAAGGAAGTTATGATAGATGCAATGAGTATGCGAGGAACAGGTTGAGAAAATCTTTTGCTAGCGTTACTTGGTAATGCGTCAGACTATGCGATCATGTTACAACCATACACAGCAAGTCATTTTCCAATGGAAATGCGATGCTCCTAAGTCTAGGACGCATGTGTTGAATGCAAAAGTGTCCATAGAGCTTATTCCTAGGTCTCTACTCTTGTCCTATGCGATGATGCAAAATGTATGAAAGTAAGGTAACCGCATACAATTATATCCTATCTTTAGGATGCAGGCGAAGCGTTAATAACAAATAGTGCTCATTCCTAAGCGCCTATCTCTTGTATTATGTGTTCTAACCTGACTCTCCCAAGCCTAGATTCTAACCTGACCATCCCAAGTCTAGATCCTGTCCTTAGACTACCCTCCCGAGTATCTCTAATGGATTAATGAAGCATACATAATACAAGATAATCGCTAAGAATGAAGATTCCCTAGTTGTGCTAGCTAAATGCTTCTCAACCCATTCAACTGTAGCTACTCATGCGTGAATAACAGAGAGTGAACATATACAGAGAAGGAAATTCCATTTTTATAAATGAGTTGAGTACAAAATGACAATGAAAGTTAAAGGTAGAGAGCCTGGAAGCAATTCCTTGCTGATCAAGGTTGTTACACTGAAATCTTTATTCTGTTCTAAAGATGTTCCCGCTTCCGCAGGTGTCGGCCCTCTCTCTGCCCTTGAAGCTTCCATCGCTCTCCCAAGCTTAACGAAATGATCTGTCGGCACAACTTCCTCCCTCGCTTCCGCCTTAAAATAAAAGAAAACTATGGACAAAAGCGTGCGAACTGAAGTATGAAATCTCTAACTGCTTAACTCGTCAACCCCTTTTCTGAAGAATTCCCTTGGTATTTATAGAGCATCCATGGTGAAAGGCAGCTTCTCTCTCTTGGTTGTACAGGTGAGACAACTTTAATTCCTGACTGATGTGCCGAATAATTGTCACCGAAAAGCTGAATGTACTTTGTGACCGTTATCGGCTGTCAACTTAATTCGGATTCGACTGTCATCAGCTTTCTGTCCCATCACGATTGATTAGTCTTTCACCCAGATGCGCCCAACATGTTGCGCTGACCAAGTTACGGTGATCCTTCTCAGGAGAATGTTTGCAAACACAATCATCGCAAAGCATTGCAGTGAAATTGCGCTCGACCAGTGATTTTCTATGATCGCAATTCTTGAAAGTAAGGTAACGCATATTCTACACAAAAATACAAAAATCATCTATTCTAATGCGTTGAACGCATACGACCGCAATATTATGAAAACGATGCTTAATGGACGCAAGTTAACATATTTCATCAATGCAATCCAACATTGTTTAAGAACTTAGCACTATGATAACGTGCATTTCTGCCCGTTATCACGCCCCCAAATTTAAAAAATGATTGTCCTCAAGCATAAGCTAAAGATTTCTTTAGCAAGTCAATCGCAATGTTCTTTTCCTAGATTTCTCAAGAATACTCCGTTCAAATCCTATATACCAGAATTTCCTTAAGTCTTATTCAAGTCTCTTCTTAAAATATTTCTAAGACCTAAGGACTGTAAGCTTACCTTTCAAAAGGACTTTACTATATTCCGGAACATCGCATGATTTATTTTAAAAAGTAGATTTTCTATCTAGGTGTCAAATGATGTTATCCTTGCACAAAAATTTTCTTCATTGATGTATATTTTTTTTTTCTAACCTTGCGCTGATCCAAGTGCCTTGCCTTTGTTTTGGCTTACCCCCATGGGTGTCATGCGGACATCCAACTACGAGCAATACACTCTTTCTCAAACTAAACCCATACCTATTTGGAAGTGGAGTTGCGGTCATTTATTTATGTATTGATCCTGGTGACTTACTTTCGTTTTGGCTTGCCCCCACGTGTGTCGTGTGGACATCCAACTACGGGTAAGTGCCTTTCACAACTTAACTCTTATCAACATAGGTTTCCCATTGTGTTGACAGTGGAGTTGTTATTCTAATTTTTTTTTTTTCCAAAATAGCAAGGTTGAAAATAAATACCTCACCCCCAAATTTAAAATGCGGCAATGTCCTCATTGCCAAAAGATTGAAATGAGTTATGCGATGTTCTTAGAATGCATTGTAAAGAGAGTTTGAAAGAAAGCTAGCAAACCCCTAACTTCTGGAAATATTTCATGAGGTGACTATCTTAAGACTAAGTTGACTCTAGTATATACGAAAGAAATAGAAGCATATTTTTCATCATTGAAATCATACTTGGCAAAGAAATAAAATGTGGTAAACTACTAAATTTATCTACGTCAAATGATTGCGGTGATCAAAGAGGATGCGATGATAAAGCTTTTAAAACTAACATGCGATGTGATAGTGCAAAATTTGAAATAAAGATAAGAAAGAGTACACCCCCAAATGTTGCGCTGTCGCCTGCATCATGTATTGATGCATCCATTTTCGCGGCGATCTCTCTTCTTTGGATTGCGGTGATAGAGTGAGATAATTTGCTACTTCAAGTAACATCTCCGCAATCCTATGCCTTAATCGTTGTAAACAAACAAAGAGAGGGTCAAATGATTTAAAACAAAACAACAAGTTTCTTTTTTTTTTTTTTTTTTTTTTTTAGAGAAATAGGAATAACAATAAGTAAAATGCAGATAGATAAATGATGATAGAAGTAACGAAGGAATGAGAGTTTAAGAATTAAACAAAGGGTATTCCGAGTTTCTCAGCTTCACGGAGGCCTTTTCTGGCTGGAAATCGCCTCCGCAATATGCCTTAACTCGCTGTCCATTAACCTTAAATATCCGACTTCCATCCTCAGTGCTCAGCTCCACCGCACCATGTGGAAATATTTCTTTGATGATGAAGGGTCCGGACCAATGTGATTTTAGTTTTCCTGGGAAGAGCCACAAACGTGAGTTGAAGAGTAAGACCTTTTGCTCGACTTGGAGGTTTTTATTGCATATGCATTTGTCATGCCAGCGTTTGGTGATCTTTTTATAAATCTTTGCATTTTCTTTTGCGTTGATCCTCCATTCTTCTACCTCGACCAATTTTGTTTTTCGCGCTTCTCCCGCATTCTTCAAATCAAAGTTCAGCTTCTTTACCGCTATAGTGCCTTATATTCCAGTTCCAAAGGCAAATGACATGACTTACCACATCCCAACGCATATGGGGACATACCTATGGGTGTTTTAAATGCGGTTTGGTATGCCCATAATGCATCATCAAGCGTTGTTGCCCAATCTTCTCGTGAAGGCCTTACTACCTTCCCAAGTATCAGCTTAATTTCTCTATTGGACACTTCAGCCTGACCATTCGTTTGCGGATGGTATGCGGTGGCCACTTTGTGGAGGATGTTGTATTTGCGCAACTTCATCACTTATGATGGTACGGGAGTACCAAAATGAGTGAAAATATGTTTCTTCAGGAATTGGGAGACGATCGTTGCATCACTTGCGGCGCATGCTATTGCCTCTACCCACTTGGAGACATAATCGACGGCTAATAAAATGTAATGTTTCCCATTCGAAGAAGGGAATGGTCCCATGAAATCAATCCCCCATACGTCGAACAATTCAAGCTCCAAGATAGTGTTCATTGGCATTGTGTTTTTCCATGAAATGTTACCCGTGTGTTGGCACCGATCACATTTCATTGCGTAGTCAGCCGCATCCTTGAATAATGTAGGCCAAAAGAATCCATTCTACAAAACCTTGGCTGCGGTACGCTGCCCTCCAAAGTGCCCACCATATGGTGAGTCGTGGCATTGCGATAATATGCGTTGTTGAACAGCATTTGGTATTCATAATCAAAATATCTGGTTTACACCTCTTTTATACAGATTCGGCTCATCCCAACATTCACTTTTGAGCTTCTTCTGTTGGTGATAAGTGTAATCTTCAGGAAATTGCTCATAAACCAAATAATTAACTATGTCTGCATACCAGGGTAATTCTTCTATATGGAACAGCTGCTCATCCGGGAATACGACACTCACCTCAGACTCATTGCGGTCAACCTCAGGATTTTCCAGTCTAGACGAGTGATCTACAACTTGATTCTCTGTCCTCTTTCAGTCAATTATTTCTATATCAAATTCTTGAAGGAGGAGAACCCATCTGATCAACCTCGGCTTTGCGTCCTTCTTTGTCATACAGCTATCTTGATTGTCGAATGATCAGTGTGGATTGAGCACCTTTGTTTCCCAACAGAATATGCCCGAAATTTTTCCAACGCAAAAATCACTGCCAGGAGTTCTTTCTCTGTAGTGGTATAATTGTTTAAGCAGGATTTAATGTTTTACTCGCATATATGATGCGATGCCAAAATTGTTTTTCTCTTTTGCGCTAAAGCAGCTCCATTGCATACCCGCTTGTGTCGCACAGGATTTCAAATGGTAGTGTTCAATCCGGTGCAATCAATACGGGTACGGTAATCACGCATATTTTCAAAACTCTAAATGCGTTGAGGCAGTTATTGTCAAACTCAAATTTTCTGTCAGCCTCTAACAACGCACTCAGTGGTCGTGCTATTTTAGAAAAGTCTTTGACAAATCGTCTATAAAATCCAGCGTGCCCCAAGAAGCTTCGTACAACCTTCACGTTAGTTGGAGGTGGAAGTTTTTCAATTGCTACGATCTTCTCTTTGTCCACCTCCAACCCATCTCGAGAGACCTTATGTCCCAACACTATGCCCTTCTTTACCATGAAATGACATTTTTCCCAATTGAGCGCTAGATTTGTCTCTTTGCAACTTTTCAGTATCTTCTCCAAATTGGCTAGGTAGACTTCATAAGTGTTCCCATAAACAGAGAAGTCATCCATAAATATTTCCACAGAGTCCTCTAGATAATCTGAAAAGATGGCCATCATGCACCTTTGGAATGTGCTTGGCGCATTGTAGAGACCAAATGACATGTAGCGAAAAGCAAATGTCCCATATGGACAGGTGAATGTGGTCTTGTCTTGATCTTCTAGAGTTATCATAATTTGATTGTATCCGGCATAACCATCTAGAAAGCAGTAAAAATCATTTCCAGCTAGACGATCTAGCATTTGGTCAATGGAATGGCAGAGGGAAATGATCTTTCTTTGTGGCCACATTCAACTTGCGGTAGTCCATGCATATGTGCCATCCAGTGATGGTCCTTTGCAGTATTAATTCGTTCCTTTCATTTGGGACTACCGTCATTCTGCCCTTCTTCGGCACACACTGCACGGGGCTAAACCACGTGCTATCTGCTATGGGATAGATAATACCCGCATCTAGCCATTTGATAATCTTCTTCTTGACGACCTCCTTCATCGCAGGGTTGAGTCTGCGTTGATGTTCAATTGTTGCTTTGTGGTCATCTTCAAGACTAATGCGGTGCATACAGTACGTAGGGCTAATTCCTCTAATGTCGTTGAGCGTCCAGCCAATTGCTCACACATGTTTCTTGAGAATGCTCATCAATGCATTCTCCTAATCTTCATTGAGCGTAGAGGAAATGATCACTAGCAGTTTTTTATTTGTCCCAAAAATGCATACTTTAGATGGTTGGTAGGGTCTTCAGTTCAAGTGTTGGTGGCTTCACCAGGGAAGGTTGCGTTGTTTTTTGTTCTTCTTTTTCCTTGGCTCTACTTCTTGCTTTGCGATCATCTCTTCTTCCGTGTTTGTTTTTGTTGTGATCACATTGCAGGCAGCAACGGATGCGCTGGCATCCTCTTCTTCATTCTCTTCATCAAACTTTTCTTCTTCAATTGAATTCTAGTCATCATCAGAGTCATGTAGGTCTTCTTCATCCGGTAACTTCATGTCACGAATTATATTAAACTTGAGCTTTTGTCCGTTGATACTCAAAGTGATTTTCCCTTTATGCACATCAATTTGAGCACGACCCGTTGATAGAACAGGTCGCCCCAAAATGATGGGCACATCCTTGTCGTCCTCATAGTGTAAAATGATGAAGTCAGCTGGTAGGATAAATTTGTCAATAGTTATCAGCACATCCTTCACTTTTTCTTCTGGATGAACTAGAGATCTGTTGGCCAGTTGGAGAGTCACAGTTGTGGGCACAAGTTGCCTCACATTCAATTGTCTAAAGATTGACAAAGGCATCAAATTTATGCTGGCTCCCAAGTCACATAGGGCTTGCCCGATGTACAGTCCTCCTATGGAGCAAGGAATAGTAAAGCTCCCAGGATCGCTCATTTCGGTGGAATTATTGATTTTGAACTTTGCGTTAATGCCACCGTGGAAAATTTTCCAGCTCCCCTCTTCTTAGTTACCATATCTTTCAGAAACTTGACGTAGGTAGGTATTCCTCAACCACTTTACTGAAAGGAATATTAACATGTAATTGCTTTAACATAGATAAGAAGCATTGGTACTGTACCTCTTCATTCTTTTTCTTCCTTAGTCTCTGTGGGAAAGGTGGTAACTGAACTTTCATGATTCTCGTTTCAGTTGGCTTCAAGGTTGACGTAATCTCTGGTTCTATTGCTTCTTTTTCTCTTTCATTTTCTTGCGTCACCGCAATCTCAGGTTTAGCCGCAATGGAAGTTGTTCTACTAAGCTCCTTCTTTTCTCCTTCCACGGTCTTCCCACTGCGCAATGTCACAACCTGACATTGCTCCTTACCTGATCCCCCCAGGTTGCGTGGAAGTTCAGTTGAACTTGGCAGAGCCCTTTGCAGTCTACCCTTCAGCTCACTCGCAATCTGGCTCATCTGTAATTCGAGATTGCGGATGGACGTCGCCTGACTTTGAAGCACAGTTCTATGTATTGCTTCAATAGGCTCTCTAAAGAAGAGGATTGTGGTGGTTGTTGTGAGCTACTTGCTTGATTGCTCGTTTGACCATTGTTGCGTGGAAAGAATCCTGGTGGCCCTTCTTTCTGCGCCACAGGTTGAAAATTTTGTTGTTGATTCTTCCAAGTAAAATTGGGGTAGTTCCTCCACCCGGGGTTGTGGGTATTCGAAAAAGGGTTATTCTTTATAAAGTATACAGACTGTGGATTTTGCAGGCAATCTTCCATCGCATGCTCATCACCACAAGTCGCACACCTTGCGGTATTTTGACTGATTGCGTTGATTTGCCCAGTTTGCGGTGTTGGTCTGCTGATCGCAATTCCTTGGATTAAATTCATCATTGCGGTCATCTGGTTTTGCAGTGAAGCAATAGCACCGTTGATTATATCAGTGTCTTTGAGTCTCAATTGTTGGNAGAAAGCAAGAAAAATCTCATTCTATTTTTCCAATAACTATAATTAGTACCATTAAAGAAAGGAGACTTTGTAATAGATTGACTATCGGTAAAAGGGATAAAACCTAAAGTTGCCATAGCTCAAAAACAATTAAGTTTATCAAGAAATAAATATTTCAAGAAGAGCAACCTGTTCTGATACCAATTGTTGGATCGATATGGCAACCCTAGAGGGGGGTGAATAGGGTTTAATTAACTTTTTTTTCTAAATTAACCCAATTAAACTAATTAATACACTTTTTTATAAAGAATAAGAAAAATTAATTTTATGCAACAAATAAGATGACAAAAATGTGATAATTTAATTCTATCAAATTTTAGCAAATAAATAAGAACAAACTAAAACATATAATAAATTACTTAAATTAATTGCAAAAATAAAAAGAAAAGAGTTAGAGAAAAAGACACCATAATTTTTATAGTGGTTCAGTCAAACTCGACCTACTCCACTCCCCTAGTGCCTCTTGGGAGCTTGAATAAAATCTTTCCGACTCTTTCCACGGATTAGAGCCCAACCGTTACACCACCGCTCCTTTTATGGGTTCAAGAGAAAACCCGATCCTTTCCACAGTTTAGGATCAAACTGTTACAAATGTTGAAATTTTTGAATAACACAATACAACTCTCACTAAAATGGATTTACAAGTTTAAGCACTCAACAAATTTATCTTCACAATACAATAACACTCTCTCAAGAATAAGATGAAAAAAAATTGGGAACTTAGAGAGAGCAACAATGGAACTTTTGAGTTTTGGAGGATTATGAAATGTAAAATTTGTTCGTTTAAAATTTGGAGAGGAAGATGGTTTATATAGAGATGGAAAAATTTTTAGAAACCACAATTAATTTGGACCATCGGATTTTGGAAAAGAAAAATCAATGGTGGAGATTTTAAACTTTAGATACAAACAAAATATAATATTAAATTCCTTTTCTTTTGAAATTCATTTTCTTTTTAAAATTAATCCAAAAAATAAAAAAAATACCATGTGTAAAAAACTAGCCGTTAGACACAAACATAAAATAATATTAAATTCATTTTCCTTTTAATTCATTTTCTTTTTTAAATTCATTCTTTTTAATGTCAATCCAAAAATTAAAAAACATACCATCATCCTTTATCACTAACAAGTAAATCTCCAAAATTTCCTTCTAAAACATCACTATAAATAGGCTAATTAGAAATAACATTGCAAGATTCATCAAACACTACATGCATAGATTCCTCAATTACTAAAGTTCTTTTATTGAATACTCTATAAGCTTTACTAGTAGAGGAATAGTCAGGGAAAATACCAACATCCGTCTTAGAATCAAAATTTTCAAGTTTTTCTTTGTTATTCAAAATAAAACATTTGCAACCAAAAACTTTGAAATACCCAATATTTGGAATTTTGTTATGCCAAAGTTTATAAGGAGTTTTATCCAAAGAAGGTCTAATTAAAAATCTATTTAAAACATAATAAGTGGTGTTAATGGCTTCCGCCCAAAAGTATGTAGGTAAACCATACTCATGCAATATTGATCTAGCAAATTCTTGCAAAATACGATTTTTCCTTTCAACTACACCGTTTTGTTGAAGAGTTCTTGGAGTGGAGAAATTATGAGAAAAACTATTTTCTTCACAAAAAGTTTCAAAAGCATTGCATCAAATTCTCCTCCATGATCACTCCTAATTTTAGAAATCAAAAAACCTTTTTCATTTTGAACTCTTTTTGCAAAACTAGAAAAGCTTTTCAAAGCATCATCCTTATGTTTTAGCATCAAAACCCAACTAAATCTTGAAAAATCATCAACTATCACAAAGGCATAATAGGTTCCTCCAAACACAGCAATTCTAGAAAGGGCCAAATAAGTTCATGTGTAATAGTTGAAAGAGGACTTAGTTTGCTGTACTCCATTTGACAAGCATCATAAACTTTGTCTTTTTCAAATTTAATTTGGGAAGATCTCTAACCAAAAATTCTTGGAAATATTTGAAATAAGTGCATGCTAGCATGTCCTAGTCTTCTATGCATACCCAAGAATCATTATGCAAAGCCGATAAACATTTATCATTAATAGGACAATCATTCAAATCAATAGTATAAAACATTTTCATCTCTTATTTCCAACAAATATAATTTTCTATCACTAGCATTTTCAATGATGCAATTCTTTTTATCAAACATAACTCAAAAGCCTTTATCACACAATTGACTAATACTAAGTTAAATCATGCTTCAAACCATCAACCAAAAGTACATTTTCAATTAAAATAGAAGATTCATTACCTATACTACCTTTACCAATTATTTACCTTTCTTGTTGTCACCAAAGGTTACAAAACCTCCATCCTTTTTGGAGAGAGAGACAAACTTGGATAGGTCTCCCGTCATGTGCCTCGAGCAACCACTATCCAAGTACATCTTGTTTTTCTTAGAGGCTTTCAAACAAACCTACAAACACAAATGTTCAAGTTTGATTCTTTGGTAACCCACACTTGTTTCGGTCCTAGATGGTTAGCATTGACAAACTTGGGAATCCATTTCATTTTTGCATAGACATTTTAAGGCATTGGATTTAGACAAGTAAAAAGAATAAGTTGTGTCCAAGACTTGCACATGAGAAACAAACAACATTATATAAAAATTTATCTCTTACAATAAATTTATGCACTCTACTTTTCTTGGAGAAATTAATTCCTTGGAGCATTGTGAAACTTTGCCATTTGAGAAAAATTTTCTTCTTGGAGAAGTAGTATGAGCATATTTCAATTTAAAAACACTTAGGCTAATATGGCCTTCAACACCACAATAATGACATATAGGCACAAAGTTAGATCTAACATGCTTAGACACAACCTTAGGCATATTAAGCTTAGGCATATTATGAGATGCTTTAACAAAGATAGTTTTAGAACTTGAAGGAGTAGAACATTCATCAATATAGCCTAAACCTCTTTTATCACCAAAAAGGCTTTCCTACTTCAATTATCTTGTCTAATCTTTGAGCACCTATTGTCAACTTTTTAATAGATTCTTTAGCCTATATCAAGTTCTTGCAAAGTACTAATTTTCTTTTCTTTGAGTAATTTAATCAAATTATCCTTTTTCACAACTATCATGCTCAGAAATTTAATTTTGTCAAGCAAGGCATTTTTCTCATCACAATCAAAAGCATGCTTGTCACAAGAGATATTCATTTCATCAATATGCATAAGCATCATGCTCATTCTCTTTTAAGCAAGAAATTTCTTCAAGTAAAGACTTATTTTTTACTAGATAAAACATCGTATTTTCTTTTTAAGCACAACTATACTTAGAACTAAGTTTTTCTAAATCATTTTGCATATTTCAAAAGCTTCAAACAATTCATTTATAAGAAAGAGGTTCTAGAGTTACCTCATCATTTGTTCATCCTCTTTGTCACTATAAGCCATGAAGCAAAAATTGGCCACTTTTTCATTATCACTCCCACTTTCGCTTTCATCGTTCATCCCAAAGTAGCTTTCATTGCTTTCTTCTTGGATTCTCTTAGATGATTTGAGAAAAGGACAATCGTTCTTAATATGACCTAGCTTCTGCATTCATAGCATATTACCTCATCCTTTTTGCTCTCTTTCTCATCTTTTGACTCTTTTTGGTTGGAGAGATGCTTCTTGAATTGCTTCTTTCTCTTGATGAAGTTCTTATACTTACGTGAAAGATAGGCAACATCATCTTCATCAAGATCATCTTCATCAAGGTATCTTCATCTTGGGAGTTAACTTCTAAAGAGATGGTCTTTAAAGCTTTACTCTTTCTTTCGTTTTCTTCTCATCCTCCATGTTTTTCTTGATCTTTATCTCATGCGTCAACAACGAGCCCATGAGTTCATCAATGGAGAGAGATTTGAGATCCTTTGTCTCTTGAATGGCGGTGACTTTAGGCTCCCATTGTTTAGGCAAAGACCACAATAGCTTCTTTATCTTTCTCAAAGATTTGAGTACTTTTTTCCAAGTCCCTTCTAAAGCATTGACAATGTTAGTAAATCTAATAAACATATCGGAAATAGCTTCATTTTTATCAGTTTTAAACATTTCATATTGATGACTAACATGTTCAATCTTTCTTCTTTTACTTGACTAGTCTTTCATGAGTAATTTCTAATTTATCCCATATCTCTTTAATGTTTGCAAATAGACACTTTATTATACTCAACTTCATTCAAAGCACAAAATAAGCAATTAATAGCTTTTGGCATTTAAAGAACATGCTTTCTTTTCATTTATTGACCATTTTCCTTAGTTTTTATAGTGCTAACACCATCAATATTTTTTTGTTGGAATTTTAAAACCTTTCTCACAATATCCCATAAATCATAATCAAATAGAAAGCAAGAAAAATCTCATTCTATTTTTCCAAATAACTATAATTAGTACCATTAAAGAAAGGAGACTTTGTAATAGATTGACTATCGTAAAAGGGAATAAACCTAAAGTTGCCATAGCTCAAAAACAATTAAGTTTATCAAAGAAAATAAATATTTCAAGAAGAGCAACCTGTTCTGATACCAATTGTTGGATCGATATGGCAACCCTAGAGGGGGGAATAGGGTTTAATTAACTTTTTTTTCTAAATTAACCCAATTAAACTAATTAATACACTTTTTTATAAGAATAAGAAAAATTAATTTTATGCAACAAATAAGATGACAAAAAATGTGATAATTATATTTATCATAAATTTTAGCAAATAAATAAGAACAAACTAAACATATAATAAATTACTTTAAATTAATTGCAAAAATAAGAAAAGAGTTAGAGAAAAAGACACCTAATTTTTATAGTGGTTCAGTCAAACTCGACTACTCCACTCCCTAGTGCCTCTGGGAGCTTGAATAAAAATCTTTCCGACTCTTTCCACGGATTAGAGCCAACCGTTACACCACCGCTCCTTTTATGGGTTCAAGAGAAAACCTGATCCTTTCCACAGTTTAGGATCAAACTGTTACAAAATGTTGAAATTTTTGAAATAACACAATACAACTCTCACTAAATGGATTTACAAGTTTAAGCACTCAACAAATTTATCTTCACAATACAATAACACTCTCTCAAAGATAAGATGAAAAAAAATTGGGAACTTAGAGAGAGCAACAATGGAACTTTTAGTTTTGGAGGATTATGAAATGTAAAATTTGTTCGTTTAAAATTTGGAGAGAAAAATGGTTTATATAGAGATGGAAAAATTTTTAGAAACCACAATTAATTTGAACCATTGGATTTTGGAAAAGAAAAACCAATAGTGGAGATTTTAAACTAAACTAGTCGTTAGATACAAACAAAATATAATATTAAATTCCTTCTCTTTTGAAAATTCATTTTCTTTTTAAAATTAATCCAAAAAATAAAAAAATATACCAATGTGTAAAAATTAGCCGTTAGACACAAACATAAAATAATATTAAATTCATTTTCCCTTTAATTCATTTTCTTTTTAAATTCATTCTTTTTAAAGTCAATCCAAAAATAAAAAACATACCATGTGTAAAAAATTAGCCGTTAGACACAAATATAAAATAATATTAAACTTATTTTCCTTTTAATTTATTTTTTTTATATTCATTCTTTTTAAAGTCAATCTAAAAAATAAAAAAAAAACATCATATGTTAATCTCTTAATGATCCACCATTCAACCAATATACTGCTAAATGTCTACATGCAAATAGTCTAGTTATGCCACGTCATCCACCACAGTATTTTCTCTATAGATTTGTTTCGGTCATATCGTCTTCGTTTTAGCTCTGATTTGAGTGATTCAAGAGGTGTTGGAATTGTTGTTCCGAGCTCTACGCTATGGACATATTAAAATACTAAGATTTTCAGTAATTAAAAAATTGAGTTTGTTATCATCAAAACATTGATAAATTAATTAATTAAAATTAATTAATTTGAGATTAAGGGCCAAAAAGCCAATATCAATCTCTGGTCGCTCTCTCTCCAATATTCATGGTTCTTAGAGATGCAATCCAAGATATTCTTCGCCTCATTATACATTTTATCAAATAGACCAACAGCGGCTGCTGCATTGGCAGTGGTCTGCGAAGCGGGTTCAAACCATGATAGAAAATCTCCATTTGAAGGCAGTCTGGCAACCCATTATGTGGACAGTCCTGTAACAACCTCTTAAACCTCGCCTAAGCATCGCTGAGCGATTCGTCCATGTCTTGTTCAAAATTTGTAATAAGTTTCCTTCGTCTGGCGTTCTCGGTAGGTGGAAAATACTTCTTCATAAATTTCTCCACTACCTGTTCCCAAGAAGTGATCTCTCCCGGTTTGAGAGAATCTGCCCATTTCCTAGCCTGATCACAGAGAGAAAATAGGAACAATGTTAGTCAAACTTCTTCAGTAGAGATGTTCGAGAACACATAAGTATTGTAGATTTCAATAAAACTTTGGAGGTAGGCATGCGGATCCTCGCCACACCTTCCTCTGAATTGACTTGCAGTCTGGATCATCTGCAACATCAATGGTTTCATTTTGAATCTGCCTCCATTGAGGGTGGGCCTCATGATTCCTGGAGAGAAATGATAGAGGTTTGGTGATGCATAATCCATAATGGGCCTATTGCAATCGTTTGCCAACAGAATTGGATTCACCATGACATTGTTATCATTTGGTGCTCCATTTCCAGGCTACTCCGCCATCTCTTCTTTATCGAATTGTGGTTTCTATTGGCGGTCTTTCAATCTTCCTCTGAATGTCCTTTCAATCTCTGGGTCGTAATTTGCCAGAGATTGAGAGTCTGCAAAGAAATAAAAAAATTAACGTTAGCACTCTATTTTGCCGAAGTCCCTGGCAATAGCGCCAAAAACTTAATGCTTGGTTTTATGAAGTGGAAATGTGGATGATATCTGTTGATGAAATTGTGTTGTGCACTCAAGTTTCCCCAGCAGAATCCAAGTGTAAATTTCTCTGAGTTTCCTGGTAAGTTCAGGGTCGAACACAGGGACTTGTGAAAACAGATTGCGTTGGTAATTTTTGTGAAAGCCTTACAGTAACCGAGTAAATAAATAAGTTGTTGGGTTTGTTGTTTTCGTTGATGAAAAATAAATAAATGCGGAGGCTTTGAAAAAGACAGTTGTGTGATAGATGCAATGAGTATGCGATGAACGGGTTGAGAAAATCTTTAGCTAGCGTTACTTAGGAATGCATCAGACTATGTGATCATGTTACAACCATACACAACAAGTCATTTTCCAATGGAAATGTGATGTTTCTAAGTCTAGGATGCATATGTTGAATGCAAAAGTGTCCATAGAGCTTATTCCTACGTCTCTACTCTTATCCTATGCGATGATGCAAAATGTATTAAAGTAAGGTGACCGCATATAATCATATCTTATCTCTAGGATGCATGCGATGCGTTAATAACAAATAGTGCTCGTTCCTAAGTGCCTATCTCATGTATTATGTGTTCTAATCTGACTCTCCCGAGTCTAGATTTTAACTTGACCTTCCCAAGTCTAGATCTGTCCTTAGACTACCCTCCCGAGTATCTCTAATAGATGAATGAAGCATACATAATACAAGATAATCGCAAAGAATGAAGATTCCCTAGTTGTGCTAGCTAAATGCTTCTCAACCCATTCAACTGATTTAGCTACTCATGCGTGAATAACAGAGAGTGAACAAATATAGAGAAGAAAATTCCATTTTTATAAATGAGTTGAGTACAAAATGACAATGGAAGTTAAAGGTAGAGAGCCTGATAGTAATTCCTTGTTGACCGAGGCTGTTACACTGAAATCTCTATTCTGTTATAAAGATGTTCCTGCTTCCGCAGGCGTTGGCCCTCTCTCTGCCCTTGAAGCTTCTGGTGGTCTCCCAAGCTTACCGGAATGATCTGCCGGCACAACTTCTTCCCTCGTTTCCGCCTTAAAATACAAGAAATCTATGGACAAAAGCGTGCGAACTGAAGTATGAAATCTCTAACTGCTTAACTGGTCAACCCCTTCTCTAAAGAATTCCCTTGGTATTTATAGAGCATCCATGGTGAAAGGCAGCTTCTCTCTCTTGGTTGTACAGATGGGACAGTTTTAATTCCTGACTGATGCACTGAATAATTGTCATCGAAAAGCTGAATGTACTTTGTGACCATTATCGGCTATCAACTTAATTCAGATTTGACTGTCATCAGCTTTCTGGTGCATCGCGATTGATTAGCCTTTCACCAAATGCACCCAACATGTTGCGCTGACCAAGTTGTGGTGATCCTTCTCGGACGAATGTTTGCGAACACAATCATCGCAAAGTCTTGCGGTGAAATTGCACTCGACCAGTGATTTCCTATGATCGCAATTCTTGCATTGCGTTAAAGCATATTCTGCACAAAAACACAAAAATCATCTGTTCTAATGCGTTGAACGCATGCAACCGTAATATTATGAAAACGATGCTTAATGGACGCAAGTTAACATATTTCATCAACATAGTCCAACATTGTTTAAGAACTTAGCACTATGATAACATGCATTTCTACCCGTTATCACGCCACATTGTTGAAGACCCGGAATCAGCCCTTAAGGAAGCAATTTATCTACTTACCCCTACTTCGGTGAAGGAGTGAATTTACATCTTGTGTAGTTGTGTTTCTAGCTCCCCAATTAGACGAATCCCCAAAATGATAAGCTTGTTGAGTCGGCGATCTGGCCACTCTCACCCATACAAATCAATGGACCGCCCTTATAGGCAAGAGTTCACAACTCACTCAGGATTCAGGTCATTTTATCTATGGTCATCCTGGTGAAATGTAAGTCTCAGTTATGAATGGTGTTACATAATGAGACTAAACATTTCGTGGTCTGGTCTTATACAAACTCCTTTGTATGGAATATCCCCGCTCGCATGTATAATACATGAATTATCAGAATTAGATCATTTGTAACACTTTACAACAATTGTAACACTTACAAAATGGGCCATACTCGTAGTGTCACTAGAATAAGGTACCCAGCCTTATCCATCTACTACAGACCATTTAGGTTATCACATAAACATGATCTACCCATATGTCTCCGCATACATGTTTAAGTTACAAAGATAACCTTGGATGTTAATTTATTAGTTTGTGGGTAATGCAACTAAAATATCACATATTTTATAGACAAAGTGAATGAAAATTATTAATCACATAAGAGTTTGTTTATACAATGTTTACAAACTATAGAACCCTACGAGATTTAAAGCATCAACCCCAACAATCTCCCACTTGTCCTAAAGCTAGTGGAGTGTACAAGATAATAAAATACAAGTACACAAAACAATAAACTAGGGCATAACACACCCAGTACAAGATCTCTCACTTGCTCTAGTCCAGCCGTGGTCTGTTCTATAGACCCATACTCTGCAGGTGACCCTCAAACACTATAGCCGTAAGGGCCTTCGTAAACAGATCAGCAACATTGTGCTCTGAAACAATCTTCGTGACAATCACGTCCCCTCGATGCACAATATTTCAGATGAGATGATACTTCCACTCTATATGCTTGTCGGGCTTATAACTCCTAGGCTCTCGGAAATTAGCCATAGCACCACTATTATCAGAATAAAGTGTGATGGGCTTTGACATGTCTGGAACAACTTCTAGATCAGTCAAGAATTTCCTGAGCCAAATGGCCTCCTTAGCAGCTTCACAAGCCGTTACATACTCAGCCTCCATGGTGCAGTGCGCGATGCACCCTTGCTTGGTGCTTTGCCATACTACTGCCCCTTCGTTAAGAGTGAACATTGATCCTGATGTGGATTTCCTAAAATCCCTATCAGTCTAAAAATCAGAGTCTTGTATCTTGTAAGGATCAAATCCTTAGAACCATATGTAAGTATGTAGTCCCTTATTCTCTGTAGATACTTGAGGATGTTCTTAACGACTGTCTAGTGATCAAATATTGGATTAGACTAATATCTGTTGACTATCTCCACTGTGTAGTAGATGTCAGGTCTAGTACATAACATCGCATACATCAAACTGCCCACGATAGATGCATAGGGGATTCATCTCATATTGTCAACCTCTTGAGGTGTCTTAGGACACTGTTCCTTAGACAATGTAACTCCGTGCTTGAAAGGCAATAGGCCCCTCTTAGAGTTCTACATCGAATATTTGACAAGCATCTAGTTAATATACGAGGCCTAAGACAGTGCTAGCATTTTATTCTTTTGATCTCGAAAGATCTAAATGCCTAGAACAAACTGAGCCACTCCCAAATATTTCATTTGGAATTGGGTCGCTAGCCAATACTTAACTATAGTTAGTAAACCTACATCATTCCCAATGAGTAAGATATCATCTACATACTATTGGGATTGGTGTCCTAATTCTTCCAAGTCTTGTAGTTTGTAATTTGTACACATTGTTATGAATAAAATAAGAGTTATTTTCTCTGGCATTTACTCATATCCAATAAACAAAGCTCTATGGTTATTGTATGAAATCTTAATCATGTATAAGAGATATATAAGTGGATCATGCCTTAAGTGATAACCTAAATAGGTTTGTAGTATAAGGATTTTGGAGGGATTCATGATCCTGGTGACACTACGAATACGACCCGCTTTATAAAGGTTTGGAAGTGTTGTGAACTACTACAAATGGTAGATCCTGACCATTCATGTGGAGACATACGAGTGGGGGTGTCCTATACAAAGAGTTTATAAGACTGGACGACGAGATGATTCGTCTCTGTATATAATGCCATTGATACTGGAAACTTACATCTCACCTAAACGACCATAGGTGACATGACCTCAATACTGAGTGTTTTGGGAACTCTTGCCTTTGAGGGTAATCCTTTGATTAGTATGGGTGAGAGTGGCTAGATTGCCAACTCAACATGCCTACCTTTTTGGGGACTTGTCTGATTTGGGAACTTAGTTACAGAAGATGGGATTCATCCTTTCCCGAAGCAGGGGTAAATAGATAGATTGCTCCCTTAAGGGCTGATTCTAGGGCTAAACATAGTGGCCACAACTTCTCTATGGAAGAGAGGACTCAGTCATAGTAGGACTATGACTTATGTTCATTAAAGGAATAAGTGGTACTTAAGGAGTTAGATGTAACTACAGGGGCATAATGGTTATTGGCCCAATTGTACTTACGAGCGATATGTGAAGGGTTATCACACTGTTGATTGGTTGATATGGACATATAATATATCTGTAGTAAGGAGAGTTCACCTATCGGTCTTTAATTGAGTGCCTGGCAGTTAACGGATGGTGGATCCTGTGACTAAAGAGTTTAGTCAGTTATTCACGTACCGTTGGAGCTTTGAGCTACAGGTCTATACGGTCCCCTTGATAGCTCAATGGATTCAAGTTGAGAATCAGTTCTTGGTGTTGATTTGAAATGTTCAAATTGAAAAAAGGTAATTCGAATATATATGATATGATCGGTGTGATGTATGAGATACATCAAGTGGAGGATTAATGTAAATGAGATTTACATTAATTACCATGAAATAGAAAAAGAGCTATGGTTTATATGTTTCATGAGATGAAATATTAAAACTATAGGATAAATATACTATGGTAAGTTGGTTATTGTGTACATTTATAATTTTATTAATTATTGGATAATTATCTCTTTTTCTATAACCAATTGAGTGGGAGGTTATTGGTGGTTTCATGGTAACCATGAGATAAAAGGAAAAATGTTTTCCTAAATTTAGTAAGATTTGCTAAAGATTTATGAGATTTTCTATTGTCAGAAAAAGACTCACGTTGGCTGTCAAGTGAATAAGATTCACTAAATGATAGCTGAAGAAGAGACTATATGATCGTGGAGTGACACTACACGATAGCCACTCAGCTGGCCGATAGCTAAACGATCGATCATGGAGCTTCTTCTAAACGATTGGGCATTGTCTATACGATAGACTTGTCATCTCCTACTTGCTCAATCGTTTTCATGATTGTTCTTCCTCTGGTCTCGTCCTCTAACTAAGTCCACACAGAGCCCACACTTCTTGATTCTCACACGAAGAATACCAAGGTAGCCATTGTGTTGGTGTCGTACTCAACTCGACATAGTTCAAGGTTTCTAGAGGCCATTCGTTGAGTTTGCAGCGTTCATGTGGTGGTTGCTGATTGATCGTGATCTTGGAGAGCGCTAAGTTCGAGCGTTCGTGAGTTGCAGTCTTGTTGATTGTTCGAGCGTTCGTGATCGAGGGTGTTTGAAGATGAGTCTTCAAAGGTATGTATAATTCTATCCCTTGATCTTTTGAAAAGCATGTTGTAATTTCGTTTTGTGCATGACCGATTAGTTTTCGTTTGTGTACTGTAATTGTTGTTTTTCAAATACGAGTGGAATTTGGAACGATCATTCCGCTGCTCATGGAAATCCTCATGTCCGATTTCCTTCACATACAACACTATGAAATCTACTAAACTGTTGATGATTTTCTTGTATACACAAGGCTCATCAACGTTTTGATCAAAGCTATAAGATTTGATCGTAGTATTAAACCTTATGTTCCAAGATCGAGATGCTTGTTTCAGTCCATAAATGGACCGATTAAGCTTGCAAACCTTTTACTCTTGTCCTTGGATTATGAATCCCTCGGGCTACACCACATAAATGGTCTCATCAAGATTGCCATTCAGAAGAGCAGTTTTGACATCCATTTTCCATATCTCATAGTCAAATATGACGCAATGGATAGGAGGATCTGGAAAGACTTCAGCATGGCAACATGCGAGAAAGTCTCCTCATAGTCGACTCCCTCTACCTGAGTATAACCGTTTGCCATTAGTCTAGCCTTGAAAGTTTGCACCTTCCCATTAGCACCCCGTTTCCTCTTGTAAATTCATTTGCAAGCTATAGGTTTAACCCCATTAGGTTGATCTACAAGATCCCATACTGAAATGAAGTACATAGACTCCATTTTGAGATCCATGGCTTTGATCCATTCATCTCCGTCAACATCCTCCATTGCCTTCTTGTAAGCCAATGGATCCTCAACCTCATCATCAGTTACCATACCTAGAATTTCAGTTAAACCCATATAATGAATAGGTGGGTTCGCAACCCTCCCACTACGTCAAGGTTCCCTCAATACTTGAGGTGGATTTGACCTACAAGGTGAACCTACTTCTGTTGGGATTGGTGCCCTAATTTTCCCAGAGTCTCGTTGTTTTATAAAGATACACATTGTTCAATGAATAAAATAAGTATTACTTAATTATGGCATTTACTCATATCCAATAAAAAAAGCACCTTGTTTATCTTTGGAAGAGAAGACTCAATAATAGTAGGACTATGATTTATGTTCATTAGAGAGATCAGTGGTACTTAAGAAGACAAATGTAACTATAGGGGCATAACGGTTATTGGCCAAGCTGTACTTACGAACGATGTGTAAAGGGTTGTCGCACTGCTGATTGGTTAAGATGGACACATAATATATCTGTGGTAAAGAGAGTTCAACTGTCGATCTTTAGTGAAGTGTCTGATAGTTAATGGATGGTGGATCCCGTGACTAAAGAGTTTAGTCAGTTATTCACGTACCATTCGAGCTTCGAACTACAAGCCCATGAGGTCCCCTTGGTAGCTTGGATTCAGTTGAGGATCAGTTCTTGGTGTTGATTTGAAATGTTCAAATTGACAATAGGTATTTTGATTATATATGATATAATCGGTAACCAAGTTCCGAACAGAGGCCCACCCTCTGTGGATCTCACACCGAGAAATACCAAGTAGTGTGTGGGTTGTCTAGACTTCAACTCAACACCATCGAGGTTTTTTGTTGTTTGTGGAGGGACCGTTCGTGGTTGCTGTGAGGGCCTTTCGCTGTGCAGAGAGCATCGTGATCAAAAGGAGATCATCTATTGAAGACGAGGCGTGAAGGTTCATGTGATGTCGTGTTGGGTTC
>NC_052359.1:21100627-21105696 GCF_009727055.1 Benincasa hispida | reverse complement strand
GTGTTACGGTCGTGTAGATCGAGCGCTCGTGGTGGCTGTTGTTCGATCAGAGTTGCGCAATGGAGCATGGAGACACATCCTCATGTGTGCGTAGTGTTTGATCTTGCATTTGAGTTTATTCATGCTGTAATTTCTGGAATTATTTGTATAACTGTTTGTATTGAAGACGATTGTGAATATATGTTCATTCATGATTATAATTTGGAATAGTCTTGTTTCGCTGCTCATGGAAATATCGCTTCCGATTTCTTTCAATTGGTATCAAAGCCAGGTTCTCTAGTATTCCAAATTACAGATCTTAATCGAATGCATTTTTCAGTCGTGGTGGGTTTCTGCATTTGTGGTTAACCGTTTTCTTCATTTGTGGATGAATTTGATGAACATTTCGAGTTTAAATTTCCTTTTTGTTAGAGCTTTCGGTATTACAAAGTGTTAATTGTAAGGGTCTCTGTGTTTTTAGGCGGAATTAACTTTGCAATTGAGTCTGTAATTCGAAAAGTTCGAGTTCGTCGAGTCATTCGTGATGAAGCTTCGGCGCATGGCGATGCAGTTCTGAACGAAGAGGAAGACCAAGCGTTGGTCGGATCGTGTAGCCTCAGGTAAATGATCGTTGGGATTTAACTAAGCAATCGTTTAGATATTTTTTCTAGAAGATCGTGTAGTATTTTCTAATCGATCGTTTAGCTAATGCTAAGCGATGGGGTAAATCGTTTACCATCGTGTAGCGTTGGTTTCACGATCGCGTAATCGTTGGAGGTAAACGATCGTAGTGGGAGCATGCGATGCTCGTCGTTTAGTAGAAGGCGCGCGCTAGACGATCACGTAGTTAGCAAGCTTCATCGCTGATAACTTGTAGAAATACAAGTTATTTATACTGTTTTATTTAGATATTGCGGCCAAAAGAAAAGAAAGTTGCGTCGATTGTATAGAAATTGGCTAAGAAATGCGAGAATTATAAATTGTCGTGAATACACTCACTGACACCATGGCGATGGTAGAAAAGAATATTTCAAGTCTGTTTTGTAGGAAATCAAGTCACCACATGTGTTCATGGCTCAGGATAAACTGAACAACGCATCTACGTCGCATTATGCCCATCATTTAGTTATGACTAGATGATCAACGCAATGACGACGCATGCAACAATCGGTCAAGAGCTAAGTGATCAATGCAATCTCAACCGCATGCGGTAATAAAAAACAACACCGCATGCGGGCAAACGATCGAAGATGTAATGAGCAACGCAATTGCGGAGGATTCTAACACGTGTACAGCTGACCGTTGTGCATTTCGAACGGGATTGATTGCGTAACAGAAGGAATAACCAAGTTCCGAACAGAGGCCCACCTCTGGATTCTCACACCGAGAAATACCAAGGTAGTGTGTTTGTGGTGTCAGACGTTAACTCAACACCATCGAGGTTTTTTTTTTTTGTTGGTTTCGTGGAGGGACCGTTCGTGTGCTGGGGAGGCCTTTCGCTGTGCAGAGGAGATCGTGATCAAAAGGAGATCATTGAAGACGAGGCGTGAAGGTTCATGTGATGTCGTGTTGGGTTCTACGGTCGTGTTAGATCGACGCTCGTGGGGCGTTGTTCGATTCAGAGTTGCGCAATGGAGCATGTTAACACTATTTCCTCATGTTGCGTTAAGGTTTGATCTTGCAGTTGAGTTTATTCATGCTAATTTCTGGAATTATTGTATAACATGTTTGTATTAAGACGATTGTGAATTATGTTCATTCATGATTTAATTTGGAATAGTCTTGCTATTCGCTGCTCATGGAAAATCGCCCGATTTCTTTCATTGTACAAAGCCAGGTCTTCTAGTATTCCAAATTACAGATCTTAAATCGAATGCATTTTTCAGTGTGTGTGGTTTCTGCATTTTGTGTAAACCGTTTCTTCATTTGGGATGAATTTGATGAACATTCGAGTTTAAATTTCCCTTTTTGTTAGAGCTTTCGGTATTACCAAAGTGTTAATTGTAAGGTCTCTGGTAGGCGAATTAACTTGCAATTGAGTCTGTAATTCGAAAAGTTCGAGTTCGTCGAAGTCATCGTGAATGAAGCTTCGGCGCATGGCGATGCAGTTCTGAACCAAGAGGAAGACCAAAGCGGTCGGATCGTGTAGCCTCAGGTAAATGATCTTGGGATTAACTAAGCAATCGTTTAGATATTTTTTCTTGAGAAGATCGGTAGTATTTTCTAATCGATCGGTTTAGCTAATGCTAACGAGGGGTAAATCGTTTACCATCGGTAGCGTTGTTCACATCGCTATCGTTGGAGGTAAAACGGATCTGTGGGAGATGCGATGTCGTCGTTTAAAGTAGAAAGGCGCGCGCTAGACGATCAACGTAGTTTAGCAAGCTCATCGCTATAACTGTAGAAATACAAGTTATTATACTGTTTTATTTAGATATTGCGCCAAAAGAAAAGAAAGTGCGTCGAATTGTATAAAATTGGCAAGAAATGCAGAATTATTAAATTTCGTTGAATACACTCACTTGACACCATGCGATGGTAAAAAGAATATTTCAAGTCTGTTTTGTAGGAAATCAAGTCACCACATGTTTCATGGCTCAGATAAAACTGAACAACGCAATCTACGTCGCATTATGCCCATCATTTTAGTTATGACTAGATGATCCAAGCGCAATGACGACGCATGCAACAATCGGTCAAAGCTAAGTGATCAATTGCAATCTCAACCGCATCCTAATAAAAAACAACACGCATGCGGGCAAACATCGAAGATGTAATGAGCAACGCAATGCGGGGATTCTAACACGGTACAGCTGACCGTTGTGCATTTCGAACGGATTGATTGCGTCAACAGAAGAATATTCATTCCACCATTTCAGGAATTGCCTTAACAAAAAAAAGTTGGACCACAATGCAAAGAGTCAAAAGCTTAGCCATAAATACTCCGACCATTCGACTTAAAAATTGCTTGAATATGGAGAAAAGTGTATATACTGATCTAAGAGAGAGACTGAGTGAGCGACTTAATCAGAGATAGATCCGGGAAGAATTAAGCAGACAAGGCCGAGAGGTGAGTCTCCCAGCAAAGAATCCTTCTGATCCCTACCGTCGAAGCTCTGTACAAGGTCACCTCTACCAAACGATCAAGCCTGAGAGGAAGCTCTTCTGTTCACAGTCCACACGGGGTAAGCAAAACCACCGGCCAGGTCTGGTCAGGATGTGACACTCTTTCTGAATTTTTTCTATCACTTCATCTTCACTTGTATTCATATTCTAAGTCTATCATTCATACCATGTATCAGACGCTTAAATCTTAGTATGAATGTTATGTCATTCCATTATCATTTCTCTATCTGTTTTCGTTCACCCATAATTCATTCTTTCCATGATGTTTTCTTAATCCCATGGAATAGTAAAATTAAACAAGTAAATGAATTGGGTTAAGAAATAATTAAGTTTAGTCAAGTATGCTAGACGGCATCCACCTGTGAGAGCAGAAGTGAAGATGCCATTTCTGCCAATCGAGAGAGTGTTGGAAGAATGCGTTAACTAAAGCAGAAGACCTAAAGATGGGAAGCAACCTTGGTTCACACATGTCATCCTTGTTTCACCATAGAGATATGGCGAACGCGCGATTCACCGAGTAGTGTACACAAGGAAAAGCGGAACCTAAGTTACATCTTTAAACCAATTAACAAACTTGCACGTTTGTACTAATTATCTTTCCTCTCTGATTCATCCATAAAGACTTGCCATCGCATACCACGACTCCTTTGTATATACACTTCACATATCCTCAAACTCAGTATCACGTATATCATGTATCTGTATCTTGCATACATTCAGCTTAGTTTTTTATCTGGCAATTTATTTATTCTACATTTTTTTTCCTGTCGCAACTTTAGTTTACTCTGCACAATTCTTACCTTTATCGTAATTTAAACTTTTTCTTCCTGTTACAAAAACAACATAATCTTTATAATTGCTAAAAACCGGTCGCATGTAGTCGCCAAATGAACACATTAACGACAATAATCACCTGTGTTCGACTCAATCTTTGAGAACAACTTTCATTGGAGATTATAATTTTGGTTTCAACTGAAGAAACCTTTTGACAATGCCATTACTCCATACAGCATACTACACAGCATAATTGTTACAGACGCATATATCTAGAAGTAGTACACATAAACATGATGCACGAGCAATAACACAAACAAAAGATTACATTTTTGCTTACAAGTTTATGCACATGAGCTTGTAGCACATTCATCTGCATGCATATTACACATATACGGCATAATCCTAAATCATTAAGTTTAATGGCACCTGTCCTGGGGACATGGACTTGTTTTCAACATTCATTAATGATCCCCACAATGCTTAAAGAGATTAATTTAAGTCATCAAATCGCTTAGTTACTTAAGCCTATGTGATCACAGCGGATGCGATACGGAGACACTTAAGCTAAGCGATCGCTTAGGCGAATGGTTGCTTCGCGGCAATCGTAGATCGCTATAACGTCGTGGAAGGCGGGTGCTGGTGCGGAGCGGCTACAGAGATGGTGTTACTTCAGGCTTCATCGCTTAGTAAAAGTGTACACGATACGTGTTAGTAAAATAACTAACACGATCGTTTTGGAATTCTTTCTTAGACGACCGTTATTGTAAAATTGCTAAATGATCGTGTAAACTCTGGCAGGCGCTGGTAAGCGATACGAATGCAAGGGTTTGTTTTATCGTGTAGAACGATCGGAGTTTCTTAGTACACTGATGGATGGTTGGAGAAGTGATCTTTGCCGAGCGGTTCAAGACCCGGTTCACCTGTTTGAAACCGTGAGACTTCTTGACTTTGTAATAGTTAGCTTCTCTTTTGTGTTTTAAGGTAAGTTTCCCAGACATCGGCCGTTCATCACTCTTGATTGCTTATACTATGATGATGGTATGATGCTTTTTAATGCCAGTTTTTGTCATATAGTTAAACTCCAACCCTTAGTTTGTGCATTATTCATGGCATCATGTATTATAAGTGTTTATAATATTGCACTGCAAGAAATTAACTAAAGCCATCGGCCGCCATGCATTCAGAAA
>NC_052359.1:21082661-21100602 GCF_009727055.1 Benincasa hispida | reverse complement strand
TATAAGAGTTATATTTTGCATGCAGTGAGCATTATCATGCATCATCCTTTTATTATAAATGTTATAGTCTAAGGGTGAATGGAAGCATGTTTTGCTTGTTTCATTGCGGTTTTGTATAAATGTTATATAAAAGAAGTAGCAATGAATGGACAATGCATTGAGCATGACACTTAGGCCATTTATAATCATTATGAATGCCTTGCATGTGTTAGCTTAGCATTGTGGTTGTTTCCATTTATAAGTGTTATAAAGGAAATTCAACCTAAAATCAATAATTCAGAGTTGCATGTGGACTTAGGATGAACTTAAGTTTTTTAAAAGGGTTTTAAAATTGGATTGAGATAAACCTAAGTTCAAATGGTTCTAAAGAGTTTAGTAACCTAGATTAATCTTTTAACTCAGTTTAATAGGATTAAAATGGTTGATTAAAAGATTAAATTTGTTGTAACCTATCTATAAGGGACCTTTTGTCTAAGGCGGGTTCTGGCTAGGCTGGGGTTCTTAAGTTGATGGAAACGTAACATCCCTACCTGGGAACCTACCTGGAAAGGTGAATTAGATAGATTTTCAACAAGCATGCAACGATTTGGTCAAAGATTCTGTTAAAGAGTTTAATGGATGATGATCAAAAGTTGTTTAACTATCCAAGGTAAATGTTACTCTTGGGAAAACCTAAAAGTCACTTAGTTAAAATCCTTAGCCGTGTTTTTTCTAAGTAAACTAAACCCTAGGTTATAAAGTACTCAGTTGGAGGAAGAGGCATATCAGATATGTCTATGATTCCACTCACGTTTCTCCCTGTATGTTCACACCGTGAGATTCATGCTTGGCCTCGAGATGCCCAGGATGCATCCCCCTTCGGATGGTGTTTGCATGAGTCAATATCAAGGTGGACGAAGAGAGTATTTATAGTAAGTGGGTGAAGGGTGTGTGTCAACGCGTCCTATGGTCTCTATCATTGGTTCACATCGTGAGATCATTCTGTACACCCTCGTGTCACCTTGGAAGTGTCCCCATTCGGATGGGTTTTTGCAGTTGGTCAATATCAAGGTGAACTCTAGAAATTGATAGGGTCGCTTTAGGTTTTGCCCCAATCGGATTTTTTTCCCTTTGAATTGGCCTTTTGGGACGGACCTCTAGGGATTAAAATGGTGGGTCACACTTACGGGAGATTGTTAAGTAAGTTAATGATCTCTTGGCCAAATTAATGATGGCTTGTCATTATAGGAACAAGAGTTGTTCTGGTATTAATGACTGGTTGAGAACTTCTCAATTCAGAGGAGGGATAATTGACCTCCCTTCGGCAGCTTTTGTCCTAAACCTTTGATGCATCATTGCGAAACTCGATGTCACACGGGGTTCATGTTAGTTTTGCTAAAATCTTATTGGATGTTGTTTTGTTTTACAACGGGTATTTGTTTCAAACCTAACGTAGGTCAATGTGTTTTTATTTTCAGCAACTCGTTTGTATTTCCGTTTAAAGCTTTTAAAAATGACCGATTATTTACAGTGGAAAGAATCGTGTGAAAAGAATTTCGTGGCAAACGACCTCCATCCCACTACTCTCCAAAAGAGGAGACAAGATAGTAAATATGATTTATTGGTCTTGGAGACATGTCTGGTAGAGAATGATGATTCTGCCTGTATCCTTGATTCAGGTGCTACCAATCATGTCAATTCCTCTTACCAAGGATTCAGTTTCTGACAAACGTTGCCACAAGAAGAGATGACTCTTCGAGTAGGTACTGGTGAGGTTGTTTCAGCTGTTGCTATAGGCAGGCTGAAGTTATTTGTTGACAAGAAACGTTATCTGTTACTGGATAATGTTTTTGTAGTTCCTCATATTACGAGGAACTTAATCTCGGTTTCTTGTCTCATTGAACAAGGCTACACCGTCTCATTTTATGAGAATAAAATGTTTATTTTCAAGAATGGAATGGAGATTGGGTATGGTTCAATGGAAAATAACTTATATGTACTAAGGCCATTAGTCATAAAATCCTTGTTTAACATTGAAATGTTTAGTACGGAAACAACAGCTAAAAGACCAAAAGTTTCTCCAAAGGAAAACACCCATCTTTGGCATCTAAGGTTAGGTCACATCAACCTCAATAGGATTGAGAAGTTGGTGAAAAGTGGACTTCTAAAGAGTTCAGAAGAAAACTCCTTGCCTGTATGTGAATCCTACCTCGAAAGCAAGATGACCAAACGACCTTATACTGGAAAAGGTTACAGAGCCAGGGAAGTTTTGGAGCTTGTACATTCAGACCTCTATGGTCCAATGAATGTTAAAGCTCGAGGTGGGTATGAACATTTCATCTCTTTCATAGATGATTATTCAAGATATGTATATCCTGTCTCTTATACACATCTAGATGTGTATAAGAGACAGCCTCTATGGTCCAATGAATGTTAAAGCTCGAGGTGGGTATGAACATTTCATCTCTTTCATAGATGATTATTCAAGGTTTGGGTATCTCTTCCTAATGCAACGTAAGTTTGAAGCCCTTGACAAGTTCAAGGAGTATAAGTTGAAGTTGAAAACTTGTTAAGCTGTCTCTTATACACATCTAGATGTGTATAAGAGACAGGCTATGCGCTTGGTACACCTCAGCAAAATGGCGTATCAGAAAGAAGAAATCGAACATTGTTGGACATGGTTCGGTCTATGATGAGTTATGCTCATCTTCCAAACTCATTTTGGGGTTATGCAGTACAAACTGCATGTTATATTCTGAACAACGTTCCCTCGAAAAGTGTTTCTGAAACACCTTTTGAGTTATAGATAGGCCGTAAAGGTAGTTTACGCCACTTAAGGATTTGGGGCTGTCCGAAACATGTGCTAACGACTAACCCAAAGAAGTAGGAACCGCATTCGAAGGTCTACCTCTTTGTAGGCTATCCTAAGGAAATGAGAGGAGGATACTTCTATGATTCGAGTGAAAACAAAATGTTTGTTTCCTCTAATTCTATCTTCTTGGAAGAAGATCACATGAGAGATCATAAGCCACAAAGTAAGCTCGTTTTATATGAGATCTCTAGTGAGACTGAGATTGCTAAGGGTTCAACAAGAGTTGTTGAACAGGCCGAAAGATCAACAAGAGTTGTTGAGGTTGGAACGTCTAGTCAACCAACTCAAGAGTTGTGCCTACCTCGATGTAGTAGGAGGGTTATGAACCCACCGGATCGCTACATGGGTTTGACTGAAGCCCATAACGTCATTATAAATGATGGAGTTGAGGATCCATTGTCTTTTAAGAAAGTAATGGAGGATGTTGACAAAGATGAATGGGTTAAGGCCATGAACCAGGAAATGGAGTCTATGTACTTCAATAACATCTGGGAACTTGTTGATCCACCTGATGGGGTAAGACCTATTAGGTGTAAGTGGATCTATAAGCGAAAGAGAGGTGTAGATGGAAAGGTGAAAACCTTTAAGGCTAGACTCGTGGTAAAGAGTTATACCCAGGTTGAGGGAGTTAACTATGAGGAAACTTTCTCACCTGTTGTCATGCTGAAGTCTATCAGGATTCTCCTGTCCATAGCCACATTTTATTATTATGAAATATGGAAAATGGACATCAAGACTGCCTTTCTTAATTGTAATCTTGAGAAGACCATCTATATGACTCAACCAGAGGGGTTCATAGTTCCAGATCAAGGGCAAAGAGTTTGCCAGCATAATAGGTCCACTTATGGGCTGAAACAAGCATCTAGATCTTGGAACATCAGATTTGACACTGGTGCAATAGTTGTTTGGCTTTGACCAGAATGTTGATGAGCCTTGTGTTTACAAGAAGATCATCAACAGCTCAGTAGATTTCCTGGTACTGTAAGTCCATTTATACTTGTATATGGAGATAAGGATCTGATCCTTATAGGATGCAACGTTGCTGATCCTTTTACAAAGGCCCTCACGATTAATGTGTTCGAGTGTCACCTAGAGAGTCTGGGTCTGCGAGACATGCGGCAACTTGTCTAGGGCAAGTGGGAGATGATACTGGGGTATGCTCTAGTTTATTATATATTGTACATTTTTATATTGTATTGTATATTAGTCTCCCGAGTCATTAGAACAAGTGGGACATTGTTGGGATTGGTATTCTAATTCTCCCGGAGTCTCGTTGTTTTATAAAGATACACATTGTTCAATGAATAAAATAAGTGTTATTTAATTCTGGCATTTACTCATATCCAATAAACAAAGCTCCTTGGTTATCTTATGTGAACTTAAGCATGTATATGTGATATACAAGTGGATCATGCCTTAAGTGATAACTTAAATCGATTTATAGTATAAGGATTGAGGTGGGATTCCTGATCCTGGTGACACTACGGATACGACCCGCTTTGTAGTGGTTTGTAACTATTGTAAACTACTATAGATGATAGATCCTGACCATTCATGTGGAGACGTGGAGCGGGGGTGTCCTATACAAAGAGTTTGTATAAGACCTGGACCACGAGATGACTAGACTCTATATATAACGTCGTTGATACTAGAGACTTGCATCTCACCTAAACGACCATAGGTGACATGACCTCAATCCTGAGTGTTTTGGGAACTCCTGCCTTTGAAGGCGGTCCTTTGATTAGTATGGGTGAGTGAGAGTGGCCAGATTGTCAACTCAACATGCCTACCTTTTTGGGGACTTATCTGATCTGGGAGCTGGGAACTCAATCCACAATATGGAATTCACTTCTTTCTCGAAGCAGGGATAAGTAGAGAGATTGCTCCTTTAAGGGCTGATTTCGGGGCTTGAACATAGTGGCCACAGCTTCTCTTCAGAAGAGAAGACTCTGTCATAGTAAGACTATGATTTATGTTCATTAGAGGGATCAGTGGTACTTAAAGAGACAGATGTAACTACAGGGGCATAATGGTTATTGGCCCAGCTGTACTTATGAGCGATCTGTGAAGGGTTGTCAGTTTACCTTCCCGCCGAGTAAGAAAATTGGCTTCCTTTGTCTCACGCAGGAAAGCATGAACTCTAGTTAGTCTGATGTGTAGAAGCATCTTATGAAAATATTCTTCCGATAATTGAATCTGGAAGAGAGCTCCTCCCCTTCGGTAAAGCACTCTCTTATCTTCTTAGTGACAGTATGCTTGGAGGCATTCCTGTTGAATACCCCCGCATTCAGGTGATACCCACCTTCACTATGTGGTTCCTTTGCCACTAGAACGACCCGACACTACTAATTGGTTAAGATGGACACATAATATATCTGTGGTAAGGAGAGTTCAACTGTCGATCTTTAGTGGAGTGTCTGGCAGTTAATGGATGGTGGATCTCGTGACTAAAGAGTTTAGTCAGTTATTCATGTACCATTAGAGCTTCGAGCTACAGGCCCATGAGATCCCCTTGGTAGCTTAGATTCAGTTGAGGATTAGTTCTTGGTGTTGATTTGAAATGTTCAAATTGACAATAGGTATTTTGATTATATATGATAAAATCGGTATGATGTACAAGATACATCTAGAGGATGATTGATGTAAATGAGATTTACATTAAGTACCATGGAATAGAAAAATAACTATAGTTTATATGTTTCATGAGATGAAATATTAAAACTATATGTTATAAATATAATATGATAAGTTGGTTATCATTTATGTTTATAATAATATTAATTATTGGATAATTAATTCTTTTTCTTTTAAATAACCAAAGTAGTGGGTGGTTATTGGATCATGGTAACCGTGAGTTTAAAAGGAAAATGGTTTCCTATTAAAAAAAAAGTTTTTACAAAAGATTGAAAAGGATTTTGAGTTTTCTCTCCGGAAAAAAAGAAACTCACGAAGTCGTCAAGTAAATTTGGATTTACTAAACGATGGCTGGGCGAGCTAAATGATCGTGCAGAGTAGAGCTAAACGATCGTGCAGTATTTACTAAACGATCGTGCAGTATTTACTAAACGATCGCATAGCTTTGCTAGACGATCGCTGGCCCAAGGTAAACGATCGTGTAGAGTCTATACGTGATAGACTGAGCTAAACGATAGACTAAACGATTGCATAGCTTTTACTAAACGATCACATAGTTTTATCTAAATGATTGGGCATCGACCTATACGATAGGTCTCCGCCATCTCCCACTTGCCCAGTCGTGTATGCGATTGTTTTTTCGTCTATGCGTCTGCTTGATACCATGTCCGAACAGAGCCCACCCTCTAGATTCTCACACCGAGAATACCAAGGTAGCCTTGTTGGTGGTGTCAGACTCAACTCGACACCGTTGAGGTTTTCTGGAGACCGTTCGTGGTGCTGTGGAGGCCATTCGTTATTGCAGAGGAGATCGTGACTGAGGAGATCATTGAGAACAACCACGAAGAGTTCATGCGGTGTTCATGCTATGTTGTGGTCGTGTAGATCGAGCGCTCGTGGTGGCTGTTGTTCGATCAGAGTTGCGCAAGGGAGTGTGGAGACGCATCCTCATATGTGTGTAGTGTTTGATCTTTAGGCATTTGAGTTTATTCATGCTGTAATTTATGGAATTATTTGTATAACCGTTTGTATTGAAGACGACTATAAATATATGTTCATTCATTATTGTAATTTGGAATAGTCTTGTTCCGTTGCTCATGGAAATCTCGCTTCCGATTTCCTTCAACTTCAACAACTCTTGTTGAGGTAATAGGCTCTTCAATAACTCTTATTGAAGATTCAGTAGTTTATTTGGAAATCTCATTCAACAAGATTTTACTTCTGGGTCTGTGCTCCCTTATGTGGTCTTCCTCAAGAAAAGTAGCATTTTTCGATACAAATACTTTATTTTCTTTAGGATCAAAGAAATAACCACCTCTCGTTCCCTTGGGGTAGCCTACAAATAAGCATAACCTTGAACGTGGTTCTAATTTCTTAGGATTGATCCTGATGTGTATTTCCTAAAATCCCTATCAGTCTGAAAATGAGAGTTAGTATATCTTATAAGGAACAAATCCTTAGCTCCATAGACAAGCATGTAGTCCGTCATTCTTCGAAGATACTTGAGGATGGTCTTAACTGTAATCCAGTGATCAAATCCTGGATTGGACTGATATCTACTAACAATCTTTACTACATATCAAATGTCAGGCCTTGTATATAACATGACATACATAAGGCTGCCCACGCTCAATACATAAGGAATCCATCTCATTTTCTCAACCTCTTGAGGAGCCTTAGAACACTGTTTCTTAGACAATACAATTACATTCTTGAAAGGTACTAAATTCCTTTTGGAATTGTGCATCGAATATCTGACAAGCATCTTGTCAATATACAATGCCTCAGACAAGGTCGATGTTTTGTTGATCTGGACCCCTAGAACAAACTACGCCTCATCCAAATCTTTCATTTGGAATTAGGCGGCTAGCCATTTCTTTACATATGTCAGTAGATCTACGTCATTCCCAATGAGTAAAATGTCGTCCACATACAACACTAAGAAAGCTATTGAATTGTTGATGATTTTCTTGTAGACACAATGTTCAACAACATTCTAGTCAAAGCTATAAGACTTTATCGCAGTATCAAATCTTATATTCCAAGATCGAGATGCTTGATTCAATCCGTAAATTAGCCGATTAAGCTTGCAAACCATTTTTTCTTGACCTTATTTAATGAATCCATCTAGTTGCTACATGTAAATAGTTATTTTCAAGATTACCATTAAAACAAACAGTCTTAACATCCATTTTTCATATCTCATAGTCATAATATATGGCAATGGAGAATTGAGATAGACTTAAGCATGGCAACAAGTGAGAAAGTTTCTTCATAGTCCACCCCCTGAACCTAGGTATAACTCTTTGCCACTAGTCTAGCTTTAAAGATTTGCACCTTACTATCTACACCTCTTTCTCTCTTGTAGATCCATTTATACCTATAGGTTTTATCCCATTAGGTTGATCTACAAAATCTTAGACAAAATTGAAGTACATAGATTCCATTTCCAGATCCATAACCTTAACTCATTCATCTTTGTCCACATCGTTCATTGTCTGATTATAGGTCAATGGATCCTTAACATAGTCATTTGATATGATTGGCTAAGGTTTCTGTTAAACCCATATAGTGAGCAGATGGGTTTATAACCCTCCCACTACATCGAGGTATCATTAACTCTTGAGGTGGATGTGCTCGACAAGATGAACTAACATCAACAACTTTTATCAATGTATTAGCCTCTTCAACAACTCTTGTTGAAGTTTCATTAGATTCATTGGAAAGCTCATTAATAAGATTTTACTTCATGACTTATACTTCTGATGTGGTCCTATTCTAAAGACGTAGCATTTTTCAATACAAATACTTTATTTTCTTTAAGATTAAAGAAGTAACCTTCTTTCGTTTGCTTGAGATAGCCTATGAATAAGCATAATTTTGAACGCGGTTCCAATTTCTTTGGATTTTCCTCAAGCACATATGCTGGACAACCCCAAATCCTGAAATGTCGTAAACTATCTTTAGACCTCTCCATAATTCTAGAGGAGTTTCAGAAACAAATATTTAATATTATTTTAATCATATTCAAACCACATTGTAGGAAATCTAAAAATAGATCTCCATGAGCGGAAGCAAAATCTTTCCAAGCCCATTGTGCAAGAATCAATGCATTCACAAACAGACAAGAATAGTTATGCACCTTAAACAAAATTACAACATGCTTTCTTAAACAAATACAAGAAGAATTGAGAGACATACCTTAAAGAACTCTTCTTTTGGAAATCTCTCGCTCTCGTGAACAATTGGATAGCAATCTCTCGCTCTCGTGAGCTATCATTTAGAGTCGATCGTTTAGTCTCTCGCTAGATCATTTACATAATCGTTTAGCAAATCTCTCTCAATCGCTTAGTCTCTCGCTAGATCATTACACGACCGTTTAGAAAATCTTGCTCAATCACTTAGTCTCTTGCTAGATTGTTTACACGATCGTTCAGCAAATCTCGCTCAATCACTTAATATCTCGCTCAATTACACGAGTGTTTTTCTCCACTTGTACGGTTAAAAGAGAAAATAACCAACTAAACAATTGTCTCATAATTGTTTTTATATAAATAAATATAATAAATAACTTATCATATTATATTTATAACTATGGTTTTAATATCACATCATATGTAATATTTAAACTATAGTTCTTGACTCCTTAATTTAATATAAATCATATTTATATCAATTCCTCCAATTAATGTATCTAATATATCATATCAATTATATCACATATAATTGAACCAATTTAATTATATCATATATAATCAAATTCCTCCTTGTTAATTTGACCACTTCAAACTAGCCCAAAAATTGATTATCAACTTAAATCCATTGAGCTACCAAGGGGACCTTATAGACCTATAGTTTGAAGCTCCAATGGTACATGAATAACTGAAAAAGCTCTTTAGTCACGAGATCCACTATCCGTTAACTGCCGGGCACTCCACTAAAGACCGACAGTTGCACTCTTCTCACTACAGATATGTTTCTGTGTCCATATAACCAATCAACAGTGCGATGACCCTTCACAAATCGCTCATAAGTACAGTTGGGCCAATTTATCATTTTGCCCCTGTAGTTACATTTAACTCTTTAAGTACCATTGATTCTTCTAATGAACAATAAGTCATAGTCCTACTATGATTGAGTCTTCTCTTCCAAAGAGAGGGTGTGACCACTATATTCAAGACCCAGAATCAGCCCTTAAGGGAGCAATTTATCTACTTACCCCTACTGCAGGGAAGGAGTGAATTTCATCTTGTGTAGCTGAGTTCCCAGCTCCCCAATCAGACAAATCCACAAAAAGGTAGGCTTGTTGAGTTGGTAATCGGACCACTCTCACCCATACTAATCAAAGGACCGCACTCATAGGTAGGAGTTCCCAACTCACTCAGGATTAAGGTAATGTCACCTATGGTCATTTTAGTGAAATGTAAGTCTCAATTATCAACGGTGTTATATAAAGAGACTAATCAACTCGTGGTCCGGTCTTATACAAACCATTTGTATAAGACACTTCCGCTCACATGTCTTTACATAAATGGTTAGGATCAGACCATTGTAGCACTTTACAACCCTTATAACATCTACAAAGTGGGTTGTATTCGTAGTGTCACTAGGTTAAGGTATCCCTCCTTTATCCTTATACTATAGACCATTTAGGTTATTACTTAAGTCATGATCCACTTGTATGTCTCACATACATGCTTAAGTTATATGAAATAACCACGGATCTTAGTTTATTGGATATGAGTAAGTGCATATAAAATAACATTTATTTTATTAATAACAATGTGTTTATAGAGGTGTTTTCAAACTACAAGACCACCAGGAGAATTAAGACACCAGTCCCAACACACATCACATAACCTATAGTTTTAATATGAATCTCATTCATATTAATTTTAACCTATATTCATATGAATCTCATTCACCTAAATAGTATTTAAACCTTATCCAAATATTTATATTATAAAGTATAATTTTTTTTAATCTTATTCAAAATTAATTTTATAATATAATGTATCTATATACATTATATTAATTGTATCTTATACGATTAATTCCCTTATTTAATTTGAAAAAATTAAATTAATTCAAAACTAATGGATACTTATCTTTTACTCTTAATAAGCTAACAAGGGGACCTTATGGACCTATAGATTAGAACCTCCAATGATACGAGGTTAATTAAACTCCTTAGTTAAATTAATCAACATTCATTAACTGTAGGTCACTCAAATCAAGACCCACAGTTGCACTCTTCGTACTGTAGTTATATTCTTGTGTCCATGGATATAACCATTCCACAGTAAGTCAACCCTTCACGAATTGTCTTTAACTACAACTGGATCAAATGACCATTTTACCCTTGTAATTACATCTAACTAATTCAGTACCACTGGTTCTTCTAATAAACAAATAGTTTATAGTCCAACTATAAAATAATCCCTCTCAGGCCAGTGAAAAGGTGAGTCATCATTCTTCAAGACTCGAAATTAGCTATAAAGGGAGCAATTCATCTACTTACCCTGAAGTCGGAAGGAATGAATTCCATTTTGTGTAACTATGTTCCCAACTCCTTACATGGACAAATCCCCAATTGGTAGGCATATTAAGTCAATGGATTTGGACACTCTCACCCATACAGATCAAATGATTGCCCTCATAGGCAGGAGTTCACAACTCACTCAGGATTAAGGTCAAGTCACCTATGGTCATCTTCTTGAAATATTAATCTCTTCAAGTAACGATGTTATAAAGATAGACTAAACATTTCACAATTCGATCTTACATAAACTCTTTGTATAGAATACCCCACTCACATGTCTCCACATGAACGATTAAAATCATATCGCTTGTAACACTTTACAACTATTGTAACAATTACAAAGTGGACGATATCTGCAATGCCATCAGGATAAGGTACCCAACCTTATCCATATACTACAAACCATTTAGCTTATTACTTAAACATTATCCACTTGTATGTCAACCATGTTGGGATTGGTGTCCTAATTCTCATGGTATCTCGTAGTTTGTAAACACTCTGTAAACATATTGTTATTAATAAAATAAGTGTTATTTTATATGCATTTACTCAATCCAATAAACTAAGATCCAAGGTTATTTTATGTAACTTAAGCATGTATATGGAGACATATAAGTGGATCATGCCTTAAGTAATAACCTAATTGGTTTATAGTATAAGGATAAAAGGAGTGATACTTTATCCTGGTGACACCATAGATACGACCCACTTTGTAGATGTTATAAGTATTGTAAAGTGCTACAAATGGTCTGATCCTGACCATTCATGTGGAGACATGTGAGCGGGGGTATACTATAGAAAGAGTTTGTATAAGACCGGACCACGAAATGATTAGTCTCTTTATATAACACCGTTCATAATTTTTCACTAGGATGACCATAGGTGATATGACCTTAATCATTAGTGAGTTGGGAACTCCTGCTCATGAGGGTGGTTCTTCGATTTGTATGGGTGAGAATGGCCAGATTGCCAACTCAACAAGCCTACCGTTTTTAGGATTCGTCTGATTGGGGAGTTGGAAAGTCAGCTACATAAGACGGAATTCACTCCTTCCCCGAAGCAGGGGTAAGTAGATTAATTGCTCCCCAGCTGATTCCGGGTCTTGAACATAGTGGCCACACCCTCTCTTGGGAAGAAAGAACTCAGTCATATTAGGACTATGACTTATTGTTCATTAGAGGAATCAGTGGTACTTAAAGAGTTAGATGTAACTATAGGGGCAAAATGGTAAAGTGGCCCAACTGTATTTATGAGCGATTTGTGAAGGGTGATCGCACTGTTGATTGTTTATATGCAATGGACACAGAAATATATTTATAGTGCAAAGAGTGCAGCTATCGGTCTTTAGTGGAGTGACCAACAATTAACGTTAACGACCCGATTTCAGGAGGGGTACATGAATGAATCGATATCACATTTGAATGAGAGGGATCCTAAGGACATGAAAGTATGGTTCAGAAAGGCTTAAAAGAATTGAAAGTTACTACCTATACCAACAAGGTGCACCATCCTTTTCGGTGGCTCAATCATAAGAACTCCAAAGTTAAGCATGCTTAGCTTGGAGCAATATTATATTGGATGACCTCCTGGGAATTTTCCTAGGATGCATGTAAGTGAGGACAAGCACGTTGAAAGGACCAGTGTTTATTCATGGGGAAAACTTTCACTTCTAAAAGAATTCAAGGCAAGTGAAGATGACGTAGTCAGGTCATAGGGGATGTAGGGGAATGCCGGGGCCATCAGGTGCCGAATTCGGATTCCGAATCCTGGTTCGAATCTTGGGCCTGGGGTGTTACATAACAGATGGTGGATCTCATGATTAAAGAGTTTAGTCAGTTATTCACGTACATGATAACTAATTAATCTTTTTCTTTAATAACCAAATTGAGTGGGAGGTTATTGGTAGTTTTATGGTAACTGTGAGATAAAAGGAAAGTTGTTTTCCAAGTCAGATAGTTAATTCATTATATCGTTTCACAAAGGAAAAGACTATCGAGTAAAATAGTTTTACCAAATGATAACATCTCATAGCCTACACGATCAAGTATCGAGTTTACTATACGATAGTTACTCATTTACTTGTCACTACACGATCGAGTAGCAAATCTATATGATAGGCTTCTTCTTACTACACAATTGAGTATCTAGTCTATACATAGACTTCTTCCATCTCCCACTTACTCAATCGTCTACCTCCTTCATTCCTCTATCAAAAGCCACACAGAGCCCATAACTCCTGGATTCTCACACTAGAATACCCAGGTAACTCTTGTAGTGGTGTTCTTATTCCGTTCGAGGGTCGAGGATTGAGTTAGACTCGATAGTGATCGAGGATTCTTTAGTTTGTGCTGTTGGCTGTTCTGATTGTTGTGTTCGAGTACTTATTTGGATGCATTGGAGATTGATCGAGGGATACTTGAAGAAAGTGTTCTTCAAAGGTTTGCATACTCTATACCTTGTTCATTCTTTTAAGAAGCATGCTTGTAATTTACTTATTATGCATAATCTGTTCTTTTAGACTGTGATTGTTTGTGTTCTTTCTCAATGGAGTTTGGAATGATCCACTTCCACTCATTGGTTCTCTATTTAGAGTTCCTTTAAACCATATACATGTTTAATGTTCCTTTAAACCATGAGATTTAGGACACCAACCCCAACAAGCTTCAAGCTAAAACTAGGGTTGGCAATGGGGCCGGGCCAGGGTGGGGGGAACTCTTCATCCCCATCCCCACAGGGGGTATTTGCCTCCATCCCTGCCCCCATCCCCGTCAATTGAAGGTGGGGACGGGGATTCCTCGTTAGGGGGACCCATCCCCATTATATATATATTAAAAAAATAAAAAATTTAATCAAAGATGGGATACTTAGTGAGTGACCATGGGCCAACTAATTTGGGCNATATATAGACCGATGTAATGCTAAAGAATGGTTTCCTTATTATGCGTGCACTGTGCCATATACTTGACACGACGTTTTTATATCTTTAGTCTTTATACGATACTACTTCTAAATATGCGTTGTTAATGATATGCGTGTAGTATGCGATTGAGTAATGTGTGTCACAAGTTTCCTTGCGCTGAAACCAAGTATAATTCCAATGCAAGTTTCTCAGAATAATCCGAGGTCGAACACAAGGATTTTTTTCGTTAATGTGTTACTCATGTGGTATATGCGACCGGTTTTTACAATTAATAACGAATGGTTGTTTATACAATAATGTAAATTGTGATGAAATAAAATTGCATTGATAAAATAAAGTCCTAAACTAATATGATACAAGATACAAGATACATGATACATGATACTGAGTTTGAGACTGACTGTGAAGTTATACAAAGGATTGTGGTATGCGATGGCAAGTCTTTATGGATGAATCAGTAATAGAAGGAATAAATAGTACAAACATCGCAAGTTTGTTAATTGCGTTAAAGATGCAACTAAGGTTCCGCTTTCCCTTAGTGTACACCTCTTGGTGATTGGCTGCGTTTCCATATCTCTATGGTGAAATAGGGATGAACGTGATGAATGCAAGGTTGTTTCCATCTCTGGAAATACTTCTTGCTTTAGTTAACGCATTCTTCCAACCTTCTCTCAATAGGCGGAATAACATCTACACTTCTGCTCTCACAGGTGAAGATATTGTCGAGCATGCTTTAGCTAAACATAATTATTTCCTTAACACAAATTAATTTACTTGCTTAATTCTTGCTATTTACCCAGGGAATTAGGAAAACATCATGGAGAAAATGGATTATGGATGAACGGAAATAGACAGAGAGATGACAATGAAAATGATCATAACATTTAATACTAAGATTAAGCGTTCGATACATGGTGTGAATGAAAGATTAAGAAGATGAATACAAGTGATTAAATAGAGATTAGAAACAAATACAGAAAAGTGTTAACGTTTTGACACTAATCCTAGACGGAGGTTTTGCTTGCCAGCGTGTGGTAGAAATGGAGAGGAGAACTTCCCTCTCAGGCTTGCTCTCTTCTGGTAGAAATGACCTTCGCACAGAGCTTCAACGGTGGGGATTGGAAGGATTCTTTGTCCGAAGACTCACCTCTCAGCCTTGTCTTGTAATTATCCCAGATCTACTCTGGAAATCGCTTCAAACCATTCTCTCTCTCAAATCAGTATATACATGTCTCTATGTATTCAAGTATATCTCTTAGTGAATTTGCAGAAGCTATTTATAGGTGAAGCTTGGCTCTTTGACTTTATGGTCCCCACTGTATGGTTATGGTAGTTCCTGAAATGCCAGAGTGAATATTCCTTTTGTTACGCAATCAACCCATCAGAAATGCACAACTGAAAGCTGTACATTTGTCAGAATCCTCTGCAAATGCGTTGCTCTTTACATCTTCGATCGATCGCCGCATGTGGTGTTATTTTTTTATTACCGCATGGGGTTGAATTTGCGTTGATCGCTAAGCTCTTGATCGATTGTCACATGCGTCGTCATTGCGTTGATCATCTCTTCATTCCTGAATGATGGGCGCAATGCGACGTAGATGCGTTGTTTCTTTCATCTTTTAGCCATGAACGCATGCGGTGACTGATTTTCTGTAAAACAGAAATTGAAACATTTTATTCTACCATCGCAATGGTGTTAGTGGATGTATTGATGACATTTTATAATTCTCGCATTTCTTAGCCAATTTCTATACTATCGACGCAACTTTTCTTTCTTTTTGCCGCAATATCTAAATAAAACAGTATAAATAACTTGTATTTCTACAAGTTATCACACCCCCAAATTTAGATATATGCTTGTCCTCAAGCATATCTTCACTAAGGCAATATTGTTCAGTTCTTATCCTAAATTTTTGAGTCGACTGGTTGCTTCGAATGCTCCCCTTAGGCAACATCTCTTAACAATGCAATTTCTTTCTATCCTTGATAATTCATAAATAAGCCTTAGTTTATTCTTCTATACAACAAATATCTACTAAAAAATTCCCTTCTAGTTTTAAAAAGAATGTTTACCTCTTCATGCAAAAACAACTTGGTATGACTTGAATGCGGTGGTCGGGCTGTGTTATTTTATTAGAGACTGTTGATCATGGTTACATCCTTCATTTTGGCTTATTCCCACGGGTGTCATGCGAATATCCAACTACGGTTGTATGTCAATCTCAACGTCAACTCTTGATTTTCAGCTAAGTTTAACTTTTGCTGGTCAGAGAAGTTGTCTCTTATATTCTTTTATTTTTCTCTCATTTTTTTTATGTTGCATCGTTCTTGGAAATCCACCTTCATTTTGGCTTGCTCCCATGGGTGTCATGCGAACATCCAACTACGAGCAGGTCCCTTTCATGACTTAACTCTTATCAGGTTGGGATTATTTTTTTATTTCCCTTGCACTGACATTGGAGTTTGTATGAAAAATATTTTTTTTTTTATAATGAACGCATTTTCTTAATGACCGCATAACTTGATCACATTTGCACAGACCTTCCCCACCCCCAAATTTAGAGATGCGCAGGGTCCTCATTGCGTTGTTTTGGACAGAATAGACAAACACTTAGTCAAAATTTTGAAAAGAAGGTTTGAGCTGAATTTTGAAGGATAAAAGGTAAAGCAGTGTTATTGCTACGAATTATCTAAGTGTTAGTTAGAAAATACAAAGTGTGGGAAATGTTTTGAAGGTTATGCATATAATTCATCATGGCAACGCAATGAATAACACAAAATAAAAGATAAAGAACATCGCAATAATTGACAAAGGATGATAAATAAGAGGCTAACGCATACGGAAAGAATTGTTACTTAGTTGTATTAAAAATTAACCAAGTATACAAATAACACAATACATAATTTTAAGCATGTTCAAAGAATCAAGTAATAGCTTCTATACATAGGAATTAATGAATGAAATAAAAATGCAAAAAATGACTGCAAAAGAATTTTGTAGAATTATGGAGAAGGAGATTCAGAAGGAGGGTTTTGTGGAGGAACACGAGGAGCTTCTTCAAACTGCAAATGTTGCTGTAAGTGTGGAGGCACCATGGGACCATGGAGATAGGCTGTCAAGAAGTTGAAATACTCATGGTTGCGCTCTGCTACTTGTCTTTGGTTCAGGTGGATCGTGTAAATATTGCATTGAATATTGATCAGCATCTGCCTTTTCATGGCAACACTGCATTGCAACTCTTCTTGTCACTCGTTTACCTCATTTATTTGCTGGCAGAAATAATCATGTTGATGAGAAAGAAGAGAACACATATCAACAAGTTCAATAGCTAAGGTGGCAATGGTGGGCTACACCTGCAATGTTTCACCATCAATGTTTAGGGTTGAACAGAAGTGCTTTCACCCAAATCACATGGTTCATCAACATGCGGTGGTGGAGGGGAAAATTGCAGTGAAGATGAAGGGGAGGATGGAGCTACTGGATATGCATTGGGTGAAGCAGGAGCGAGGAGAAGGTTAGTAAAATGTTCAGGGAGTGGGGAGAGGGGTTCTGTAGTAGGGCTTAGAGGGCGAATGATCAAAGGCAAAGGGTCCAAGGGTTCTTGATCTTGCGGTGATGGCTTTTGGACTTTTTCCTTGACGTTGATGAGACCATGTACTTCCGGCATTGGTTCCTCTTCAATACCCACACCTAGTGAGAGGCATAGGCTTGAGACTGTCTAAGGAAAGAAATATTGGCCTCTTATATGCCCCACAAAACCTCGAATCTGTCTTGTGATCAACTGGCCCACATCTATTGTAATTCCGCGTGCGATGCAGTATGCGACCATGACTATATCCCTCAAAATTGTTTTGTTATGTGAAGTCGAGATGAGTCGCTGTTTCACCAAATAAACCCAAAGTCGCACTTCTGGAAGCAGTTTCTTGGACACAAGGGTTCTGATGACTTTTAAGGAGACCGACCACTAAGTTCCTGGATGCGTTAATACCTTTA
>NC_052359.1:21005294-21081921 GCF_009727055.1 Benincasa hispida | reverse complement strand
CTCATCCTTCTTCTTCTTTTCTTCCTCCTCTTCTTCTCTCATTTCTTTTTCGAATTCTCTTTCAAATTACTCTGAGGCCAGCAAAATGCATTGTTCTTCCTCGAGCCTTTTCTTTCCTCTTCTGCCGATATTGCGTTGTTGCGGCACATCTCCTCATCTTGTAATTTTCTTCTTCGACTTCCTTCTGCGATGATTTGTTGTGCCCGTAACATATTCTCTTGTTTTTCTTCTTCCTTTATTCTTCTCCTCTCCTTCTCTTCTAATGCACTTTGCAAAATTGTTGGGTCGATTGTTGACCCTTGCCGTGCATTCTCCTTGCGACGCCGCCTAAGGGGGGTGATGTCTAAATCTTCTTCATCATCAGTCGCAACCATTCTTATTTGCGTTGTTTCCTCTTCAGGTTGTGCTGATTCTTTTTGTTGCGCTAATTCCCCCTTATCCACCATTGCGGAGGTGGATTCTCCGTCGATTTCTGGGCTCTCAGCCCTCTTTCTCTTCTCTTCTTTCTTTTTTAGGCGCGTCTCCTCCGGCCTGCGTTCCTTCTTTCCACTCGTTTTTCTTTCCTTCTTATTGATTGGATAGGCTTCCTCAACTCCTTCAGCCCTCTTCTCCTTAGTCTTCTTCTTCTTCTTCTTCTCCTCAGCCATTTCATGCTGCTTCTCCACCACCGCTTCCTCCAAAGTAACCCTGATGGGTCCCTCATAGGATTCTGTTTGAACAGTTTCCTTAGAATCCGAAACGGCCAGGGCACTCTTTCTTGAAGCTTCCTCCATTTCCTCCTTCGAAGGTAGTGGCTGATTAACAACCCCCGCTTTGATCAGCCCCCCTTCCTTTTCCATGTTACTCAAAATACTCTCGAACACTTCTCTGTCATCTCTTCTTTTTCTCTCGCTTTCAGAAGACAGTGTTGGGAGTGGGGCACTCTCCGTGCTCTGCCCCTCTCAAATGCGGAGTGGTTCGGTTGCTACAGGTTTTCGTCGAGGCTTTCCGACAATTCGAGGGATGGGTTTTGGTTGGGCGGCGAGACGACAGCTTGCTGCGAGGAATGTCGACTCTCTTGCAATGAGTTGGCCTTGTGAGGGTGAAGAGTATGGATGGGAAGACTGATCAGCCATGGAAGTATTGAGTGAAAAAAAAACAGGGGAAAGTTCTTTGGGTTTTAGAAAGGAAGTTTGAAGTCTGGGTATACAAAGGCTCTGCTAGAGTTTCTGTTTGCAAAAGACTCAAATAGGCTCTCTCAGACAAAGAAAGTGGGAATTTATAGGTTGGACCTTGCTGGGCCCAATGCAAATTCTGCGATGGCAGGCCTCGAGGTACTCAAAAAGCCTGCCGCTGCACTCCTCACATTTATGAATCAACAGAGAAGTACACCCTTTCATCTGCGAAATCATCATTTCCTTGGAAGCCTAAACGATTAGACTACTCTATTTGCAAAAAGAATTTTTCTTTAATGTTTTATTCGAATGGGCGCAAGGTTAAGAATCAACGCAATGCCTCCATCAACGCAATGCATCTTTGCAGAGGATGGGTAACAACACATGTATCAGCGCAACACACCCCCCGGCTCAACGCATTTCTGGAGGACGGGTGCACTGTATTTCTACTGGCGCAACACTACCTCAACATAGTGCATTTTTGCTATGGACGGGCGAAAAATACATACGAGCGCAACACACTCTTCAACGCAATGCATTTAGGTAGGATGAACGCAAAGTGTCTCTTGTTAGCACAAGATGCACCCATCATCGCAATGCATATCGGATGTTGATTGTTATTATTATTTTTATTCTTATTATATATATATATATTCTTCCTTTCTTTTCCATCAAAGCAAGTCACTAGGACTTTGCGGTAATCAATTTCTTTTAAATAATCATTCACCACAATTAAGGATAATGCAATTAATACAGAAAAGTAAGAAAATTAGACAGAGCACGGAAATTAACGCAAGTGAATTAAATGAGATGTAATTTCATAAAGCAATAAAAACAAGTTTAAGGAAACAATAAATAACAAAATTCATAAAGCAATAAAGAAGGTAATTAAGAAAGCAGTTAAACATAGGATTTAGAGATATGGACCAGAAGACATTTTTCCATGATGAACGCAATCCATACCTCTGCAGGTAGACAAGCTTTCCTATACAATGTCGTCAAGGACATTGCTCCTTCCCGTGAGATCCTGGGACTTTGGAATTACTTGGCAGCATTCCAGGTGTTCTATTGCGTAGTTCGACTGCTAGTTGCCCAACTTGGATCTCCATGTTTCTGATTGAAGACGCCTACGATTGCATTACAACATCGTTTTTCTCAATATATTGCTTGAGCAAGGACTCCAATGAATTTCCAGAGGTGTTTGCGGAGGATGGTTGGTTTTGTGGTTGTCTCTGATGACCCTGATTCTAGTTTTGATGAAAAGGTGGAGGGTTTCCTTGATTCCCGGAGTTGCAGTTTTTATGGTTACTTGGCCCCCTTTGGTTGTGATTTCCTTCCCAACCGAAGTTAGGGTGATTCCTTCAATTGGGATTATAAGTGTTGTATTACGGATTATTCTGGATAGCACACACTTGCTGCGGGTTCGATTGGCACATTTCCACCGCATGGCCCCCTCCACATTGGACGCAACTTATTGCGGCCATTTGTGCCGGCACATTGGGTTGCGCTGATCCTTGGGAGAGGGCACCTTGATTAAATGCCATCAATTGTAGAAGAGAGGTCACCGCGGCCATCTGTACGGCCAAAGTTGTCATTGTATCCGCAGGTACAATGGCATTATCATTTCTTCTTCTCTCGGAGCCTCTTCCTCCGTAACGCCGTTCATTACCTCATCCACTAATGTTCCCCGAGATTGGTCCAAGAGTATGAACCTTGGCTTCTGTGTATAGTTTTATCCATAAAACCTCTGCTTGTGGAGGATCAGCAACGACTTGCGTTGATCTATTCAGGCTGTTGTAAAATGTTTCGATAAGAACGCATTTGGGTATCTCGATATGCGAAAAATTCTTCACCAATCTTCTGAATCGCACCCAGGCGGTGCTTAGGGTCTCGTTATCCATCTGCTCGAAGTTCAGCACGTCCTTTGATCTTCTTGCATTGACTGCTGGAGGGAAGAAATTCTTTATAAACCATTCCACTAACTGGTCCCAGGACGTTATTTCATTTGGCTCCAATGAATGAGCCCACCTCTTAACCTCATCCCTCAAGGTGTATGGGAAGAGGTAAAGTCTGATACCTTTTGAGGTTATGATAACTTGTAGAAATACAAGTTATTTATGCTGACTTATCTAGATATTGCGGCCAAAAGAGACGGAATATGCGTTGATTGTATGGAAATTAGCTCAAAGATACAATAATTATGAATTAACGCAATTACACCCACTAACATCGTCAAGATGGTAGAAGAGGATATTTTTACTCCGTTTTGTAGGAAACCAAGTCACCGCTTGCGATCAAGGATCAACGAGAAACTGAACAACGCATCTCTGTTACATTGCGCCCGTCAATCAACAATGAAGAGACAATTAACACAATGACGGCGCAATGCGACTGTCAATCCCGAGCTGAATTTCAACTGCATGCGGTAATAAAAACAACACTGCATGCGAGCAACCGATCGAAAGATGCAGCTGAGCAATGCAAAGGCGGAGGATTGTGACACGTGTACAACTAACCGTTGTACAGATTTGATGATCTGATTGCATAACAGAAGGAATATTTATTCCTCCATCTTTGGAATTTCCACAACAAGAAGTGGGTTCCACAAGCCAAGAGTCAAAGCTTTTCACCTATAAATACCTCTATAGAATTCAGAGAACATATACTTGATACGGGTATAATTGATACGAGGGCTAATTGTTGTTGGATTATTGAAAGAAAAGGTTGAGCTGAGTACTGAATGGAAGAAATCCGGGAAGAAAAGAGACAAGGCCAAGAGGTGAGTCTACCAGATCCTCCTCGCGAAGCTCTATACTCAGATCCCTGCTACCGGTTGGGCAAGCTTGAGAGGGAAGTTCATCCTTCCGCATGATCCATCCACATTGGCAAGCAAATCTCCATCCAGATCAGCACCAAGCCGTTGGCGTTTATTTGTATTTGTTTCTAACTCTATTCATCACTGTATTTCATCTTCTTAATCTCTTCATTCACAAATCATGTATCAGACATTGAATAGAAATATTGAATGTCTCGATCGATTTCATATCCCTTTCTCTGTCTATTTCCGTTCCTCCGTTTATCGCTTTCTTCATAAAGTCTTTTTAATCCCTTGGTAATTAATATGAATTAAACAAGTAACTTACTCTATGCTAAAGAAATAAGAACGTTTAGCTAAAGCATGCTAGACGGCATCTTCATCTGTGAGAGTAGAAGTGAAGATGCCATTCTGATCTGTTGAGAGAAGGTTAGAAGAATGCGTTAACTAAAGCAAGAAGTACTTCCAGAGATGGAAGCAACCTTGCGTCCATCACGTATGTCCTTGTTTCACCACAAAGATGTGGGAGCGCGGCCGATCACCGAGAGGTGTACGTCAAGGGAAAAGCCGAACCATATTTATGCCTTTAACGCAATTAGGAAACTTTTGATTTTTGTATTAATTATCTTTTCTGTTTCTGCTTCGTATATAAAACTTGTCACCCATTACACGATCTTCATAGTCAGCCTTGACCTCAGTATCTTGTATCATGAATCCTGTATCTTGTATCATCTCAGCTTAGATTTACTTTAACGCAATTTATTTTATTATCGCATATTTACCGCTTTACTTTACTTTATCGCATGTTTATATTCTTATACACCACAACTTTTATTAATTGAAAACCCTTGGTCGCATGTATCACAAGCATAACGCAATAACCTAAAACAGTCCCTGTGTTCGACCTCGGATCACACCGATAAACTTGCGATGAAATTGTACTTGGTTTCAATGCATGGAAACTTGTGACAACGCACAGCATACTACAAAGACATTGTTAATTAACGCATATCTTGAAGTAATATCACATGGATTTGTACCTTGCGTGCATCATTGTATAGTTTTTTCTGCATTACAAGTTTTTGTGCCATTGCTGGGGAACTGGTAGTGGGGACATGGACTTGTTCATTAATTCATATCTATATTTGTATCAGCGAATTGTTTAAGACTAAAATTTGCGTTACAAGTTTATGGCACCGTTGCCGGGGATTGGTTAATGGTTTATTGTTGAATATGTTTATAGTATGTGCAGGACAGATCTCTTTGTACTGGCTATTTATCGCGAAGAGTAGTCTGACGGCTTATGAGTACTGGAGCGATCCAGAAATTCTAAGCTGACCCAGAGATCAGGTGTATTTTTCGCGCAGGAGCACATCAGGACCAGATTAAGCACCGGAACTTCAAGATCTATGGTTGCAGAGGATGCAAGGTGCAACGCGCTCCCCATAACTGGTGTGATTCCCTAAAGAAGTAGATCAACTTTCTTCCCATATACACTACGGGATGAGGAAAGGAGGTGAACAATGTCCCTGAGGACATTGGTTGGGCAAGCAGTATTAAACCGCTTACGAGGGAAGCGAGATTGCGATAATTCTGAGAACTTCTTTCAATCAGCATCCCTATCTATGTTTACTTGCTTTCTTTACATTTTTTTCTTTTACTGCTTTCTAAATTACGTATTTACTGCTTTTTAGAATTAACCTTTAATGCTTTCTGTAATTCTCTTCAATTTAATTTTTCATGTCATGTTTAATTCCTTTAATTTGTACGCATTAGTAGCGCTGTTCTTTAATTTTTGTGAATGATTGGATGAAACATTGAACACCGCATAGACTTTTCGACTTGCGATTGTTGATGAATTAAAAAAAAAAAAAAAAACTGGTATGTAACGCGATTATGGGTGCATAGTGTGTTAACAAGAGATACCTTGCATCCATTACACTCAACTGCATTGCATTGAGGGATGTGTTGCGCGCGATCTGTCCGTTGCCCGTTCTTAGCTAAATGCACTATGTTGAGGTATCCTCAAGAAATGTGTTTAGTTAAGGGGTGTGTTATGGGGGTGCATGCGTTGTTGTCCATCCTCAGCAAAAATGTATTTGAATTATTAGAAGCGGGGTGTCAAATTTTAGCATGCACCCATCTGAATCAAATTTAAAAAGAACGAAATTATTTGATTCTTTGTATAGGCACAATTTTTGTATTGCGTTAATTTTTAATTCTTTGTATACTTTGTTAATATTCAATACAATTTGAGTATATATTCACTCCTTTTTGCCCGTGCCTTTTTTCTTTATCATCCTTTGTCAATATTTGCGATGTTCTGATCTTTTATTGTTGTGTTATTCATTGCATTGCCATGATGTAATATATGTTGATATTTAGAAACATTTCCCACACTTTGTAAATTTTGACCAACACTTAGTTAATTCTTAGTTTAGCAGTACTTTACCTTTTATCTTTCAAAGTTCTGCTTAAACCATCTTTTTGAAATTTTTATTCTAAGTGTTTGTCTAGTCTATCCAAAATACGCAATGAGGACCTTGCTTATCTTTAAATTTGGGGGTGTGGAAGGTCTGAGCAGATAAGATCAAGAATATGCGATCATTAAGAAAATGCGTTCATTTTCCATTTCCAAAAGAAAGTCCTAAACTAATATGATACAAGATACAAGATACATGATACATGATACTGAGCTCGAGACTGACTGTGAAGTTATACAAAGGATCGTGGTATGCGATGGCAAGTCTTTATGGATGAATCAGAAATAGAAGGAATAAATAGTAAAAACATTGCAAGTTTGTTAATTGCATTAAAGATGCAACTAAGGTTCTGCTTTCCCTTGGCGTATACCTCTCAGTGATCGGCTGCGTTCCCATATCTCTATGGTGAAATAGGGATGAACGTGATGAATGCAAGGTTGTTTCCATCTCTGGAAATACTTCTTACTTTAGTTAACACATTCTTCCAACCTTTTCTCGATAGGCGGAATAACATCTACACTTCTACTCTCACAGGTGAAGATGTTGTTGAGCATACTTTAGCTAAACATAATTATTTCCTCAACACAAATTAATTTTCTTGCTTAATTCTTGCTATTTACCTAGGGAATTAGGAAAATATCATGGAGAAAATGGATTATGGATGAACGGAAATAGACAGAGAGATGACAATGGAAATTATCATAACATTTAATATTAAGATTAAGCGTTCGATACATGGTGTGAATGAAAGATTAAGAAGATGAATACAAGTGATGAAATAGAGATTAGAAACAAATACAAAAAAGTGTCAACATCTTGACACAGATCCTGGATGGAGGTTTTGCTTGCCGACGTGTGGTAAAAATGGAGAGGAGAACTTCCCTCTTAGGCTTGATCTCTTATGGTAGAAATGATCTTCGCACATAGCTTCAACGGCGAGGATTGGAAGGATTCTTTACTCGAAGATTCACCTCTCAGCCTTGTCTCGTCATTATCCCGGATCTACTCTGGAAATTGCTTCAGACCAGTCTCTCTCTCAGATCAGTATATACATGTCTCTATGTATTCTAGTATATCTCTCAGTGAATTTGCAGAAGCTATTTATAAGTGAAGCTTGGCTCTTTGACTTTGTGGTCCCCACTGCATGGTTATGGTAGTTCCTGAAATGGTGGAGTGAATATTCCTTCTGTTACACAATCAACCTGTCAGAAATGCACAACTGAAAGCTGTACATTTTTCAGAATCCTCTGCAAATGCATTGCTCTTTACATCTTTGATCGATCGCCGCATGCGGTGTTATTTTTTATTATCGCATGCGGTTGAATTTGCGTTGATCGCTAAGCTCTTGATCGATTGTCACATGTGCCGTCATTGCGTTGATCATCTCTTCATTCCTGAATGATGGGCGTAATGTGACGTAGATGCGTTGTTTCTTTCATCTTTGTGCCATGAACGCATGCGGTGACTGATTTCCTGCAAAAAAGAAATTGAAACATTCTATTCTACCATCGCAATGGTGTTAGTGGGTGTATTCACGACATTTTATAATTCTCGCATTTCTTAGCCAATTTCTATAATATCGACGTAACTTTTGTTTCTTTTTGCCGCAATATCTAAATAAAACAGTATAAATAACTTGTATTTCTACACGTTATCAACCGGGGACCCAATTATAATCCCCGATTTGACCTCCATCCTCGGTTAAATCGGGGATTCCTCGCCCCGATTAAGGTGGGGACCCAACCCTGCGAAGATTTTTGTCAACTCTAGCTAAAACATAAAATCCCTCAAAATTCCATAATTAAATTCTCCTCCTAAAACTTACCAAAAAAATAAATAGCCAAATAAAAAAAAGTACATTTTGTTATTAACACACGCTCAACTACTAACCTGGAACTTTATTAAAACATTGAAGTACTAAGATCCATTAGTACTTCTATTAACCTTTTTCTTCTTGTTATAATCTGTTGATTCCAATTTTGGACAGGAGAAATGCACCTGACTTTCACGTGACACAAGCAGTGATTTGTTTGAAGAGAAGAAGAATGTTGTCTACAAAGGAGAGAAACTTACACACCGGTGTGGTACTTGCCACACGCTCTTCGTCCCCTTTAGGTCATATCTTGGGCCTAAAATGTTAATTTTGGTCAGAGCATGCATAAAACATGCCCTGTTAGGCATTTGGCAAGGAGGTCGAGGTCGAGGTCGCTAACTTGAATCAGGCCTAGGCCAACCCCTTTTTCCTAAACCCATTTTCAGTTTTTAGTTTCTAGTTTCGGCCCGTATCACGCTTCCCTTTGACTTTGTCATTTCTTAATGTCAATTATACCATTCGGTCAAAACACTCATAACATAATATATATACCTTTAAAGTGGGCAATCTTATTTGTTTGTTAATTTTTTAGATAAAAAAATATTAAACAGTTAACAAAAAAGGGAGTATTTCATCATGTGGTTGGCCTAGTGGTAAATAACAGGTGTGGGTTTCATAAAGAGCTAAGAGATAATGGGCTCAATTCATGATAGCGACCTACCTAAGATTTAATGTTCTTCAAGTTTCCTTCACAACCAAATGTTGTCAAGTCAAGCGAGTTGAGCTGTGAAATTAGTTGAGGTATGCTTAAGTTAATATGTACATTTACAGATATAAAGAAACAAAAAACAAGAAGGGAAGTAAAAGGGTATTGAAAAAAACAAGATGGGTCAAAAAAGAAGAAAAATAAAGAAGTAAGAAGGTACTAACGATTTCAATCCACATACTAACAGTAAGAGTGTTTCTGAAACTTTTGAAATTTAAGGGGTATTTTTTTACACAAAACACTAGCAATTTCATCCAAGGGCATCTTTGACACAAAATTCAAAGTTTCAGAGTATTTTGTATAATTTATCCTTTTCTTTATTGGTTAAATTATACAAAAGGCCACTAAATTTGTACTTTGTTTAAAAAATATTCACAAACCTTCAAAAGTTTCGTGGATACTCTTAATTTTAAATAAAATTTTAAAACATACTTTACATAATTTTTTTGACAAAACCTGTTAATATTTTATTTAAAAAGTATCCTCGAGCTTTCAAAAGTTTCATTTATAACCTTAAACTTATAAAAAAAATAAAATAAAAAACACCATTAAAATTAGTATATGGACTAAAGCTATTTATTTAAACCCCATCACCTTCCCTTTCCATTTTCTCTCTCTCTTCTGCTTCAAGTTATGGTCTAACACTTCCTTATTTTTCTTCTCTTTCCCTCTCCTCTTCAATACTCTTTTATTCCCCATCTTCCATTCCCCAATCTCTAAAATTGTTTGATTGGACCATTCTTCCAAATAGAAACTATTTGGCCATTTTTCAAAAACACCATTCTATTTTGGCTCGACAAAAGTTTAGGGTGAACAAATAAAATCTAATAAAAAGTTGAATTGACTAACTAAATCGAACAACTTTGGTCGGTCGGTTTTATGGCTCTAGCGGTGGTGGTCTATTTTCTATAATGAAAATCTGACTATCGATCGATTGTTGCCAAATCCGAGTTTGCTGCTCCAACCATTACCAAACTAATACCTATTTTGTTTAGTACTTCAGGTGCTTTTGTTGCATATAATGTAAATCCCATAGCGAATCAATTCCAACAAGCCTTTCAAACTAGTACTTTTTGTAATTGACTCTATAGCTTCTTTAATAAACGCTGGTTCTTCAATCAAGTTTTGAATGAATTTCTAGTAAGATCGTTCCTGCGTTTCGGATATTTGGATCAACACTTGCGAAAGCAAGAATATTCATCTAGATAGAGTTGGAGTGAAAAAAGGCAGTGTAAAAGGCCACGGAAAGCAAGACATTACTGCCGGGCTTCTTATCTCTACATTCCATTGCTATTCTGTATTCTGCATTTTATTTATAGAAAATGGAAATCTCATTTCAAACTATGTTCAATATCTCCATACTTCACATGAATAGCTAAATTTTCGAATGGGTTAAAAAGTACTTAGCTAGCATGACCTAAGATTTATATTTTATGCGATCTTCTTGTCTTATGTATGCGTCATTCATCCTTTAGAGATACTTGAGAGAGTAGTCTAAAGATAGAATTTAGACTTGAGAGAGTAAGATTAGAATCTAGGCTTGAGAAAGTCAGATTAGAACTGCATAAGCAAGAAATAGAAACTTAGACATAAGTTCTATCGCTATTTACATATCGCATGCACCCTAGAAATAGGATATGATAGTATGCGGTCACCTTGTGTATGTGTGCATCATTCATCATCGCATAGACAAGAATAGAGGCTTAGACATAAGTCCTATCGACATTTTTGTATACATCGCATGCGTCTTAGAAATAGGAATTATGGCATTTGCATTAAGAGATGACATGTTGTTGTTTGTGTGTAGCATGATCGCATAACTTGTATGTAATCTTGGGAAGTATTAGCTAAACCCCTTCTCAACCCATTCATCGCATACTCATTGTAACTCTCGATTTCATCAACTCTTTGATCGACTCCATTGCATAGGAAGTAATCTTAATCAAAACACCATCCAACTTACTTGTTTTCACCACTGCAAGAGAATCAAAATTAACTGTCACATATTAACTCGGTAGTCCTTGTGTTCGACCCTGGACTTACCAGGAACCCTAGTGAGGCTTATACTTGGGTCTTATTAGGAAAACTTGCATGTGCAACACATAACACATCATCGCAAACTCATACCATAATCACATCACAATTCACAATGCATCAAGTTTTTGGCGCCGTTACTAGGGGCTACGACAGTATATATTGCGCTAACAGTAAACCTTTTTTATTTTCTTTGCAGCTTTTGACCTCTGTGCACTATCATTCCTTTGGTAAGGGAAGAAGCAGGTGTCACATGAGTGAAGGACACGCTCCTAAGCCCAACTACGACTCAGAGATCGAAAGAACGTTCCGAAGAAGACAGAGACAACCGCCGATAACAACAAGAGAGAAATCCCAGAATGGCGGAACAACCGGAAGAAAGAGCTGCAAACGCGAACAACATCATGGAAAACCCCATTCTCCTGGTGAACGACCGCAATAGACCCATCCGGGACTATGCATCACCGTTATGATTTCTCCCCAGCAATCATGAGGCTAACTTTGGACGGATCAAGGTTTAAGATGAAGCCGGTTATGTTACAGATGATCCAAACAACCAGACAGTTTAGTGGAAGGCGTGGCGAGGACCCGCACGCCCATCTCCGAAGTTTCATTGAAATCTGTAACACTTTTGTGTTCCCAAATATCTCAGCTGAAGAAGTTCGACTAACGCTGTTCCGATTTTTGTTATGAGATCAAGAAAGGAAATGGCATATTCCCTCGAACCAGGGGAGATAACTTCATGGGAATTAGTTGTTGAAAAGTCCATGAAGAAATGCTTCCCTCCTACTGAGAATGCAAGAAGAGGAAGTTAATTACAAATTTTGAACAGGAAATAGACGAATCGCTCAGCGACGCGTGGGTGAGGTTTAAGAGATTGGTGCGAGATTGTCCGTACAACGATTTGCCAGATTGCCTTCAAATGAAGATCTTCTACCATGGCTTGAATCTTGCATCACAGATAGTTGACAATGCGGCAGTAACTGGTGGTCTGCTTGATAAAACTTATGATGAGGTGAAGAATATCCTTGATCGTATATCAAAGAATCACGAAGACTGGTAGGAAAGCGATCAACGACTAAAAATTCGAGAAGGTAACGCAAACAATGGGGCCATTGCATCTCTATAGAACCAACTGAATACGATGATTAATCTGTTACAATCAACAACCATGGAATGCAAAAAGGGCAGGTCAACGCAATTGAATAGATGAGCACGAGTTGTGCTACTTGTGGAGAATCTCATCCGATTGAAGAATGTCCAAGGAACCCGCAGTCGGTATACTTCGTAAAGAACAACCCTTTCTCTAATAAAATCAACCATGGGTGGAGAAACCACCCCAATTTCCCTTGGAAAAATAACCAACAACAGAGTTATCAACCTAGGGTGCAAAAAGAAAGACCGCCAGGATTTTTCCAACGAACGAACGGTCAACCACAACATCAAGCCAGCAACTCACAAACACCGCCATCTTCCTCTCTGGAGAGCCTATTAAAGCAGTACATTGAAAAGAATGAGACGGTCCTCCAGAATCAGGCAACTTCCACCCACAGTCTAGAGATCCAAATATGACAGATTGTGGGAGAGCTGAAAAATAGACCCCAAGGGACGTTTTCGAGCTCAACTAAGCTCCCTCGCACCTCGGGGAATACAGGGAAAGAACAATGCCTAGCAATCTCCTTGGTAAGTGGAAAGATGACAGCAGAAGAAGGGAAAGATCCCAGCAGGACCTGTCTCTTATACACATCTAGATGTGTATAAGAGACAGCCCTAGTACACCCTGAGGGAGAGTTGAAGGATGTCTTGGTCTTAATTGATAAATTCATTCTACCGGCAGACTTCATCATTCTAGATCATGAAGCGGATGAAGATGTGCCCTTCATATTGGGACGACCATTTCTATTTATTGGTCATGCTCGAATTGATGTGCACAAAGGAGAGATCACGATGAGCATTAATGGGAAGAAGCTCCGGATTGAGGCGACCAAGATCCCAGAGGATCAAGAAAATGAGAGAAAACCTTCGTGGACGTGAAAAATCCAAATTGAGGAAGAAATGAGCGGTCCCTGTGTTGATAGGTGACACAAATTCATCAGGGACACATTTTTTGAGTATCCTTTTGAAATCTTTCTTTCATGAACTTACTTACCCTTTTGTACAACCACTACTCTTTAAAACTATCAACTCTGTCTTCCATACTTTTTACCCTCTTAATATTTAGCAATGATCGTAGTGAACGATTGCGGTGGAGCTATGTGATAACCTCAAAACACGTGACCAGATCGATCAGCCCATCGCAATCGAGGAATCGGCCCACTACAAGCAAGGATGTGATCATAGATGATGCGAGCAACAGAGAAAATTTGGGGGTTGTATCTTTCTTTGACTCTTTTATTCCAATTTTTCACTTCTTACATCTCATTTTAACATTGCTAAGATTTTATTATCGCATCCTCTTTAGTTTGGCGCAATCATTAAATTTTGATTACTTTATTTAGTCACCGCATTCTTCCCCGTACCAATTATGATTTCAATGATGAAATTCATGCCTTTATTTCTTACCGCATGTATTAGAGTCAACTTAATTTCAGGACAGTCAATTCATGAAACATTTCTAAAAGTTAGCGGTCCACCAGCTTTCTTTCAACACGATTTTTATAAAATTTCCTAAAAGCATCGCATGAGTTATTTCAATCTATCAGCAATGAGACATTGCTGTGTATAAATTTGGGTGTGCTAGTATTTGTTTTCAACCTTGCTACGTTTAGAGATTCAAACTAAAAAAAAAAAATCATAACATTGAGATCGGATCCTACTCATAGTTGGATGTAGGAATCGTAGGGACAAGCCAAAACGAAGGTAGGAATCGTGATCAACACATAAATCAAGTGATCGGAACTCTGCTGCCAAGTAAAATGGGCATGAGTTTAGACTGAGAAAGAGCGCCTTGCTTGTAGTTGGATGCTCGTATGACACCCTGGGGGCAAGCCAAAATGAAGGGTAGGCACTTGGATCAACGCAAGGTCACAAAAAGAATATCTAAATCACGCAAGAATAAAAATCATTTGGACACACCTCGGTTGGAAAAAGTTTTAAAATAAATCATGCGATGTCCTGGAAACGAGTAAATTTTTTTGAAGGTTAAACTTGCGGTCCCTAAAGATTAGAAATATTTTAGGAAGAGACCAGGATAGAAATTAAGAAGGCGTTGGTTCATGAAATTTGAATAAGGCACCTTGAGAAATCTAGGTAGGGTAAAAGTGGTTGACTCTTTAAAGAAAATATTTAGTTTATGCTTGAGGACATGCATTGTTTTAAATTTGGGGGTGTGATAACGAGTAGAAATACATGTTATTATAGCTCAAATAAGTAAAACAATGAAGGAATGCGATGGTAAAAATAAACAATATCATGTCCAAAAGTCTTCAACTGAGAAAATTGCGATTGCATGCACCCATCGCATAAAAACAATTAATTTACTTATTTTGTGCAGGAAAAATGCGTTGGCGCAAGTAAAATTGTGATTTAAGGAATTAGGCGTCCGCGCGCTTGAAAGATTGCGATCGCAAAGTCATGCGATCGTATGCGATCGTGAGAAGTTGCTCAAGAAGATGGCCGCATAAAGTTGTTATGTAGTGGAGACTGCAATGTATATCCTGAACTGCATTCCCTCTAAGAGTGTTATGGAATGGTCATAAAGCTAGTTTACGTCATTTCAGAATCTGGGGTTGTCCAACTCATGTGCTTGAGGCCAATCCTAAGAAATTGGAACCATGTTCAAGGTTATACTTATTTGTAGGCTACCCCAAGGGAACAAGAGGTGGTTATTTCTTTGATCCTAAAGAAAACAAAGTATTTGTATCGAAAAATGCTACTTTTCTTGAGGAAGACCACATAAGGAAGCACAGACCAGAAGTAAAATCGTGTTGAATGAGATTTCCAAAGAAACTACTGAATCTTCAATAAGAGTTGTTGAAGAGCCCATTACCTCAACAAGAGTTGTTGAAATAGGTTCATCTAGTAGGTCAAATCCACCTCAAGTGTTGAGGGAACCTTGACGTAGTGGGAGGGTTGCAAACCCACCTATTCGCTATGTGGGTTTAACTGAAATCCTAGCTATGGTAACTGGTGGTGAGGTTGAGGATCCATTGGCTTACAAGAAGGCAATGGAGGATGTTGACAGAGATGAATGGATCAAAGCCATGGATCTCAAAATGGAGTCTATGTACTATAATTCAGTATGGGATCTTGTAGATCAACCTAATGACCTATAGGTTGCAAATGAATCTACAAGAGGAAACGAGGTACTAATGGGAAGGTGCAAACTTTCAAGGCTAGACTAGTGGCAAAAGGTTATACTCAAGTAGAGGAAGTCGACTATGAGGAGACTTTCTCGCATGTTGCTATGCTGAAGTCTATCAAGATCCTCCTATCCATTGCCTCATATTATGACTATGAGATATGGCAAATGGATGTCAAGACTGCTTTTCTGAATGACAATCTTGAGTAGACCATTTATGTAGTGCAACTTGAGGGATTCATAATCCAAGGTCAAGAGTAAAAGGTTTGCAAGATTAATCGGTCTATTTATGGACTGAAACAAGCATCTCGATCTTGGAACATAAGGTTTGATATTGCGATAAAATCTTATAGCTTTGATCAAAACGTTGATGAGCCTTGTGTATACAAGAAAATCATCAACAGTTCAGTAGTTTTCATAGTGTTGTATGTGAAGGAGATTAGACATGAGGATTTCCATGAGCAAGGGAATGATTGTTCTAAATTCCACTCGTATTTGAAAAACAACAATTACAGTACACAAACGGAAACTAATCGGTCATGCACAAAACGAAATGACAACATGCTTTTCAAAAGATCAAAGGATAGAATTACACATACCTTTGAAGACTCATCTTCAAACACCTTCGATCACAAACGCTCGAACAATCAGCAATACTGCAACTCACGAACGTTCGAACTCAGTGATCTCCAAGATCACATTCAATCAATAACCACCACACGAACACTGCGAACTCAATGAACTATGTTGAGTTGAGTACGACACCACCACAATGACTACCTTGGTATTCTCGGTGTGAGAATCCAAAAGTGTGGGCTCTATGTGGACTTGATTAGAGGACGAGACCGAAGGAAGAATAATTGTGTAAACGATTGAGCAAGTGGGAGATGATAAGTTTATCGTATAGACAATGCCCAATCGTTTAGAAGAAGCTCCACGATCGTTTAGAAAAAGCTCTGCGATCGTTTAGCTATTGGCCAGCTGAGTGACTATTGTGTAGTGTCACTCCACAATCGTATAGTCTATTCTTCAGCTATCGTTTAGTAAATCTTATTCACTTGACAACCAACGTGAGTCTTTTTCCAAGAATAGAAAATCTCACAAATCTTTAGCAAATCTTATTAAATTTAGGAAAACATTTTTCCTTTTATCTCACGGTTACCATGAAATCACTAATAACCTCCCACTCAATTGGTTATTAGAGAAAAAGAGATAATTATCCAATAATTAACATAATTATAAATATACACGATAACCAACTTACCATAGTATATTTATCCTATAGTTTTAATATTTCATCTCATGAAACATATAAACCATAGCTCTTTTTCTATTTCATGGTACTTAATGTAAATCTCATTTACATAAATCCTCCACTTGATGTATCTCATACATCACACCGATCATATCATATATAATCGAATTACCTCTTGTCAATTTGAACATTTCAAATCAACACCAAGAACTGATTCTCAACTTGAATCCATTGAGCTACCAAAGGGACCTTATGGACCTATAGCTCGAAGCTCCAACGGTATGTGAATAACTGACTAAACTCTTTAGATACGGGATCCACCATTTGTTAACTGTTAGGCACTCTACTAAAGACGGATAGCTGAACTCTTCTTACTACAGATATATTATGTGTCCATATCAACCAATCAACAGTAAGATAACCCTTCACAAATCACTCGTAAGTACAGTTGGGCAAATAACCGTTATGCCCCTGTAGTTACATCTAACTCCTTAAGTACCACTTATCTGTTTAATGAACATAAGTCATAGTCCTACTATGACCGAGTCCTCTCTTCCAAAGAGAAGTTGTGCCCACTATGTTCAAGCCTCAGAATCAGCCCTTAAGAGAGCAATCTATCTATTTACCCCTGCTTCAGGGAAAGAGTGAATTCCATCTTGTGTAACTAAGTTCCTAGCTCCCAAATCAGACAAGTCCCCAAAAAGGTAGGCATGTTGAGTTAGAAATCTGGCCACTCTCACCCATACTAATCAAAGGACTGCCCTCAAAAGTAGGAGCTCCCAAAACACTCAGGATTGAGGTCATGTCACCTATGGTCATTTAAGTGAGATGTAAGTTTCCAGTATCAATGGCATTATATATAGAGACGAATCATCTTGTGGTCCGGTCTTATAAACTCTTTGTATAGGACATCCTCGCTCGCATGTCTCCACATGAATGGTAAGAATCTACCATCTATAGTAGTTCACAACACTTGCAAACCTCTACAAAGTGGGTCGTATAGTGTCACCAGGATCAGGAATCCCTCCTTAATCCTTATACTACAGACCTATTTAGGTTATCACTTAAGGCATGATCACTTGTATATCTCCTATACATGCTTAAGTTTTCATACAATAACCATGGAGCTTTGTTTATTGGATATGAGTAAATATCAGATAAAACAACTCTTATTTTATTCATAACAATGTGTACAGATTACAAACTACGAGACTTTCGGGAGAATTAGGACACCAATCCCAACAATATATAGATGATATCTTACTCATTGGGAATGATGTAGGTTTACTGACTACCGTTAAGAACTGGCTAGCGACCCAATTCCAAATGAAAGATTTGGGAGCAGCTCAGTTTGTTCTGGGCATTTAGATCTTTCAAGATCGAAAGAAAAAAATGCTAGCACTGTCTCAGGCCTCGTATATTGACAAGATGCTTGTCAGATATTCGATGTAGAACTTCAAGAGGGGCCTATTTCCTTTCAGGCACGGAGTTACATTGTCTAAGGAACAATGTCCTAAGACACCTCAAGAGGTTGACGATATGAGATGAATCCCCTATCATCTGTCGTGGGCAGTTTGATGTATGCGATGTTATCTACTAGACCTGACATCTACTATGCAGTAGGGATAGTCAGCAGATATTAATCTAATCCAGGATTAGATCACTAGACAACCATTAAGAACATCCTCAAGTATCCACGGAGAATGAGGTACTACATGCTTGTGTATGGTTCTAAGGATTTGATCCTTATAGGATACAAGACTCTGATTTTCAGACTGATAGGGACTTTAGGAAATCCACATCAGGATCAATGTTCACTCTTAATGGAGGGGCAGTAGTATGGAAAAGCACCAAGCAGGGGTGCATTGCGGACTCTACCATGGAGGCTGAGTATGTAACGACTTGTGAAGCTGCTAAGGAGGCCGTTTGGCTCAGGAAATTCTTGACTGATATGGAAGTTGTTCCAGACATGTCAAATCCCATCACACTTTATTGTGATAATAGTGGTGTTGTGGCTAATTCCCAAGAGCCTAGGAGTCATAAGCCCGACAAGCACATAGAGTGGAAGTATCATCTCATCTGAGATATTGTGCATCAAGGGGACGTGATTGTCACGAAGATCGTTTTAGAGCACAATGTTGCTGATTTTTTTACGAAGGCCCTCACGGCTACAGTTTTTTAGTGTCACCTGCAGAGTATGGGTCTTTAGGACAGACCACGACTGGACTAGGGCAAGTAGGAGATCTTGTACTGGGTGAGTTATGCCCTAGTTTATTGTTTTGTGTACTTGTATTTTATTATTTTGTACACTCCACTAGCTTTAGGACAAGTGAGAGATTGTTGGGGTTGATGCCCTAAATCTCGCAGGGTCCTATAGTTTGTAAACATTTTATGAACAAACTCATTTTGTGATTACTAAAATATATGATCTTTTATTCATTTTGTCTATAAAATATGTGATATTTTAGTTACATTAACCACAAACCAATAAACTAACATCCAAGATTATCTTTATAACTTAAACATGTATGTGGAGACATATGAGTGGATCATATTTAAGTGATAACCTAAATGGTCTGTAGTAGATGGATAAGGCTGGGTACCTTATTTTAGTGACACTATGAGTCTGGCCCGCTTTGTAGTTATTACAATTTTTGTAAAGTGTTACAAATGATCTAATCCTGATCATTCATGTATTAGACATGGAAGTGGAGATATTCCATACAAATGAGTTTGTATAAGACCGAACCACAAAATGTTTAGTCTCATTATATAACACCGTTCATAATTGAGACTTACATTTTACCAGGATGACTATAGATAACATGACCTGAATCCTGAGTGAGTTGTGAACTCCTGCCTATGAGGGCAGTCCTTTGATTTGTATGGGTGAGAGTGGCCAGATCATCGACTCAACAAGCCTAATATTTTGGGGATTCGTCTGATTGGGGTGCTAGGAACACAACTACACAGATGGAATTCACTCCTTCCCGGAAGCAGGGGTAAGTAAATAAATTGCTCCCTTAAGGGCTGATTCCGGGTCTTGAACAATATGGTGCCATACCCTCTCCTGACCCAAGAGGGGTTTAGTCATAGTAGGACTATGATCTATTGTTCATTAGCGGGATTAGTGGTACTTAAAGAGTTAGATGTAACTACAAAGAAAAAATGGTAATTTGGCCTAGCTGTACTTACGAGCAATTTGTGAAGGGTCATCGTACTATTGATTATTTATATCTAATGGACATAGAAATATATCTATAGCGTGAAGAATGCAGCTGTCGGTCTTTATTGGAGTGCCCAACAGTGAACGGATGGTGAATAATGTAATTAAAGAGTTTAATTAATTATTCATGTATCGTTGAAGTTTCAAGCTATAGGTCCATGAGGTCCCCTTGGTAGCTCAATAGAATTTAGTTGAGAATCAGTTTTTGGATTAATTTGAATTGTTCTAATTAATAGGGGGAATTAATTATATATGATATAATTAAATTGTTTTAATTATATATGATATAATTGTCCTAATGTATTTGATACATTATAGTTTAATGGGAGGAAATAAATATTTGAATGAGATTCAAATATATTTTCTTAGAATGGGATTCATAGTTGTTAAATTTAATATAAATGAGATTTTATATTAAATGCCATAAATATAGAGAAAAGAAACTATAATTTATATTGTATGTGATACAATATTAAAACTATAGTTATATGTTATATTTGATATAACATATAGTTTAATATTATATATATATATATAATATGATAAGTTAGTTATCACATTTATATTATATTATTATTATTTGTATAATATGGAAGGGAGTTCAACTCCCTTCCCTATCTTTTCTCGCCACCTACTTTAGTGGGGTGGTTATGTCTTTATGGCAAACAGAATAAAAGAAAATTTGTTTTTCTTCTTCTTCGATGTTTTGCAACTTAGTTGAACGATTGAAAGAAATTTAAAAAATTGTTTAGTGAGTTTGCCTTGTAGAAAGAGTGCTCAATCTTCTTCCTCTTCCACATTAATTTTCCCCTCTAAACCAAAATAGTCAGAGCCCACCACTTTTGGGTTCTCACCCTAAGAATACCAAGGTTTCACTGTGGTAGTGTTCGGGATTTGGTTCGAGATTATTTTTGAAGAAGGTCTTCAAAAGGTTCGTGACTGTTTGAGGAAAATTCGTGAAGAAAAGGTTCTTCAAAAGTAATATTTCTTGAACTCGGTTCTTTATAAAGCATGCTGTAATTTGATTTTGAATGCATATCTATTTGTATGTTTACTATAAACTTTTGGTCGATCCGCTTCCACTCAAGGTTTTCCTCATACGAGATCCTTCAATTGGTATCAGAGCCAGGTTCTAGGTTTTTTATTCCAAATTCAATTCTTGTATTGAATTGTTTATAGTACTGGTGGGTTTTACGATCTACATTCTATTTATGCAATGAATGGTTGTGGATGAATTGTTTATGGATGTTTACAGGATAAAACTCTTTGTTTAAGGATTTCTTTAAATTTACAAAGTTGGTTTGTAAGGGCCCTTGCGTTTTTGGGCATTATTATTGCAATCGAGTCTGTAAATTTGTTAGTTTTGAGTCGCTCGTGGTGTTCCAGAGGCTTCAAAGAAAGGTTGCAGTTCGTAGTTTCAATGGAGAAGACGAAACAAAGGTTTCGGATCGTGTAGCTAGAGTTAAACGATCGTGTAGCTTTTGTTATGTGATAGTGTAGAATTTGCTACACGATCGTGTAGCATTTGCTAAACGATCGCATAGTTAATGCTACGTGATCATGTAGTGTTTGCTACACGATTGTGTTGTGTTGGCTACATGATCGCATAGGCGCTCGCTTGCTAGACGATCGTGTAGTATTGGATACTTGATGCATGCTTATGTGCTACACAATCGCGTAGACTATCATGCTCATCGCATAGTCATTAGCTACGTAATCGCATAGTGTTACATACTCAATGCATAACTGCTTGACGCATGGTGCATTTGCTACATGATCAACTACGAAGTGTTCTTTGAGGAGCGATTCGGGTCAAGTGGTTCAAGACCCAGTTCACCTGTTCCAAACCGGTTGACTCAAATCTTGTAATAGTTAGCCTTTGTTTATTTATTTTAGAGAGGTTCTATCCCGGTCCATCAACGTTTAGAATAAATATACATGTGATGCATGTTTTATATTGTATGTCATAATGTATGTCATATAGTTTTAAAACCCACCATAGATTATGCATTTTTTTCATGCATCATTTTATACTATAAGTATTATAATATATGAATATGCATGATTTAAATTACATAAAGCATGCTCATGCATCATATAATATAAGAGTTATAGTATATGTATGCATGCATTATTTATATTACAAGTGTTATAATATATGGTTGAATGGTTGTATGGAATGTTTACTATAGCATGATTCATTACTTAGTTATATAAATTTTATATATTAGTAATGAATGAACATTGCATGAAGCATGACATTACCTTAGGTTAATTTATAGATGTTATAAATAACTTATGTATGTCTAGTATGCAATGGTTGGTTTTAATTGTTTCATTACTTATAATTGTTATAATAAATGAAATTATAATTAAAATCAATAATAAAGAGTAGCATGCAAACCTTAGGCTATAATCATTTTTTAAAATTTTTTAAAATATGATTGAGATAGACCTAAGATCACATTACTAATGAGATTAAAAATCTAAGTTTAATCTTTTAAATCGCTTTAATGGGATTAAATTGATTCCTAATAAAAGATTAAATATGTAACAAATGTATCTATAAAGGAACTTTTGTCTAAGGCGGGTTCTGGCTAGGCTGGGGTACTTAACTCGATAGAAATGTCGTACCCATACCTAGGAACCTACCTGGAAAGGTGAATTAGATAGATTTGTTACATGTATGCATGTTTGATGAAAGTCTATTAAAGAGTTTAATGAGACTTGAAACAAAATTGTTTAATCATCAAAGAGAAGAGTTGTTTTTTTATGAAATTAAACAAACACTTAGACAAAATCAGTAGTCGGATTTTTCTAAGTTAATTAACCCTAGGTAGAACACTCAGTGGGAGGAAAAAGGGATATATGATATTTAAATTTTACCTCTACACGTTTCTCCCTAAAAGTTCACACCGTGAAATCTACTCTTGGCCTTGAGGCACCATGGGTGTACCCCTATGGTGGCATTTGGGTAGGTCAATAACAAGGTGAATGGAGAGAGTGTTTATAGTAAGTGGGACCAGGACGTGTGACAACACATTCCTCGGCCTCTCCCATTAATTTGGATAAAGTTTCATGCATCGCCTCGAGGCATCGTGGGTGTCCCCCTAAAGGATGGACGCATTGCATGATGCTTTATTTGATCTCCAGAAATGGATAGGGTTGCTTTAGTCTCTTGTTCCAATCGGCTTTTCCCTACGATTGGCTCATTGGGGCGGGACCCTAGAACCTAAAATGAGGGGTTACACTTACACAGAATTGTTAAGGATGTTAACAAATTCTGGACCAAATAATGGTGACTATTAGTTACAGTGACAAAGCGTTGTTTCTGTCTAATGGTTGAGAATGTCTCATTTTACTGAAGGGGCCCTTGATCACCCTATGGTGACTTTTGTCCTATCTCATTGAAGTATCATTGCAAAATAGATGTCACTTAGGGTACACTAGACTATTTTGCTAAAACTTGATTGGTTTTCTTAAAAGTGGTTTAATGCAAGTAAACTAAAGTAGTTTGTTCTTTTTCAACAAATTTATAATGGCTACCGCGACTCTTAGTTTACTAATTACTGATAAATTAACGGGTGAAAACTATGCTAGCTAGAAAAACACAATCAACACTATTCTAATCATCGATGACATGCATTTCGTTCTGATAGAGAAGTGTCCTCCTATCCCACTTCCCAATGCTCCTCGAAACGTTTGGGAAGCATATGAGTGTTGGACAAGGGCAAACAAAAAGGCCCGAGCGTATATCTTGGCAAGCCTTAACAAAGTCTTGGCCAAGAAGCATGAGCCCATGCTCACAGGCCGTGAGATTATGGAGTCTCTGAGGGGAATGTTCGGACAACCGTCTGTACAGCTCAGGCATGACCCCTCAAGTACATGTTCAATGCCCGTATGTAAGAAGGGACATCTGTTTGAGAACACGTTCTGAACATGATGATCCAATTCAACGTGGTGGAGATGAACGAGTCAAGCATCGATGAGGCCAACCAGGTTAGCATTATACTGAAATCTTTACCTGAAAGTTTCCTGCACTTCCGTAGCAATGCTGTTCTGAACACGATTGACTACAACCTGACTACCCTGCTCAACGAGCTACAGACCTTCCAATCCTTGTTGAAAATCAAGGAGAAGAAAGGTGAAGCAAATGTTGCCTCATCTTCCAAAAAGTTCCACAAAGGTTCGACCTCTGGAACTAAGTTTGTACCTTCATCCTCCGGCACCAAAAGGTGGAAGAAAAAGAAGGGTGGAAAGGGGAAAACTACTGCCAACTTAGGAGTTACTGCACCAAGGGGTAGACAACCTGTTAGGGTTGACAAGGGAAAATGTTTCCATTGCAACTAGGATGGGCTTAAAAGAGGAACTGCCCCGGATATTTGGCAAAAAAGAAGAAGGCCAGATAAGGTCCATATGATTTACTTGTCTTGGAAACTTGTTTAGTGGAGAATGATGATTCTGCCTGGATTATTGACTCTGGGGCCACTAACCATGTTTGTTCTTCATTTCAGGGAATTAATTCTTAGCGGCAACTTGATGTTGGTGAGATGACGATGCGAGTTGGAACCAAGCATGTCGTCTCAACTGTGGCAGTGGGAGGTCTCCGATTGACTTTATAGAACAAATTTCTAATTTTGAATGATGTATTTGTAGTTCCTGATTTAAAAAAAGAACTTAATATCTATAAAGTGCTTAATTGAACAACGTTATCATTTAAACTTTTCTTTTAATAAAGTGTTTATTACAAAGAATGGTGTTGATATATGTCCTACAAAACTGGAAAATAATTTGTATGTGCTAAAGTTGTTAGCAACAAATGCCCTCCATAACATAAAAATGTTTAAAACTGTCGTAACTCAACTCTTAGCACCTGGTACACCTCAGCAAAATGGTGTATCAGAAAGGAGAAATTGAACGTTGTTGGACATGGTTCAATCTATGAAGAGTTACGCTCCCTTATCTGACTCGTTTTGGGGTTATGCAGTGGAGACTGCAGTGTACACTGAACTGCATTCCCTCCAAGAGTATTACTAGAACACCTTGGAAGTTATGGAATGGTCGTAAAGCTAGTTTGAAGGAGTAATATAACATGCAATGGAAGACTTCAGAATCAATAAGCACTTAAACTACATTTAGTTTGAGTTTTAAACATGTTGTTCATATGACATTCATAAGAGGGTTTGAAACACATATTACCTTTGAAGATCTCTTCCACGAATTCAGCAAAATTTCACCAAGATTAAGCTTGAATCTACAAGAAGACCACCACCAAGATCTTCTCCACTATGCTCAAGAAGGAATGTGTGGTGCAAACACTCAAACCAAGCTGAATTGTGGATGAACAAGTGAGGGTTGTGTAGAGTTTTCAGGTTTTTACTTCAGCAAGTAAAACTCAGATTCTTGATAATCTTTCTGCATGGAGCTTCTATATATAGATAGAAATCATGCAAAACCAATAGGCTACATGGAGGGCACCACCTACTTGGTGATCATCACATAATTCAATTGAATTTTTGTGATAATCCATCAAAATATGGTTAATGGATTTTTCCTAAAAGTTGGAACAATCCACTAACTAAAAAATGATTTCAAAAATCATTTTATTTTATTTTTTAAATTAGTTTTATAAATTTAATTAAAAAATAATTAATTTAAATAAAACTAATTTTAATTAATTTTTAATTAAACTTTTAAATTAAAATAATATTAATTTAATACCTTAATATTAAATCAATAAAGTACCAATTTCACCAATATAAATCTTCATATTTAAATCATAATTTAAATATTAATTGATTTTCCAGCTTCATTTAATTTCAATTAAATTAAACGTTTCTAATTGTATCATATACAATCAATTGGAAAACCCTAAAATTGAATTTGAACATTTCAAATTCATAACCCTAATTTCATACATCAATATTCAATTTGTATTCCAATTTAAGAGCTAGTAGAGAGACCTAATGGACCTACAGATCATGAGCTCCAACGATCTGTAATTAATTCGTTAAACTCTTTAATCAAATTAATTACTATTCATTAACTATCAAGACACACCACTATAGCTCGATAGTTGCACTCTCCTCACTTTAGATATATTTTTGTCCATGTAAACCATAATTAGTAAGCCGATCCTTCACAGGTCATTCGTAATTACAGCTGTGTCAAAATTATTGTTTTACCCCTATAAATACATCTTGTTCCTTATGTTCCCACTGACCCTCTAATGAACAATTTGATTCATAATATTACTTATGAACCATGTCCCTCTCTATTATGAGAAGGCAGGGCCTTGATTGTTCAAGACCTGGAATTAGCACTTAAGGGAACAACCGATCTACTAACCCTAAAACGGGTAGGAGTGAATTCCATCTTGTAGGGCTATGTCCCTAGCTATCCATTTGGTCTTATCCCCAAAATGGAAGGCTTATTGAGTAGTGTTGTTGTACTACTCTCACCCATGCAGATCAAAGGATAATCTCGAATGAACAGGAGTTCATAGCTAGCTCAGGATTAAGATCGAGATATCCTAGGTTACTTTAGTATGAAATAGTCAGTTTTAATATTAAATGATCATTATAAAGAAAAGTGACTATTTCGTGGTCCAGTCTATATGCAAACTCATTGCATAGGATGCCCCCACTCACATGTCTCTACATGAATGATCTGTGGATCACATCATTTGTATTACCTATATAAAATGGGTCGCATTCAATAGTGTTACCAGGATGAAATACCCAATTTCATCCATATACTTATAGACCATTTAGGCTATTGATGCGTTTATTTTATGTGATGAAATTATGGAATGAAATGCGGTGATGGAAATGCATTGAGCAACAAGTTTTCTCAGCAGAATCCAAGTATAAATCTCATTGAGTTTCCTGGTAAGTCCAGGGTCAAACTCAGGGACTAAGGAAAACGGTATGCGGTGATAATTTCTAAGAAGACTTTGCTGTAACCAATCAATCAAGAGTTGTTTTTGGGTTGTTGTTTGCGGTATAAAAAGCATGCGGTAGATTTGAGAAATTATCGATTATGTAGTAGATACACTGAGTATGCGGAGGAACGAGTTGAGAAAGTCTTTAGCTAGCGTTTCCCAGGAATGCGTCAAACTATGCGATCATGCTACACTTGTGCGACAGCAAATCACTTTCCAATGCAAATGTCGTGCTCCTAGTTCTAGGACGCATGTGTTGAATGCAATAATGTCCATAGAGCTTATTCCTAAGTCTCTACTTTTTTCCTATGTGATGATGCAAGATGCACACAAAGGCAAGGTGACCGTACACAATCATATCCTATCTCTAGGATGCATGCGATGCGTTAATAGCAAACAGTACTTATTCCTAAGCTCCTATCTCTTGATTATACGTTCTAATCTGACTCTTCCGAGCCTAGATTCTAACTTGAATTTTCCAAGCCTAGATTCTACCCTTAGACTACCCTCCCGAGTATCTCTAATGAACGAATGATGCATACATAATACAAGATAATTGCATAGAATGAAGATCCCCCATTATGCTAGTTAAGTGCTTCCCAACCCATTTGACAGAGCTACTCATGCGTAATAAACAGAGAGTGAACAGATATAAAGAAGTAAATTCCATTTCTATAGATAAGTTTAAGTACAAAATGATAATAGAAGATAAGGATAGAGAGCCTGGTAGCAATCCCTTGCTTCCCAAAGCTTTTACACTGTCAACTCTATTTTGTTCAAAAGATATTCCTGCTTACACAGAAGCTGGCCCTCTCTCTGATCTCGACGCTTCCGACACTCTTCCAAGTTCACCAGAATGATCTCTTGGCACAATCTCGCTTCTCTCACTTTCGCCTTAAATAAAAGAAAAACTAAGAACAAGGCTAATCTATCTAAGGAAAAATTCTCTAACTATCCGAACTCCTTTATTGAAGGTTGTCTTCGGTATTTATAGAATTTCAGGGTGAAAGGTGTCTTCTCTCTTATGATTGCACTAATGGATGGCTTTAATCCTCTGTCTAATGCGCCGAATATTTGTCACCGAAAAGTTGAGTGTACTTGCAATAGTAGATCGTTAGTGGCTTGTGAACTTAATTCGGACTCGACCGTCATCAAATTTCTGTCCCATCGTGATTAATTATGCTTTTCACTCAAATGCGCCCATCAAGTTGTGCCGGCTCTATGCGGCAATCCTTCTTGAATAGATACTTCCGAGCGCAAATCACCGCAAAGCCTTGCGGTAACGCTGCGCTCGACCGTTGCTTTCTTGTGATCGCATTTTACGCTTTGCGTCAACACATATTCTGCACAAAAATACAAAAGTTAACTGTTGTTATGCTATGAACACATGCAATCGCAATGTTATAAACTTAATGCTTTTTGGATGCGATCTTATATATTTTATCAATGCAAACCTGCATTGTTTAATAACTTAGCACTATAATAACGTGCATTTCTACTCGTTATCAGCTATATACTATTAACTTGATCATGTTTATGTCACCATATAAAGTTAAAGTATTCATACTATAGTCATGGATATGTCTCCTCAGTGTACTATTTCTCTGATGAGATTGTACTTTCTCTAAATATGTTTTCCACGTTTGTGACTCCTTGATTCTTTCGAGTTGGCAACAACACCCATATTGTCACAATACAGTGTGATAGGTAGGTGCATATCTGGAATTACTTCCAAGTCAGCCAAGAATTTACGTAGCCATACTGCTTCTTTAGCGACTTCACATGCGGCTATGTATTATGCCTCCATCGTGGAGTCAGCGATACAACTTTGTTTAATGCTTCTCCAAACTATAGCTCCTTCATTGAGAGTGAAAACTGATCTTGAAGTAGATTTCCTTGAATCTACATTAGTTTGGAAATCAGAACCAGTGTATCCAGTAAGGACCAAATCTTTAGTCTATACACAAGCATATAGTCCCTCGTTCTCCTTAGATACTTGAGGATGTTTTTTACAGTAGTTCAATGACTATGTCCTGGATTGGATTGGAACCTGCTGACGATTCCAACTACAAAGCATATGTTAGGACGTGTACATAACATTGCGTACATCAAACTCCCAACTGCAGATGCATATGGAATCTTGTCATTTCCTCAACATCTTGAGGTGTCTTAGGACACTGTTCCTTTGAAAAATGAATTCCATGTCTAAACGGTAACATACCTTTTTTGGAATTTTGCATATTATATCTTGACAACATCTTGTCAATATAAGATACTCGAGATAGTGCTAGGGTTCTATTCTTTCAATTTTGAAAGATCTGTATTCCTAGAACGTATTGAGCATCATCCAAATCTTTCATTTGGAACTATGTTGCTAACCATCTCTTTACGTCAGCAAGGAAGCTTGTCTCATTCCCAATGAGCAAGATGTCATCAACATAAAGTACTAAGAATGCTACAGTCTTGTTGACTATTTTCTTGTATACACAAGGTTCATCAACATTCTGTTCAAAGCTATAAGATTTGATCGCAGTATCAAATCTTATATTCTAGGATCTTGAAGCTTGTTTTAACCCATAAATGGATCGTTTAAGCTTACAGACTTTCTGTTCCTGTCCGAGTTCGATGAACCCTTCTGGTTGAGACATAAAAATACTTTCATCTAGATGGTTGTTCAAAAGTTGTCTTGACATCCATTTTCCATATTTCATATTCATAATATGTGGCAATGGATAGAAGTATTCTAATCGATTTTAACATGGCAACATGAGAAAAGGTTTCTTCATAATCAACCCCTTCTCTTTAGGTAAAACCTTTTGCCACGAGTCTGGCTTTGTAGATTTTCACCTTGCCAGTTTGTTCTCTTTTGTAGATCCATTTGCAACCTATAGGTTTAATCTGCTGTTCCCAGACAAATTGAAGTACATAAACTCCATTTCAACGTCCATGGCTTTTATCTGCTATTCCCTGTCAACATCTTCTATTGCCTTTTTAAAGGTTAATGGATCCTCTAATCCATCATCATGTATGATGTTTTGAGTTTCTATCAAAGCCATATAGCGTTCAGGTTGATGAATAACCCTCCCACTACGTCGAGGCATACTCAACGTTTGAGACGGACGTGACGAGACAACAACAGTTGTTGATGGACTAGTTTGATGAACAACTCTTGTTGATTTTTCTATAGCATCTTTGGTCATTTCTTGTAATATTAATTTACTGTGAGGTAGATGATTTTTTAATATGATCTTCTTCCAAGAATGTAGCATTTGTTGATACAAACACTTTGTCTTCTTGGGGATCATAGAACATTCCTTCTTTTGTTTCTTTAGGGTATCCTACAAAGAGGCATAACTTCGAACGTGTTTCTAGTTTCTTAGGATTTTGTACCATGTGTGCTAGACAACCCAAGATACGAAAATGACGTAAACTAATTTTGTGTCCTTTCTATAATTCATATGATTTTTCTGGAACACTTTTTGAAGGAACGATGTTTAGAATATATACTGCAGTTTGCACAACTCATCATTGATCGGGCCATGTTTAACAAGGTTCGATTTCTCCTTTCTGCAACATCGTTTTGTTGTGGTGTTCTAGGTGCTGTGAGCTGGGATTAAATTCCATGATCTACTAGATAGTGTTGGAATTGTAAATCCATATATCACCACCTCGATCAGATCGAAGTGTTTTAATTCTTTTACTTAACAAATTTTCTGTCTCGATCTTAAATTCTTTGAACTTTTCAAGAGTTTCAGACTTGTGGCTTATTAAGTAAATGTAGCCATATCTCGAGTAATCATCAATAAAACTGACAAAGTATCGATATACTCCTCGTGCTTTTTGATAACGAGCAGAAATGCACGTTATCATAGTACTAAGTTCTTAAACAATGTTGGATTGCGTTGATAGAATATGATAAATTGCGTCCATTAAGCATAAATTCTACAATATTGCGGTCGCATGCATCTAACGCATGAGGGAAGTTGATCTCTATATTTTTGTGCAGAATGATGCATTAACGTAATACAAAGAATGCGATCATAGGAATACATCGGTCGAGTGCAACTTCACCGCAAGATTTTTCATTGATCGTGCTCGCAAACATCCACCCAAAAAGAATCACCACAACATGGTGGACATATCCAGACGAAAGGACAATTAAGATCGATGGGACAGAAAGCTGACAGTAGTCGGATCCAAATTAAGTTGATAGCCGATAACGGTCACAAAGTACATCCAGCTTTATCGGTGACAATTATCCGGCGCATCAGTTAGGAATTAAGGCTGTCCCATCTGTACAGCTAGGAGAGAGAAGCTGCCTTTCACCTTTGATGCCCTATAAATACCAAGTGCATTCTTCAGAGAAGGGGTTAAGCAGTCGATTACTTCATCACTTTACAAGTTCACACCTCTATTCATAGTTTTCTTTTCCATTTCACGGTGGAGCTAGAAAAGAGTGGGGACGCTGGAGATCATCCAAGGCAGCTTGAGAGAGAACCTTGGGGCGTAAGAGCAGAGAGTGGGTTGACTCTCACGAAAGCGAGAGTATCTTTAGAGCACGAGTAGAACAGTGTAACACCTGGTGGCAAGAAATTGCTCTAGGCTCTTTACTATACTTGCATTGTTATTCTGTACTTCATCTTTAATCTATTCAATAGAAGTTATATTTCTACATCTGCTCACTCTCTTAATATGCATGAGTAGCTAAGCCAGTTGAATGGGTTGAGAGGAACTAAGCTAACATGATCTAGGAAGTTCATCGCTTGCAACTGTCTTGTTTTATGCTGCGCGAAACATCCCTTTAGAGTTGCTCGAGAAAGAATCTAAAGAAATAACCTAATGTCTCTAGAGAGATAGGTTAGAATCTGATGACTTGAAAGAGCAAGATTAGGCTTGCATAAACAAGAAATAGGGACTTAGAGATAAGCTCTGTTTGTCAACTTGCATTGCATGCATCCTAGGAATAGGAATGATATTTTGTGGTCGCATATTTGTGTGAATGTCATCACATAAATAGAAATAGAGGTTTATGTGTAAACCCTGTAGACTTATCGCATATTTATCGCATGCGTTCTAGCCTTAGAAGCCGTGGCATTCACATCGAGAGGTGGTTTACTATTATATGCATGTTGCATTATCGCAAGGCATGAATGCAACCTAAGGAGTGTTAGCCAAAACCCTTCTCAACCCGTTCACCGCATATTCAATGTATTTTCCGTTGCCAACTCTTTTCAAACTCTGCCTCATTTATTATTATTTTCATTAACGCAACAATAAACCAACAACCTTATTTATTTTACCGGTTACTGCAAAGTTTTCATAAGAAAATTATCAACGCAAACTATTTTCACAAGTCCCTGTGATCGACCTTGGACTTACCAGGAAACTCAGAGGAATTTACTCTTGGATTCCGCTGGGGAAACTTGAGTGCACAACGTAATTCCATCAACGCATATCATCCATTTTCCACATTAAATAAAATAACACATCACTTTTACACTCATCGGACCACATAGATCTGAATATATAAGTTCGAGAGGTTCTTTGGCACGAAGACCTTTACCAGAAAAAGATTTTTTTGTCATTCTTCCCTCAAGACATGATTCACATGGAGGTAAAAAACTATCTTCTAACTGGCTTAGATGACCGTTTTTTTACCAATCTCTCAATCCTATTGAGATTAATGTGACCAAGTCTGAGGTGCCAAAGATAGGCATTAGGAGAAATTTTCCATCTTTTATTTTGAGTCTCAGCCATTTTAAACATCTCTATATTTAGAATGGCCTTTGCTTCAGTTGGTTTTAATATGTACAAGTTATTTTCGAGTCTTGTAGAACAAATATGAACACCTCTTGAAAAAACAAACACTTCATTAGATTCAAAGGATATTCTGTACATATTTTCTAGCAGATAGGAAATGGAGATTAAGTTTCTTTTCATCTTAGGTACATAATATACATTTCTAAGTAAGATGAAAGATTCTCCAAAAAATAGCTTGACATCTTCCACTGCATGAGCTAAAATGACTTCACTCGTTCCCACCTTGAAAGTCATTTCTTGTTTAGAAAGTTGTCTCCAAGAACTAGTTTCCTGTAGAAAAGTGCAAACATGATTAGTGGTGCCTGAATCTAATGAAGTGTTACCTCATGTTTTTTATTAAGTACATCGGATATACTTGCTAAGATATAAGCCTAGGTTATTCGTTAGCCCTAACCCACCGATCATAGATGTCCCCAACACAAACCTCAAATCATCCACAACTAATATCGTACTTGGATTTCCAGTTTGAATATACTTCACCGTTAAATTTATCGGAAGCAAGAAGTTGTATAATTGAATTCGACATTGCTGGAAAATTTAAACAAATTCTATTAAACTTTATGCATCTAAATCCAATTTTAGCAAAAAAAAATAAAGTACCCAAAAAATATTTATTTATTTGCAACGATACTTTAGTGTTTCGAATAGTTACTACCATAGGGTAGTCAACAATTCCTTCACTGAAGCAAGACAATTATTGACCAAATAATTGTTGGGGTTGATGCCCTGAACTCTCATTGGGTCCTGTAGTTTGTAAACACTAGTATTGAACAAACGCTTGTGGTGTAATGATATGAGATATTTTCTTCACTGTTGTCTATGAAACATGAGATGTTTTATTTGCTTTACCACAAACCAATAAACTAAGATCCCTAGTTGTCGTTGTAACTTAAGCATGTATGTGGAGACATACATGTGGATCATGCCTTAAGTGATGACAAAACTGGTCTGTAGTGTATGAATATAGGAGGGAAACCTTATCCTGGTGACACTACGGATGTGACCCACTTTTAAGATAGTTACAAGTGTTGTGACGTGCTACAGATGGTTTGATCCTGATCATTCATGTGGAGACATGCTAACAAGGGTGTCCTATACAAAGGAGTTTGTATAAGACCGGACCACGAAGTGTTTAGTCTCGTTATATAACGTCATTCATGACAGAAACTTCACTTCACTAGGATGACCATAGGTAACATGACCTTAATCCTGAGTGAGTTGGGAACTTCTGCCTTTGAGGAAAGTTCTTTGATTTGCATGGGTGCGAGTGGTTAGATCACCGACTAAAACCTACCATTTTGGGGATTCGTCTGATTGGGGAGTTAGGAACTCATCTACACACGAAACTCCTTCCCCGAAGAAGGGGTAAGTAGATAGATTGCTCCCTTAAGGGTTGATTCCGGTGCTTGAACGATGTGGCGCTATACACCTTCTCAAGGCCCGAGAGGTGTCCACTCATAATAGGACTATGATGTATTGTTCATTAGAGGGATCAGTGGTATTTAAGAAGTTAGATGTAACCACAGGGGCAAAACAGTAAATTGGCTCAACTGTACTTACGAGCATCTGTGAAGGGTTATCGTACTATTGACTAGTTATATCCGAAGGACACGGAAATATATTTGTAGTTGAAGAGTGCAGCTGTCGGTCTTTAGTGGAGTGCCTGACAGTTAACGGATGGTGGATCTCGTGGCTAAAGAGTTTAGTTAGCTATTCACTTACCGTTGGAGCTTCAAGCTACAGGTTCATAAGATCCCCTTCGTAGCTCAATGGATTCAAGTTGAGAATCAATTTTTTGGGTCAGTTTGAAGTGTTCAAATTGGCAAGAGGGAGTTTGATTATATATGATATGATTACACTGGTTCAATTATATATGATATAGTTGACATGATATTCTACATTAATTGGAGGATTTGATATAAATATGATTTATATTAAGTAAAGGAGAAAAGGACTATGGTTTAAATGTTGCATATGATGTGATATTAAAACTATAGGTTATAAATATAATATGATAAGTTAGTTATTATATTTATTTATAATTAAAACAATTATGAGATAATTGTTGGTGGTTTCTTCTTAACTATACGTGAAAGTGGGAAGTTTTATTTAGTTCTCATAACTGAAGTATAAAATGAAAAAAATTTCATTTTGGATAGGAATCGCATTATCTCTTGATTGGTTGTACACTGCCTATCGTTTAGCTCACGAGAGCCTACAAGATAGCCTCAAATGTTTCCTAAACGATCATGTCACGCGCTGTTTCCTAAATGATCGTGTTGTTTTTACTAAGTGATCGTGCACCTAAGCGAGATTCACTAAACGATTGTCTAAACGACCAAACCTGTTTTACTAAACGATCGTGCACCTTTTCTAAACGATCAAGCACAAGTCTATATGATAGACACAAACCTCTCCCACTTGCTTGGTCTTGATTACGATTGTTGTTTCCTCCTTCCCTCTACCAAATCCAACAGCGCCCACACCTCCTGGATGCTCACTTCGAGAATACCAAGGTCACTGAGTGGTGGTGTCCGAGAGGCTGTTTGTTCATGGAGAATATTGTTTGTTTGCTGAGCGATAGTGAGAGATTTGGGTAGACGATTGCAGCGATAGCGAGAGGCGTAGGTCCCACTTCTTGACGAGAGCAAAAGGAAAACAAAAGAAAAGTCTTCAAAGGTAAGTCTCTCATTCGTGTGTATTTATTGTTAAAAGCATGCCGTAATTTGTTCTTAAATGCATAACTACTGTGTATGTTTATGAATGCTTGTAATTTTGTCATTATAAATTTGGAACGATCTTTCTTCCGCTCAAAGGTTCTCTTTGATAAGAGTTCCTTCATTTGGTATCAGAGCCAAGTTCTGATATTCCAAATCCATTGATGTATAGAATAGCATTTGCATTCTTGGTGGGTAAAACATGTCTACATTCTGTTTAAGTGTTAAATATGTTTGTGGATGTGGATTAATGGAGTTTCTGGGATGGTTGCCTTTGGTTCTTTAATTCTTTTTACATTTAAAGTTAATTGTAAGGGCCTCTGTGTTTTTGGGCGTATTAACTTGCTATCGAGTATGTAATTCAAAGTGTTTGAGTTAGTGTGAGTCGCTCGTGATGAAGCTTCAAGGTAAGGAGCTGCACTATACTTCGAGGAAAAAGAAGACCAAGCGTTGGTCAGATTGTGTAAATGATGGGGTAAGCGATCGTTGAGTATGAGATACTTGGCAGCAAGGTGAACGTGCACGCACTAAACGATTGTGTAGTTCAGCAAGCTTCATCACTTAGTCACTGACTACATGATCGTGTAGTAAAAGTTACTTAAGCACTTGTTCTATGGTTGTTTAGACGATCGTGCTTCATAGCAACGTCATCGTCTAAACAATCGTTTAGACTTGTATATTTAATGTTAGTGCGCTAAACGATTGAGTGCCTCATAATTGATCGCATTGTAAATGGTACTCGATCATAGCTATGCGATCGTGGTTACTCGGCCAGTTCGATCAGGGAGGCTTTGCCCGGGCAGTTCAAGACCCGGTTCGCCTGTGAATCAGTTTGCTCGATGGATTTATGTAATAGATAGAATTTTAATTTCCGGTTTTTTAGGCTCAATCATCCCGATTCATTAGTTCTATGAATGTACATAAGATGTATGTTTGATTATATGTCATATGGTATGCCATATATTTGATATCCCACCTTAGGTTATGCATTGGTCATGCATCATCTCTATATAGTAAGTGATATGATATAGTAGTTTGCATGACTTAAATTACATAAGAACATGTTTATACATCATCTAATATAAGAGTTATATTTATGCATGCATTAAGCATAGACATACGTCATCTTTATATTATAAGTGTTATAGTATAAGGGTGTATGGAAGCATGCTTGCTTAGTTCATTACCAAGTATATAAGTGTTATATATAGTAATGAATGGACATTGCATGAAGCATGACACATAGGTTAAATTTATAAGAGTTATAAATACCTAGTTGTGCATGGCAATGTGAATGGGTTTTGGTTGTTTCTTTTATAAGAGTTATAAGGGAAATTAGAACTAAAATCAATAAGAAAGACTTGCATGTGAACTTAGGCTTGAATCATGGTTTTAAAAGTGTTTTAAAACTTAGGGGAGATAGACCTAAGATCACGGTTCTAATGAGATTAGGAACCTAAGATTTAATCTTTTAATCAGTTTAATAGGATTAAATTGACTAATAAAAGATTAAATATGTAGCAAATCTATCTATAAGGGACCTATTGTCTAAAGCGGGTTCTGTCTAAGCTAGGGTACTTAAGTTGGTGGAAACGAAACACCCCTACCTGGGAACCTACCTGGAAAGGTGAATTAGATAGATTTGATGCATGCATGCAAATTTGAGGACAGTTCGTTAAAGAGTTTAATGGGACTACTTGAACTTGTTTGGTTTCAAAGACAAGGGTTGTTTTTTAGAAAACTAAACTGACTTAGATAAAATCAGTAGTCGGATGGTCTAAGTTAATGAACCCCCAGGTAGAACATTCAGTGGGAGGTACTTAGGGTATATGATACTTCATTTAAACCTCTTCGCGTTTCTCCCTTTTGTGTTCACACCGTGAGATCTATCCCCAGCCTCGTGGCACCCTGGGAGTGTGATAACAAGCAGAAATGCATGTTATCATAGTGCTAAGTTCTTAAACAATGTTGGATTGCGTTGATGAAATTTGTTAAATTGCGTCCATTAAGCATAAATTCTATAATATTGCGATCGCATATGTTCAGCACATTAGAATAGTTGATCTTTGTATTTTTGTGCAGAATATGCGTTAACGCAATGAAAGATTGCGATCATAGGAAACCATCGGTCGAGCATAACTTCACTACAAGGCTTTGGATGATCGTGCTCGCAAACATTCGCCTGAGAAGGATCGCCGTAACTTGGTCATCGCAACATGGTGGGCGCATTTGGGTGAAAGGATAATTAAGAGCGATGGGACAGAAAGCTGATGACAATCGAATCCAAATTAGAACGCATAAACGAGAGATAGGCGCTTAGGAATGAGCACTATTTGTTATCAACGCATCGCATGCATCCTAAAGATAGGATATGATTGTATGCGGTCACCTTGTTTTCATGCATTTTGCATCATCGCATAGGACAAGAGTAGAGACTTAGGGATGAGCTCTATGGACATTTTGCATTCAACACATGCGTCCTAGATTTAGGAGCATCGCATTTACATTAGAAAATGAGTTGTTGTGCATGGTTGTAACATGATTGCATAGTCTGACGCATTCCCAAGTAACGCTAGCTAAAGATCATCTCAACCCATTCATCACAAACTCATTGCATCTATCAACGCAACTGTCTTTTCTCAAATCCTCCACCTTTATTTATTTCTTTTTCATCAATGCAAACAACAAACCCAACACTTATTTATTTACTTGGTTACCACAAAGTTTTCATCAAAATTACCAACACAATCTATTTTCACAAGTCCCTGTGTTCGACCCTAGACTTACAAGGAAACTCAGAGGAATTTACACTTGAATTCCGCTGAGGAAACTTGAGTGCACAACCCAAATCCATCAATGCATATCATTTATATTTCCACTTCATAAATACGAGCATCAAGTTTTTGGCACCGTTGCCGAGGACTTCGGTAAAATAGTTTGTTAACGATAATTTTTTTGATTTCTTTGCAGAACTCTCAATCTCTGGCGAATTATGACCCGAAGATTGAGAGACCGCCAACAGCAACCACAACCAGACAAAGAAGAGATAGTGGAGCAGCCTGGAAATGGAGCACCAAATGATAATAATGTCATGGCGAATCCGATTCTATTGGCAAACAATCGCAATAGGCCCATCAGGGACTATGCATCGCCAAACCTTTATGATTTCTCTCCGGGAATCATGAGGCCTGCCCTCGACGGAAGCAAATTCGAAATGAAACCGGTGGTGCTACAGATGATCCAGACTGCAGGTCAATTCGGAGGAAGGTGTGGCGAGGATCCGCACGCTCACCTCCGAAGTTTTATTGAAATCTGCAACACTTTTGTGTTCTCGAACATCTCTGCTGAAGAAGTTCGACTAACGTTATTCTCGTTTTCTCTCTATGATCAGGCTAGGAAATGGGCATATTCTCTCGAACTAGGAGAGATCACTTCTTGGGAGTAGGTAGTGGAGAAATTTATGAAGAAGTATTTTCCACCTACCGAGAATGCAAGACGAAGGAAACTGATTACAAATTTTGAACAAGATATGGACAAATTGCTCAGTGATGCTTGGGTGAGGTTTAAAAGGTTGGTCCGGGATTGTCCGCATAATGGGTTACCAGACTACCTTCAAATGGAGATTTTCTATCATAGTTTGAATCCTGCTTCACAGACTGCTGCCAATGCGGCAGCCGCTGGTGGTCTACTTGATAAAACTTATGATGAGGCGAAGAATATCCTAGATCGCATCTCCAAGAACCATGAAAACTGGAGAGAGAGTGACCAGAGATTGAGACTCAAAGACTCTGACGCAAACAACAGTGTTATTACTTCATTACAAAACTAAATGACCGCAATGATGAATTTGATCCAAGGAATGGCGATCAGTAGCCCAACACCGCAAGGTGGGCAAATCAACACAATCAGTCAAAACACCGCAAGGTGTGCGACTTGCGGTGATGGTCATGCGATGGAATATTGCCCGCAAAATCCACAATATGTCTACTTTGTGAAAAATAATCCCTTTTCAAACACCTAAAATCCCAGGTGGAGAAACCACCCCAATTTTGCTTGGAAGAATCAACAACAAAATTTTCAACCTGTGGTGCAAAAAGAAGGGCCACCAGGATTCTTTAAACGCAACAACGGTCAACCGAGCAATCAAGAAAGTAGCTCACAACAACCAACGCAATCCTCTTCTTTGGAGAGCCTATTGAAGCAATATATAGAGAAAAACGATACGGTGCTTCAAAGTCAGGCTACGTCTATCCGAAATCTTAAATTACAGATGGGCCAAATTGCGAGTGAGCTGAAAAGTAAGTCACAAGAGGCGTTGCCAAGTTCAACCGAACTTCCACACAACTCAGGGGGGATCAGGTAAGGAGTAATGTCAGGTTGTGACATTGCGCAGTGGGAAGACTGTGGAGGGAGAAAAGAATGAGCATAGTAGAACAACTTCCATTGCAGCTGAACCTGAGATTGCAGTAACGCAAGAAGAAGAAAGAGAAAATGAAGCAGAAAAACCTGAGGTTGCATCAACCTCGAAGCCAACTGAAACAGGAACCGTGAAAGTTCAGTTACCACCTTTCCTTCAGAGACTAAGTAAGCAGAAAAATGAAGAGGTACAGTACCAACGATTCTTATCTATGTTAAAGCAATTACATGTTAACATTCCTTTCAGTGAAGTCGTTGAGGAAATGCTTGCCTACGCCAAGTTTCTAAAGGACATGGTAACTAAGAAGAGGGGTGCTGGAATATTTGCCATGGTGGCATTAACACAAAGTTCCAAATCCATAATCCCATCGAAGATGAGCGATCCTGGGAGCTTCACCATTCCTTGCTCCATAGGAGGACTCTATATTGGGCAAGCCCTGTGTGATTTGGGGGCCAGCATAAATTTGATGTCGTTGTCAATTTTTAGACAATTAAATGTGGGGTCCTGCAAGGTCGACCGTACAATACTTCATAGGGAGCCATTTCGATACTAGAATGGTAGCTATTGTTGTATGCAAATTCAATTAACGGTAATTGTGTATCCCAACTTCCCTTGAATTGTAATTCATAAGCTCTTAACATATCTTCTAGTGTCTGTATAGTCCTTTCTGACTGTCTATCTATTTGTGGATGAAAAGCCATACTGAAATGCAATTTAGTGCCCATAGCCCTCTGTACATTAGGCCAAAATTTTGAAGTAAACCTCGAGTCTCCATATTGACTAATTATCCTATCCACATAAATCTTAGCTAGACGGTCTAGTGTAAAAGTAACTTTTACTGGTATAAACTTGGCTGTCTTGGTCAGTCTATCGACTATTACCCAAATGCCATCGTATCCTGAGGGCATCCTAGGAAATACAAATAGAAAGTCACTTCCTCTCAGGCACTGGGAGTGGATTGAGTAATCCTGCTAGTCTTTATCTTTCAGGTTTTACTTGTTGACAGATTATACATCATCCACATATTCTGCTATGTCTCTCTTCATCCCAGACCACCAGTAAGATCTTTTCAAGGTTCTATACATCTTGGTGCTTCCTAGATGCATAGCGTAAGCAGAACTATATGCTTCCTCCAGAATGGCTTATTTAAGCTGTAGCTTATTAGGCACACACATTCTCCCCTCCTTTTCTAGTACATTGTCTGTTCCCAGTTGAAAGTCAACTCTGATGCCCTTACTTACATCATCACAATCCTCTGAAGATCAGGGTCTTTCAACTGATCTTTCTTGAGGTTTTCTACTAAGGTAGGCCTTACCTGGAAAGTAGCTATCATTCCTCCTGACGGTCCCACTGATAAGGCGGTTCTAGAATTCCTGAACTCCTGCAATAGCATTCCTCTTATTGAACCAATAATGGCCTTCCTACATAGTGCATCCGCTACAAAATTAGCCTTACCAGGGTGGTACTCGATGGAATAGTCATAATCTTTAATCAATTCAATCCATCTTCTTTATATTAGATTCAACTCTTTTTTATCAAAGATATATTTTAAACTTTTGTGATTTGTAAATATTCTGCAGCGCTCTCCAAATAGGTAATGTCTCCATAACTTCAGAGCCAAAATAATTGCTGCCAACTCCAGATCATGCGTAGGATAAATGCTTTTGTGCTTCTTAAGTTGACGAGAGGCATATGCAATTACCTTCCCATCCTGCATCAACACACATCCCAATCCTTGTCGGGATGCGTCACAATAAATCTCAAATTCCTTACCTGGAACAGGCAAGGTAAGCACTAGTGTTGATACTAGTCTTTGTTTCAGCTCCTGAAAATTATGCTCACACTCCGACGACCATTCAAACCTCATGCCTTTCTTGGTCAGGTTCGTCAACGGAAGAGCTATCTTAGAGAAAACCTCCACAAACCTCTGGTAATAACCTGCCAAACCTAAGAAATTACATATCTCTGAAATGGTCGTGGGTCATTCCCGATTAACTATTGCATCCGTCTTCTGGGCATCTACACTAATATCATCTGCTGAGACAACATGCCCAAGAAATACAACCCAATCTAACCAAAAATCACATTTACTGAACTTAGTATACAACTGCTTATCTCACAACGTCTTCAATACTATCCTCAGGTGGGTTATATGATCCTCCCTACTGCCAGAATATACCAATATGTCATCAATGAATACTATCACAAACTGGTCCAAGTAGGGATGAAATATCCTGTTCATAAAATCCATGAATAATGCAGGAGCATTTGTCAATCCGAATGGCATTCCTAAAAATTCATAATGTCCATATCTAGTTCTAAATGCGGTTTTAGGAATGTCAGCTTCCTTCACTTTCAGTTGATGATAGCTCGATCTCAGGTCTATCTTTGAAAACACTATGGCTCCTCTTAGCTGATCAAACAAATCATCAATGCGTGGTAACGGATATTTATTCTTAATTGTTACCTTATTCAGCTGCCTATAATCAATACACAATCTAAGTGTACCGTCTTTCTTCCTTACAAACAATACCGAAGCTCCCCAAGGCGATACACTAGGTCGAATGTATTCCTTGTCAATTAACTCTTGCAACTAAACCTTTAATTCTTTTAATTCAGTTGGCACCATTCTATACAGTGTCTGCGATATAGGAGTTGTTCCTGGGACTAAGTCAATAGTAAACTCCACCTCTCTGTCGGGTGGCAATCCCGATAATTCCTCAGGAAATACATCCCAAAACTCATTTACCACAGGGACATCTTCTGGGTTCAGCTCTTTCCCTTGAGAAACCACTACGTGAGCCAGATAGGCTTTACATCCCTTGCTCAACAGCTTCTGAGCTCTCACTGCTGATATCAGATTCCCCGCGATTAATCTTTTGCTTCCTGTCAGCATTGCATCCTGGCCATTTGATTTTCTGAGCATTACCTCCTTCTTATAACAGTCTACTGAAGCACGATACTTACTTAGAAAATCCATCCCCAGGATAGCATCAAACTCCAACAACTCTAAGGGAAGTAAATCAACATAGAAGTCCTGACCATTGATCAATATCTCACTATGATTATAACATTTATCTACTATTATCACATCTCTCAAAGGGGTAGAGATAAATAACTCTTCAGGCATAGGCTCAACCAATCTATCCATACTAGATGCATACATGCTATATATAAATGAATGTGTGGCACCAGGGTCAAATAAAACATAAGCAAACTGCCCACATAATATGACATTACAGATCATAACATCTAGAGACTCTGCTGCCTCCTAGTGTGTCATGGCATACACTTGCCCCTACTGCTGGGGTCGACTTATGACATTCTTCTGCTTAGCACCCCTTGACCCTTCGCCTCGATTACTAGCGCCCTTTGGTTGGTTAACTGTCTGGGAGATTATCTGTTGTGTGGTTGGGGTGTCCCTGTTCACCTGTCACTATAGCATACTCCAAGATGCCTCTTGCCATAACTAGGGCACATCGGTATCCTGCTGTGCTGGCTACCGACTCATCAGCTCGTGGCATCTCTGGACGGCTAACTGCACTGACCGAGGGTCTCGATTTCCTTTTCCTGGATCCTTGCCAACTTGTACCCTTGAATTGGCTTCCACTAGTTTGAGTTGCAACTGGAGGTCGAGATCCCCTGTCTCTAGGCCCTACTACTGCCTCATTGCCCCTTGGCAATTGCTCATCATCTACCAAACTCCGCTCGACTCATATCACCATTTCTATTAATTGGTTAAAATCTAGCCAATTAGCCGTAGATGTCACCGGAGTTCTGACTTCTTTTCTCAAGCCTTGTTCAAATTTCCTGCATCTATCTCTTTCCTCAACAATAATCGGCAGAGCATACTGTGATAACTCTATAAATTTCTGCTCATATTCTGCCACTGACATTGTTCCCTGCATTAGTCTGAGGAACTCATCCCTTTTTGCATCTCGGAACGAGCTGGGGTAGTACTTGTCTTCAAAGGCCTTCCTGAACTCAGGCCATAACATTGCATCTGTACTGGCTCGTCTGGCGGATATCACTTTCCACCATTTCTCTGCTTCTTTTTGTAGTAGAAAGGTGGCTAGCCCTACTTTTCTGTCCTCTGGACAACTCATAACATTGAAACATTTTTCAACTACATCCAGCCATAACTCGGCTTCAGCCGGGTCTGCTATACCTTCAAATGTCACAGCCCCTAAGGCTTTAAACCTCTCAATTCCATATTTCTTCTCTAGGTCTGCTCGTACTGAGCCCACACTGGCTGCTAGCCTCTGCGCTATCCTGTCAAAAACTATATCTTCTAGCTGAGAATCTGTCCTTGCCTAGGGAGTACTAGACTCTCCCTCAGACGTCGTTTCCTGACCCACTAGATTATCACCTTCTTTTTCCCACTCGATGCATTCTTTCTAACCTCCGAGCCCTTATTGGTAGGGTCAAAATTCCTGCCTCCTGTCTGCTTACACTGTCTGCCACTTTGCCTCGGCATTTCACCTAATACAATGTACACATGTTAGGGACTCACACTTTAGGGACTTAGACTTATGCATGAACTTTCCCTTCTATTCCCAAAAACTTATGCTCTGATACCAACTTGTCACACCCCCTCCCAGATTACCCTTTTAATCTAAAAGAGGATATGACCGTGGTAGTTACTAGCCCTACTGCCAGCACCCACCACCAAAGCCTTCTAATCTAAATACTAACCTATTTTAAACATTAATAGTATACGCATACAGCAAGCCTCCTAAGGTTCTACAAGGATTATATAAACACATGCATACAGCCATGACATAACATTTACAACAAAATATTCACAGATGGCCCTAAACATTTCTAACAAAGTCCTAGTCCCTCTCAAAACATGTGTACATAAACAGGCCATCAACCTAAGTTCTCCTTAACAAGTCGGGCCTTTCAGTGGCAAACAGCAGTAGGATCAACCTTGAGGAATCTGACCGCTACCTGAAAAAGGAAACATAGAAAATCTGTGAGCTAGTAGCTCAGTGAGTGACTATAGAATCATATTACATCATGCATTACATCACTATAAACATGTGAATATACTGATGAGAATCTCAAGAAACTTCCTCTAAACATAATTTACAACTATTCTTAGGCATCATTAACATCATTATTCCTTAGTTGAGAACGAGCCTATAACGCTCTAGCTCCCAACGTCTTTTACCGGCCAAGAGACCCATACTTCGGCCTCCCTTTGATGATGTATGGCCTAGGAGACCCATACTTCGGCCTCTCATTCAGAACTACCTACGTGCACGTGGAGTTTTCTAAGTACCGTCAATACCTTAGGTACTATTACCCCGATACCTTCTCCATGTCCTTCGGTATCGGGTTATTTCATCGTATTAAATTAAGTTTCCCTGCATGTCATTTACACAAGAATTCATTCTATTATAGCCTTCCTCTAGGAAGCATATTTCAACATTAGAAACTTAACTTTAATGATTTCACCACATACCTTGGCCTGTGTTACACATATACAAGCCGGGGAACATATGTTAAGCTATTCTTCAACTATTTGTTGCTTGAGGGAGTGTAAATTCATCATTAACATTACTGTAACTTACTTGACCTTATATGCATAAGTATTAAAACATTAAGTTCACTTAGTCACTCACAACTCGTCGGCCTCTTAATGGTTTATATGCCTATCCTAGCTCTTTTTGGCCTGAAAGGACATAATTCCCGGTTAAACTACTTAGAATTCTTAGCAAAATACCTCAAATAGTTCATTTACTAATGGAGCTTTCATCAACAAAGACAGCATTACTAGCGAGATAATCATCATGAGTAAATCCATCCTCATGAACGAGATCCTCATGAGCGAGATCCTCCTCATGGGTGAGTTCCTCATCATGAGCGAGATCAAGCTTTTCCTAGCAAACTTTCATCTTAACGATACTCACCTTACCAGCGAGATTAAGCCCAAATTCCAGCGAGATTTCCTTCTTGAGTGAGATCTTCAACACAAAATTAACGAGATTATCATCCTGAGTGAGATCCTCATGCCCTTTATCTCGCTCTCGCTCTCTATGGTGAGTTGTTTGCTTGTTCTTCCCAAGCAGCTGTCTGCTTCTGCACAGATTCTCTATTTCAAATTCAAAAATTTATAACTCAAAATCCATAACTCTTTTCAAGAAACCTCCTTCTACAAACTTGTTTAGAATTGAGTAATTGTCTTACCTTAAAATTTCATCCGAAAATATCATATAGTTCGGCCTGGAGCTTCCAATCTTCACCTCGAGCCCCGATTAATCTGAGATTTTGCCTCTTTTACAAATTCTTCACTTTTTGTTCTTCTCCTCTTGCAATCTTTCTCCGACAAGAAAACCTCGAAAATTAGATTCTCCCAGCTTTCAAATGGCATTGATTTCACTAAATTTTCTCATGCCAATTGCCAAAACCATGCTTTTGAAGTTTCACTTCCTTTTAATCTTCCTGTCGCCTCCTGAGTTCAAGGATTAAACTGCCACATCACCCATATTTAGTGCCTCCAGCCAAACTAATAAATGAGCTACCTCATTTCATATGATTTTTTTTTCTTTCCTATCTCCCCAACTCCTATAAATATACATAGATTCCCATTAGTTAAATATTTATTATAACATTCCTTTAGCAAACATGCTTATCTAAGAAACTTAGAGTTCGAGGTTTACAGATGGAGGCAGCTTTAGCGCAAAAGAGAAAAACAATTTTGCACCCCATCGCATATGCGAGTAAAACTTTAAACCCTGTACAAATAAATTATACCAGCACAGAGAAGGAACTCCTAGCTGTGATTTTTGTGTTGGAAAAATTCCGGGCATATCTATTGGGAACCAAGGTACTCATCCACACTGATCACTCGACAATCAAATACTTAATGACAAAGAAGGATGCAAAGCCGAGGTTGATCAGATGGGTTCTCCTCCTTCAAGAATTTGATATCGAAATAATTGACCGGAATGGGATAAAGAATCAGGTTGCGGATCATTTGTCTAGACTGGAAAATCCTGAAGTTGACCGCAATGAGACTGAAGTGAGTGTCGTGTTCCCGGATGAGCAGCTATTCCACATAAAAGAATTGCCCTGGTATGCGGACATCGTTAATTATTTGGTTTATGAGCAATTTCCTAAAGATTACACCTATCATCAATAGAAGAAGCTCAAGCACAAATGCAAACATTATTATTAGGATGAGCCAAATTTGTATACGAGAGGTGCAGACCAGATTATTCGATTATGCGTACCGAATGCTGCTAAAAAACGCATATTATCACAATGCCACGACTCATCATATGGTGGGCACTTTGGAGGGTAGCACACTGCAGCCAAAGTTTTGCAAAGTGGATTCTTTTGGCCCACATTATTCAAGGATGTTGCTGACTACGCAATGAAATGTGATCGGTGTCAACGCACAGGCAACATTTCATGGAAAAACGCAATGCCAATGAACACTATCTTGGAGCTGGAATTATTCGACGTATGGGGGATTGATTTCATGGGACCATTCCCTCCTTCGTATGGCAAGCATTACATTTTATTGGTCGTCGATTATGTCTCCAAGTGGGTAGAGGCAATAGCATGTGCCACAAGTGATGCGGCGTAGTCTCCCAATTCCTGAAGAAAAATATTTTCACTCGTTTTGGCACTCCTTGTGCCATCATAAGTGATGAAGGATCCCACTTTATCAATCATAATATCAAAGAGCTGATGCACAAGTACAACATCCTCCACAAAGTGGCCACCGTATACCATCCACAAACGAATGGTCAGGTTGAAGTATCCAATCGTGAAATTAAGTTGATACTTGAGAAGGTAGTAAAGCCTTCACGGAAAGATTGGGCAACGAAACTTGACGATGCATTGTGGGCATACCGGACCGCATTTAAAACACCAATAGGTATGTCTCCCTATGCGTTGGTATTTGGCAAGGCGTGTCACTTGCCTTTGGAGCTAGAGTATAAGGCACTGTGGGCAGTCAAGAAGCTAAATTTTGATTTGAAGAAAAAAGGAGATGTGCGGAAAATGCAGCTGGTCGAGTTAGAAGAATAGAGGATCAACGCATATGAGAATGCGAAGATTTATAAGGAGCGCACCAAGCACTGGCATGACAAACGCATATGCGGTAAGAACCTCCAAGTCGGGCAAAAGGTCTTACTCTTCAATTCAAGACTGCGGTTCTTCCCGGGAAAACTAAAATCACGCTGGTCCGGTCCCTTCATCATTAAAGAAATATTTCCACATGGTGCGGTGGAGCTGATCACTGAGGATGGCAGTCGGATATTTAAGGTTAATGGACAACGAGTTAAAGCATATTGTGGAGGTGATTTTCAGCCAGAAAAAGTCTTCGTGAAGCTGAAAGACCCGGACTACCCCCCTACATGATTCTTGAACTCTTATTTCTTTGTCTCGTTTACTAGTATTTAGCTATCTAAATCTTACTGAATTTTACTTCTTTCTCTAAAAAAAAAATTGTTGTTTTGTTTTAAATCATTTGACCCTCTCTTTGTCTGTTTACAATGATTAAGGCACAGGATTGCGGAGATGTTACAAGAAGAAGCAAATGATCTCAATCCATCACCGCAATCCATAGAAGATAGATCGCCGTAAGGAAGGATGCGTCAGTACACAATGTGGGCAATAGCGCAAAATTTGGGGGTGTGCTCTTCCCTATCTTTATTTCAAATATTGTGCTATCACATCGCATGTTAATTTTAAAAGTCTTATCACCGCAATCATTTGACATAGATAAATTTAGTAGTTTACCGCATTCTGTTCTTTGCCAAGTATGATTTCAATGATGACAAATATGCTTCTATTTCTTTCATATATACTAGAGTCAACTTAGTCTTAAGATAGTCACCTCATGAAATATTTCTCGAAGTTAGGGGTTTGCTAGCTTTCTTTCAAACTTTCCTTACAACGCATTCTATGACCATCGCATGACTTATTTTTATCTTTTAGCAATGAGGACATTGCCGCATTTTAAATTTGGGGGTGAGTATTTATTTTCGACCTTGCTATTTCTTTCTTAAAAAAAAACAAAAACAATATATATATTTTGAGAATAACAACTCCACTGTAAACGCAATGGAAAACCCATGTTGATAAGCGTTAAGTTGTGAAAGACACTTACCCGTAGTTGGATGTCCGCATGACACACGTAGGGGCAAGCCAAAACGAAAGTAAGTCACCAGGATCAACGCATAAATCAATGACCGCAACTCCACTGCCAAATCGATATGAGTTTAGTCTGAGAAAGAGTGCATTGCTCGTAGTTGGATGTCTGCATGACACACGTGGGGGCAAGCCAAAACGAAGGCAAGGCACTTGGATCAGCGTAAGATCAGAAAAAAATAGCAATGAAGAAAAATTTTTATGCAAGGATAAAATCATTTGACACTCTGGAAAAAAATTTTCTTTTTTGAAATAAATCATGTGATGTTCCGAAATTTAGTAACGTCCTTTTGAAAGGTAAGCTTGCAGTCCCTAGGTCTTAGAAATATTTTAAGAAGAGACTTGAATAAGACTTAAGGAAATTCTGGTATATAGGATTTGAACGAAGTATTCTTGAGAAATCTAGGAAAAGAACTTTGCGATTGACTTGCTAAAGGAATCTTTAGCATATGCTTGAGGACAAGCATTGTTTAAATTTGGGGGTGTGATAACGGGTAGAAATGCACGTTATCATAGTGCTAAGTTCTTAAACAATGTTGGATTGCATTGATGAAATATGTTAAATTGCATCCATTAAGCATAAATTCTATAATACTGTGGACGCATGCATTCAGTGCATTAGAACAGTTGATCTTTGTATTTTTGTGCAGAATATACGTTAACGCAATGCAAGATTACGATCATAGGAAATCATCGGTCGAGCGCAACTTCACCGCAAGGCTTTGCGTTGATCATGCTCGCAAACATTCGCTCGAGAAGGATTGCCACAACTTGGTCAGCCCAACATGGTGGACGTATCCGGGTGAAAGGATAATTAAGAGCGATGGGACAGAAAGCTAATGACAATCGAATCCAAATTAAGTTGACAGCCGATAATGGTCATAAAGTACATTCAGCTTTATCGGTGACAATTATGTGGTGCATCAGTTAGGAATTAAAGTTGTCTCATCTGTACAACCAGGAGAGAGAAGTCGCCTTTCACCACGGATGCTCCATAAATACCAAGTGCATTCTTTAGAAAAGGGGTTCACCATTTTTACAATCTTTTGTTCCACAGGTCGCACGTCTGTGTTCTTAGTTTTCTTTCATTTTAAGGCGGACGCGAAGGAAGAAGTTGTGCAGGTAGATCGTTCCGGTAAGCTTGGGAGAGCACTAGGAGCTCCAAGGACAGAGAGAGGGCTGATGCATGCAGAAACGGGAACATCTTTATATTAGAATAGAGATTTCAGTGTAAAAAGCCTCGGTCAGCAAGGAATTCCTACCAGGCTCTCTACCTTTACTTTCCATTGCCATTTTATACTCAACTCATTTATAAGAATGGAATTCCTTTCTCTATATCTGTTCACTCTCTGTTATTCACGCATGAGTAGCTAAATCAATTGAATGGGTTGAGAAGCATTTAGCTAGCACAACTAGGGAATCTTCATTCTTTGCGATTATCTTGTTTATGTATGCTTTATTCGTCCATTAGAGATACTCGAGAGGGTAGTCTAAGGACAGGATCTAGACTTAGGAAGGTCAAGTTAGAATCTAGACTCGGAAGAGCCAGATTAGAACGTATAAATGAGAGATAGGTACTTAGGAATGAGCACTATTTGTTATCAACGCATCGCATGGATCCTAGAGATAGGATATGATTGTATGCGGTCACCTTGCTTTCATGCATTTTGCATCATCGCATAGGACAAGAGTAGAGACTTAGGGATGAGCTCTATGGACATTTTGCATTCAACACATGCATCCTAGATTTAGGAGCATCGCATTTACATTGGAAAATGATTTGTCGTGCATGGTTGTAACATGATCGCATAGTCTGACGCATTCCCAAGTAACGTCAGCTAAAGATCTTCTCAACCCGTTCATCGCATACTCATTGCATCTATCAATGTAACTGTCTTTTCTCAAATCCACCACCTTTATTTATTTCTTTTTCATCAACTCAAACAACAAACCCAACTATTTACTTAGTTACAGCAAAGTTTTCATCAAAATTACCAACGCAATCTATTTTCACAAGTCCCTGTGTTCGACCCTGGACTTACCAAGAAACTCAAAGGAATTTACACTTGAATTCCGCTTGGGAAACTTGAGTGCACAACGCAATTCCATCAACACATATCATTCATATTTCCACTTCATAAATATGAGCATCAGAGTGTCCCCTTAAAGGATGGTGTTTGGGTAGGTCAATACCAAGGTGAATGGAGAGAATGTTCATAGTAAGTGGGAGAACGTGGACAAAATATCCCACAGTCTCTCTCATTAGGTTGGATAACGTTTTTGTTCATCACCTCGAGGCACTCTGGGAATGTCCCCTTATAGGATAGTAGTTTTGCACAACTCTTTATCTAATCTCCTGTATAGGATAAGGTCGTTTTAATCTCTTGTCCTAATCTGCTTTTTCCCTATGGTGAGCACATTAGGGCAGGACTCTAGGGCCGAAAATGAAACGTTATACTTACGCGAAATTGTTAAAGGTTAACAGTTCTAGACTGAAAAATGGTGACTGTTAGGGTCAGTTACAAGAGTTGTTTCTGCCTAATGGTTGAGAGTGTCTCATCCCAGTGAAGGGGCATCTGACCACCCCACCGATGATGTTTGTCCTGCCTCGCTGGGGCATCATTTCGAAATAGATGTCTTTTCACTTAGCGTACATGGAAACTATTTTGCTAAAACTAAAATTGGAGCTAAAAGTTGTAGTACACAGACTCATTATGTTTGTTTGTTTTTCAGTGACGTAAATATGGCTACAGCCACATTAGCTCTAGTAAGTGCCGACAAACTGACTAACGAGAACTACGTTAGTTGGAAACATACGATCACTACTATTTTGATCATCAATGATTTACGGTTCGTCCTTACGGAGGAGTGTCCTACTATTCCACCTCAGAATGCCACTCGAAATGTTCAGGAGGCTTATGACCATTGGACATTGGCAAACGAGAAGGTCTGAGCTTATATCTTGGCTAGTCTTAACGATGTTTTAGCCAAGAAGCATGAGCCTATGGTCTTAGCGCATGAGATCATGGAGTCCCTATGGGGAATGTTTGGACAACCGTCTGGACAACTCAAGCATGAGGTTAAATGTATCTTCAACTTCAAAATGGAGGAAGGCACCTTTTTTCGTGAACATGTGTTAAATATGATGGTCCACTTCAACGTGGCGGAGATGAATGGGTCACGCATCGATGAGGGCAACCAGGTTAGCATAATTCTGCACTCGTTGCCCGATAGCTTCCTGCACTTTATTAGTAATGCGATACTGAACAAAGTGGAATATATCTTTACAACTATCCTCAACAAGTTGCAGACATTCCAATCCTTGTTGAACAGTAAGGAGAAGAAGGGAGGTGATGCAAATGTTGCTTCATCTTCTAAGCAGTTTGATGCGTAAAATTATGATGTGATGGTGTGAGTATGCGATGATATGTGTTATGCGATGATCATTCAAGTTTTTCTAACAAAGCCCAAGTATAAGCCTTCTTAAGTTCCTGGTAAGTCCAAGGTCGAACACAGGGACTACTAAGTAGATATGCGACAGACTCTTTGATTCTATTGCGGTGGTGAAAAAGAAGTGGATAGTGCTTTGATTTAGATTTTTCCTATGCGACGGAGTTGAACGCGGAGTGATGAGAGCGTAGAGTTACAATAAGTATGCGATGAAGGGGTTGAGAAGGGGTTTAGCTAACATTTCGCAAGATTGCGCACAAGTTATGCGATCATGCTATACACAAATATCAGTACTACATTTCTCAATGCATAATGCCATAATTCCTATTTCTAGGATGCATGTGATGTCTATGCGAAACAGTCGACAAAAATTATTTCTAAGTTTCTACGCTTGCTTATGTGATCTAATTCGACTCTCTCAAACCTAGATTCTATCTTTAGACTACTCTCTCAAGTATGTCCAAATGATTAATGACGCACACATAACACAAGATGACCACATACCATCATTCCTATTTCTAGGGCGCATGCAATGTGTAAATAGCAGATAGAACTTATGTCAAAGTTTAAAGAGTTCAAGGCTGAAGTTGAAAATGCATTGGATAGACGGATTAAAATACTTCAATCGGATCAAGGCGGAGAGTTTTTGGATTTTAAGTTCTAGAACTATATGATAGAACATGGAATCGTTTCCCAACTCTCAGTATCGGGTACACCTCAGCAAAATGGTATAGTGGAGAGGAAAAACAGAACATTGTTGGACATGGTTTTCTCGATGATGAGTTACGCTTCCTTACCGGACTCGTTTTGGGGTTTTGCAGTGGAGACTACAGTGTATATCCTCAACTGTGTTCCTTTCAAGAGTGTTGTGAGAACACCTTTGGAGTTGTGGAACGGGCGTAAAGTTAGTTTGTGTAACTTCAACATATGGAGTTGCCCAGCACATGTGCTTGAGGCTAATCCAAAGAAATTGGAACCACGTTCGAGGTTATGCCTCTTTGTAGGCTACCAAGGTACATGAGGGGGTTACTTTTATGATCCTATGGAAAACAGAGTGTTTGTGTCAACGAACGCTACCTTCTTGGAGGAGGATCATATGAGGGAGCACAATCCATGTAGTAAGATCGTGTTGTCTAAGCTTTCCAACGTAACTACTGAAACTTAACAAGAGTTGTTGAAGGGCCTGCTCCATCAGCAAGAGTTGTTGATGGAAGTTCATCTGGTAGGTCAGTTCCACCTCAAGAGTTGAGGGAACCTCGACGTAGTGGGAGGGTTGCGAACCCATCTGTTCGTTATATGGGTTTCACGAAAATCTTGGCTATGGTAGTCGATGACAAGGTTGAGGATCCATTGTCTTATCAGAAGGCAATGGATATGTTGATTGGGATGAATGGGTCAAAGCCATGGATCTCGAGATGGAGTCGATGTACTTCAACTCAGTATGGGATCTTGTAGATCATCCTAATGGGGTAAAACCTATAGGTTGCAAATGGATCTACAAGAGGAAACGGGGTGCCGATGGGAAGGTGCAAACCTTCAAGGCTAGACTTATGGGAAAGGGTTATACCCAGGTGAAGGGAGTCGACTATGAGGAGACTTTCTCACCCATTGCCATGTTGAAGTCTATCCGCATCCTCCAGTCAATTGCCTCATATTATGATTATGAGATATGGCAAATGGACGTCAAGACTATCTTTCTGAATAGAATCTTGAGGATTGCCTCATTTATATGATGCAGACCATTTATGGATCACACCATTTGTATTACCTATACAAAATGAGTCGCATCCAATAGTGTTACCAGGATGAGATACCCAATTTCATCCATATACTTATAGATCATTTAGGCTATATACTATTAACTTGATCCTGTTTATGTTACCATGTAAAGTTAAAGTATTTATACTATACCCATGGATATGTTTATTGGATTTTCATAATAGAATGCAAAATCAACAACTTTATTGAATAAGATACTCAATAATATTTTATTGATAAACAGAATGTTTAACACAAAATTTACGAACTGCGAGTTCTAGGACATTCCCAACATAGTTTATGTCATTTCAGAATCAGGGGTTGCCCAGAACATGTGCTTGAGGCTATTCCTAAGAAATTGGAACCACGTTCAAGGTTATGCCTATTCGTAGACTACCCCAAGAGAACGAGAGGTGATTATTTCTTTGATCCTAAAAAAAAATAAAGTATTTATATCGACAAATGCTACTTTTCTTGAAAAATACCACATAAGGAAGCAAAGACCCAAAAGTAAAATTATGTTGAATGAGATTTTCAAAGAAACTACTGAATCTTCAACAAGAGTTGTTGAAGAGCCTAGTACCTCAATAAGAGTTGTTGAAGTAGGTTCATCTAGTAGGTCAAATCTACCTAAAGTGTTGAGGAAACCTCGACATAGTGGGAGGGTTGCGAACCCACCTATTCGCTATATGGGTTTAACTGAAATCCTAGCTATGGTAACTAATGGCAAAGTTGAGGATCCATTGTCTTACAAGAAGGCAATAGAGGATGTTGATAGGGATGAATGGATCAAAGCCATGGATCTCGAAATGGAGTCTATGTACTTCAATCCAATATGGGATCTTGTAGATCAACCTGATGGGGTTAAACCTATAGGTTGTAAATGGATATACAAGAGGAAACAGGGTGCTGATAGGAAGGTGCAAATCTTCAAGGCTAGACTGGTGGCAAAGGGTTATACCTAGGTTGAGGGAGTCAATTATGAGGAGACTTTCTTGCCTGTTGCCATGCTAAAGTCTATCCGGATCCTTCTATCCATTGCCTCATATTATGACTATGAGATTTGGCAAATGGATGTCAAGACTGCTTTTCTGAATGACAATCTTGAGGAGACCATTTATATGGTGCAGCCCGAGGAATTCATAATCCAAGGCTAAGATCAAAAAGTTCGCAAGCTTAATTTGTCCATTTTTGGACTGAAACAAACATCTCGATCTTGGAACATAAGGTTTGATATTGCGACAAAATCTTATGGCTTTGATCAAAATATTGATAAGCTTTGTGTATACAAGAAGATCATCAATAGTTCAATAGTTTTTTGTAGTGTTGTATGTAGATGATATCCTATTCATTGGGAATGATGTAGGTTTACTGACTACAGTTAAAAACTGGCTAGGGACCCAATTTCAAATGAAAGATTTGGGAGAAGCTCAGTTTTTTATGGGTATTCAGATCTTTCGAGATTGAAAGAATAAAATTGTCTCAGGCGTCGTATATTGACAAGATGTTTGTCAAATATTTGATATAGAACTCCAAAAGGGGCTAAAGAACAATGTCTTAAAACACCCCAAGAGGTTTGGATCCCCTATGCATTTGTTGTAGGCAGCTTGATGTATGCAATGTTATGTACTAGACCTGATATCTGCTATGCAGTAGGGATAATCAATAGATATCAATCTAATCCAGGATTAGATCACTGGACAGCCGTTAAGAACATCCTCAAGTATCTCTGGAGAATGAGGGACTACATACTCGTGTATGGTTCTAAGGATTTTATCCTTACGGGATATACAGACTCTGATTTTTAGATTGATAAGGATTCTAGGAAATCCACATTAGGATCAGTGTTCACTCTTAACGAAGGAGCAGTAGTATGGCGTAGCACCAAGCAAGGGTGTGTCGTTGACTCCACCATGGAGGCTGAGTATGTAGCGATTGTGAAGCTGCTAAGGAAGCCGTTTGGCTCAGGGAATTCGTGATTGATCTAGAAGTTGTTTCAGACATGTCAAAGCCCATAACACTTTATTGTGATAATAGTGGTGTTATGGCTAATTTTCGAGAGCCTAGGAGTCATAAGTGTGGCAAGCATATAGAGCGAAAGTATCATCTCATCTGAGAGATTGTACATCGAGGGGACTTGATTGCCACGAAGATAGCTTTAAAGCACAACGTTGCTGATCCATTTACAAAGGCCCTCACGGCTAATGTGTTTGAGGGTCACCTGCAGAGTATGGATCTATGGGACAGACCACATCTGCTATCCGTGTTGCTCTGGAATATCTCGACCTATTATCCTTGGCATCTACAATGAGCATGTCTTCTATCAGTGTTAGTAACATTAAGTATTCTTGTCTGTTGAATGATATCTATTATATTTACCACACATTGATCACACTTTGAACCTAATTGTGGTAAGTTGTGTTGTATTGAATATTGTTGCACATTTTGGACAAAATTATTCTACATGAAGAAAAAGATTAATATAACATAATAATTATGTAATATAATTGAAAAAAATTAGACAATAAAATTCTTACCATGCAACGGTAATAAGCGCCATCAACTGTGATATATCTTCTCGCAATTAAGTCGTCCCAAATAAATAGTCATATTATATAGCTAAAGCATCTACTAGATCCTCCTTGTGCACTTTATGATATGAAAGCATATAAGGGGGCTCATTGTCAACCAAATGCCTTGATTATTGCATTAGTCGGTCAAATGATACTTGATATATTATTAACATGTTTGTTGATTGCTCAGATACAGCTAAGGTACCGCTCCATCTACACATGAATATAATTCATCAAAAACATTTTATAATGTAAAATTAGAATGAAATAAATATGTAAAGAAAATAATATTAGGCACTAAGTGGACACCCAACAAAATAATCGGGGGTCTTTAACTTGTATTGCAGTGCGATAGTATAAAATCGATCAAAAGCTTATATTTGCAGTAGTATCAACATACCTGTTATTCCCAAAGTTGTTGCATAACTAGCTTGACATAATTCTCTTTATGGCCATGCAAGACAGAAAACGCCTCATAACTACCTACTAGCTTCCTCAAAATTGCCCAATAGAGGAAGGAGCATTGGGTGAACCAAATTGTTGGACTTGTCGGCAAACAAGAATCCTCCAATAAGTTGCATTATAGATGCTCATGCATATCTCTATATTGTGACCACGTTAGCATTGGAGGAAAATTCTATAAAGTGTGATGCCAATCATGAGATATTCAACCTCAACCCCTTTATTTTAGGTGGTAAAAACCCAAAATAATCTCACAAACACGTTCCTAGTCATAATGCAACCATCAAGGAACAAGTCCTCCATCCACTAGTAGTCCAAATTGAGATGCAATATCTTGCAATGTAATTGTACATTCCCCACCAGACATCATAATGCAACCATTAAGTAACAAGTTTTCTATCCACTAATAATCCGAATTGAACTGCAATATCTTACAATGTTATTGTACATTCCCCACCAGACATGTGAAATGTAGGGTTTTTGCTCTCCATTGTTACAATAAAGCAATAATGAGATGTCAATCTAGTTTGATAAACCCAATTTATCTAACTTCTAAAAAACTAGACTGTCGTTGATAAGCATGATGTGTTGATCTAACATTATATTATGTTGTACTATTGCCTCTCTTTTTTGACACCTTAATACTATAGTAAACTGAATATCTCATACTAATTGTGAACAATAAGTTTGTTGTAAATATAATTGAATCATATCAGTCGAACTATGATCGTAAAAAATATTGAAAGGTAATAGACATAAATTAACTAAAATTAATAACTATAGCAATATAACAAACACCCATTACCAAAATTAACAAAATTAACAAAGACCATTACACAAATAGACAAAACTACAAAAGCTAATAAATTCCATCACAATTACAAAAAGAAAAAAAATGAATAGAGTCCATTAATAACCAACAAAGTCCACTACAATGATAAAAGAAAAAGGAAAAAATAAATAAATAAATAAAAGGGAGACGCACATCAAACTTATTCATTCATGGCTTGAAGAGCATCTAACAACGAGTTAAACAAGTACGCTTATTATGTCATTCTCTCATATATAATCTGCATTGATTTTTTGTAGCTACTTCACGCTAACCCAACTCATTATGAATTCGCGAACTTTTTGGGTATCCATGTTCTTGAAATAAATTATCGTTTGGATGAACTATCTCAAATGTTGCATTTGACCGATAATTTTTATACAGTATATGATGGAAACAAGATTCATGACATCATTGGTATTGGGACATTTAGTAAGATTCTTTAATAAAAGGTGAATGTGCCAAATGCGTGTAATTATAAATTGCAATTATATAAAAGCACAAAATCTTAAAGGAGTGTAACTTGTTGAAATAACATGTCTTCTCTTTCAAGCTCACAACTTGTATCTGATAATATTTGTCTGGAGGAATCATACTTATTCTTTTAATTATATTCATTTTTAACTATTTATTTTAGTAAAGCTATAGGAACACCAGGATCAACTTGAAAACAATATTTTGAATTTCACTAATTATAAAGTCAGAATCAAATACAAGGTAGTTGTTGAATAAAACATAAGGTCGGGTTATGTATATAATGTAATTGTTGATTTTTCTCCTGAAAATTGTCCTCCTGATTTTGCTCATGTAATTAACATAATCTCCATATTTTATTATTAATTTAGATTTTGTTTAACCACTTTTCGAATTAATCTCACCTAAATTAAATATCCAAATTTTTCTACCAAATTAATATTTTAAATAACCATATATTATTATGTTTTATTTTATCTAATCAAATTTCAAATTTATTCAAATCTTTGAATGGTTTTTTACTACTTTTTACATATTCAATTTTATTCAAATTTTTCAATTGTTTTTCATAATTATATATATATATTCTTAATAAACTAGTTGTATATTTCTCATAGCATTAAATTGTTTTATATACTCTTTTTGCTATTATTTTAACGATTTTCATAATTTTATACATATATTCTTAATAAATTAGATGTATATTTCTCATATCTTTGAATGACCATTTGTGTACGAAGTGATATTTATTTTTTCCAAATCGTTAAAATATTCTTTATTTATTTATTTATTTATTTATTTTATCAATTTTAGCACTTATCATACTATTATAGTTATATTTATATAAGATTTCACCACATATAGTTACACATAATATGAAGCTATGAGATTTAATTATTTTACATTTATACATAATTGTAATGTAAACTTGTGAGATTTTAACCATAATTTTTTTTTTTTTTTGTGATCCATCATTATAACACTATTTTGTATCTTCTAGATTTTTCTCCATGATTATCTATCAAAATCTGTCTTTTGTCATAAGATCTTATTTTATCTTATTCATTGTCAATTTATTTATATATTTTCTTATCAAATTTGGTTTTATCTTATTCCTTTTTAATTTATTTATACATTTTCTTATCAAATTCAGTTTTTTGTTACATTCTTTTATCAAAATGATTAAGTTTTATCTATTTCTTTTTCATTTTTTCATATTTAGGGATTTGTATACTTATCATAGTTTAGCTATTTTTTTATTTCATACATTTTTCTTTTATATTATTACTATTTATATAATTTTTTAAAAAAATATATCATATAATAATATAATAATATATCATTAGTATATAAACTATAATACTATGAGATCTTGTGAATTTAAATTAACTATCTCAAATTATTGAATTTTGTTTCATTTTAATTTTGTATTTTAGTGTCAAAACTAATATAATTGAGAAGATAATCCATTAACATAATTGAGAAGATAATTCATTTAAATTTATTTGATACGAGATTTGAAAATTTTACATTTAAGTTGATAAAAGATTTGAAATTTGTAAATTATATATATAACATTTTTGAAGAATCCAATAAACTTTAGTAGAGTGAAATATCTAGGTTTTGTTTTAGAATTCAATTTTAATATAATTCAAATCAATAAAAAAAAAATAAAAGAAAGGAAAAAATATATATATAACCCTACAGACTACAACTTTTTTTTATCTTTTCCCATTTTTGTTGTTCGCATCATACTACTAGAAGTTAAGGTATTTTTTTTTCCTTTCTCACTTTTTTTATTTGTTCATGCCTGTCATTGGCAGCCATACAACTCCAATATATGATTTTTCTTTCCTTCAATTTGTTCTTATTCTTTGTGACAGTTTGTATTGTGATCCCTTGATGAAAAGGAAAACTGAAGGAAGAGGCGTTGTGGTTGCATGAAGAAATTCTCAAACTCATAATTTCTTTTTTAGAGGAAGACTGAAGGAAAAGGAGAAGTTTTTTAAATCCCTATTTTTTTTCTTTATTTGAGTTGTTGGTGGTTTTGGTTTTAATTATTTTTTTATTTTCTTTGAATGCTTAGAGTAGTGTAGTAATCTTATCAGGTAGATGTTGATTGGACTTTTGGTAGATGTTGATTGGACTTTTGGTAGGCTACATTGGTTACCGTGCTAATTATTTAGTTAAGTTTTTTGTTAGGTATTTATTTGTAAGTGAGGGCAGCTTTGACAATTTACCATATTATTTTTATTTAATTTGATTTTGTCATTTTCACAATTTTGAAAATGTTTTACTATTTTTTCAAATAAACCCCCAAAATTTGGTCAGCTAAAAAAAAATTAGATTAAGTGCATATGTTTAGTTATCCAAAATAAAAAAAAAAAGCCCAATCAAAATGGCCCACGGCAAAAGCCCACGGAAAGAAACGACGACGAAAATCCAGCCGAAGTCCCTCGATCGGAAAAAAAAAGAAAAGAAAAAGAAAAAGAAAACGATTTCGACGGCAACAATCAGAGAAAATCCACGGAGAGAAAGTACTAACCCTCGACAAACCATCGGAGACAAAATCCAGCCGAACCCACGTTTTCCATCGGAGACAGAAACGACGACCCACCATTTCGACTTCAACTGATGCGATTTGAGCCGATCTAGGCCGCGACTGCAACTTCTGACGCGAAGTACCGGTGTCCTATGATTTCGACTGCAAGGAGGTTGATTGCAACTTCCGAAATTTCCAGGCCAGTCTTCAATTTCGTTTCAACAAGGTAAGTCTTTCTTTAGTTTCTGTCTGTACGTGTTTGGCTCGATGTTTGGCGTGTGGATGACTGGGGGTTACTGTCTATTATTGCGTCCCTTTTATTTTGATGAATTGGACGCAGTACTTTTTTATATTTCACAGCTTTCGATCTTTTACTGTGTGTTTTTGAATCCCAGATCTTCGAGAGGAGCGGCTCCCTGAACTGGAATCGCCAAAGAAACGAAGATCTACCAACGACCCATTTCCCTAAAACGATCTGAAAGCCTAAATTCATTCTCAATCTCACCCGTTTTCTCGAATTGACGGTTACCCATATGCCCCACCCAGTTGAATCGTCGTCATCATCATCAGAGTGCTGTAATTCCCATCACCAGAAAGTGAAAAAAGTAAAACCAGGACCACGATCATCGTCATGGGAGCTGAGAAGAAATGGCTTTTCACTCTCTTCTCCGCCGTTTTCCTTTCTCTTCTCCTCCTTTTATTCTCTTCCATTTCTGCATTCAGCTCTCCGCGATCCATTCCCTCAATAGTCCACCACGGAGCTCCATATCCTCCGGCGTTTGCCTATTACATTTCTGGTGGCCGCGGTGACAAGGACCGAATCTTCAGGCTGCTGCTCGCTGTCTACCACCCCAGAAACCGGTACCTTCTGCATCTCGCAGCAGATGCTTCCAATGATGAGCGACTGCAGCTCGCCGTAGCAGTGAAGTCGGTACCGGCAATTCGTGCCTTTGAAAATGTTGACATTGTTGGAAAGCCCAATCGAATCAGCTACATGGGGTCGTCTAACATTGCCACGATTCTTCATGCTGCAGCGATTCTTCTCAAAATTGAGAGTGGTTGGGACTGGTTTATCACTTTGAGTGCCAGGGATTACCCGCTGATCAGTCAGGATGGTAATGCCAATTCGGTAATTGTTTCTTGTTGCGTTTATTGTCATACGCCAATTTGGAAAATGGAACAGTTTTTGCCATCTTTTTTTCTTTTTATCAAATTTGTGGATTACTGTTAATGTGTTTGTTTGTTTGATGGTTTGATTGTTTGGCCCATCTTCACCCAGGGGAGGTATGTATGGGAATAATTCTTGAAAGAGCTTTAATTTTTCCGATTTATTAGTTATATTATGATTATTTTGGGACTTCATAACCTGTATTAACAGAGTTGATGCAATTAGTAGGAGGATTGTTATAGACTTAGCCAATTTTAGGATCTTTCTAATTTATTAAGAGATTTCAGAATGGCATGTTTATGTTTTTTGGGGTTTCTTTTTTAAAAAAAGTATTTTATGTTTTTGGGATAGGAAGCCAACTCTTTTTAATTGATCAGATAATGTAGGTTGAATTAACTGGTTCAAGCAGAGAGAAATATTCAATGCTAATCCTTGAGAACCTCTAATCATGTTAAGTCATTTGATCCATGAAGTCTTCATATGATAGTTATTCTCTAGAATTACTCTGTTAGAGATAATAGACACTTTCACCTTCTATATTTGAGGAAACTGATGGATTGTTTTAGGTTGATTTTTTTTCTTACAGCCCTTTTGAGCCTTTGAGGTTTCACCGATTCACAGTGATGTGCAAAAACTGGAGTGTACTTTCTGTACAAAATTTGAACCATTGCCATAGCAACTCATTAACTGATCTACATTCACTTCATTGCTTTGCATTCGGGTTAACTGCAATGGAGTCTTAAAACATTTACTTCATTTTTTTTTTTCTTTTTCCATAGATTGTTGCTCAAGTTTGGATGCCATATCCATTCTACTTGTAATTTTATCTTGATCTCATTTCATAAAGGGTTTCTCTTAGACTAGAATCACTAGGAATCTTTTCTTGGAGGAACCAAATAATTCTGGCCAAGTTTGAAGTTTCATTTTATTCATTTATTCTTTTCTGAAACATTTTTATCCCTTTTCCTTTTGAGGGTGGGACTGTTATAGAGGGGCTTTTTACCAGGTTAGGGGCAAAGAATGGAAAGGTTAACGTATTGGGATCTTAAGAGGCTTTCACCGACTTGTATGAAGTATCACATAGAAAGACTTGCTATTATTTCTTTTTTGGAAGGAAGAAAGACTTGCTATTATAAGATGAATATTACTGATTTTCATTACTTGAATTTCAAAGGAGAAAACCATTATGGGTGGGCCGGTTGGCATGATGGCCAAATGATGCATGGTGTAAATAGTCTTTGAAATTTAGGTCAAACATCACACACACGAAAAAAGAGAAAAACACTTTCGAGGAAACCTCAATAATATTGTTTATATCACTGTAATTGATAAAGTTGAAGGAGAAGACTTGTATGGGAGTGGATAATTTCGTTATACACGTCTATAAGAATTACTTATGATTTATGAGACTTATTAGTTTAAAATATTAGTTCTAGGATATTTATTCTGTATCTCATCTCTTTCAAGCACTTTTTTTTTTCTTTCATCTCTTTCAAGCTTCTCAATGCATTTAAAAGGCATTATAAATTATGCAAATCTCCGAGGCTGGGAAGTTTTCAAAGTTATTCGACTTAATGATTTCCATGAATTTCTTTCCTTTTCCTTGCATAGTAACATCTTTCTTTTCCGTGCTTTCAGATCTATCACATGTCTTTTCGTCTGTTAGAAGAGATCTCAATTTCATAGATCACACGAGCAACCTTGGGTGGAAAGAGTAAGAAAATACCAATTTGCATCAGCATTATAAACTGTTCATGGTTGAATTGAATTATAATATTATCGGTGTTTGGTAATGCCAGAGGGCAGAGGGTTCAACCAATTGTAGTTGATCCAGGGCTATATTTGGCAAGGAGAACTCAAATATTTCATGCCACTGAGAAGCGGCCAACACCTGATGCTTTCAAAATTTTCACCGGTTAAGTTGATTTTGCCCCCTTCTTTTTCTGCATTTCGTTCCTTATGTAGATATAGCTATCAACATTCTACTTGTATGGTTTTCTTCTTAATCTAATGCTCTCTAAAGGATATTGTACCTAAGACCGTATCATTTGCAGGTTCCCCTTGGTTCATCCTTAGTCGATCGTTTCTTGAATTCTGTGTTCTTGGGTGGGATAACCTTCCTCGGATACTTCTTATGTATTTTAACAACATCATATTATCACAAGAAGGATACTTTCACTCTGTCATTTGTAATTCAAATGAGTTCAAGAACAAAACTGTTAATAGTGATCTAAGATTTATGATCTGGGACGATCCCCCAAAGATGGAACCACTTTTCCTCAATGTATCAAACTTTGATGTCATGGCTGAAAGTGGAGCTGCATTTGCTCGAGAATTTCATAAAGATGACTCTGTTCTGGACATGGTCGATCAAAAACTCTTGAAGCGAGGACGCAACCGACTTCTTCCTGGAGCATGGTGCTCGGGTCGGAAGAGCTGGTTGATGGATCCGTGCTCCCAGTGGAGTGATGTCAATATATTGAAGCCTGGATCTCAAGCTAAGAAGTTTGAAGAGTCCATGAAGAACCTTCTTGACGACTGGAACACTCAATCGAATCAATGCCAATGAAAGGCAATACAATGGAAACATTGACCCAAGGCTTGATTCACTCACAAGTAAGGTTACAAATCATAATATTTGATTTGATTCGGGGAGGGGGGGGTGGGCATTAGCCATGTTCATAACAGGTTAGAGAAGATAAGGATGGTTTTGGATTATAATGTAGTATTATCGTGGGGTTAGTATTTATTTAAGAGCCTCACAATCTATTCAAACAATGGGAACATTTTCCCTTCTTGTTGCCTTTATTCTACCACTCGACTCTCAATTGCTTTACCAAGAGTCATAATTCATTCATTGAATTTTCATTTATTGTGTTGCCATCTCTCTCTTTAAAAGTTGAGATTTGGTTCCCTTTGCATTGTAAAGTATAAGTTAGCACTGCAGTAGGATTGCAACAATGATTAATCTTCTTTCTTTAGTCATTCTGGTTCAGGTAGATATGTAAACAATCACTAGAAATCAAACTTCAATCTGTATTGTCTAGTTGCAATGATCATTCAACTGGGTTTATTCCGAATCGCAATTATGCCGCTCACCATTTCACGGATCATGGTACAGAGCATAGCAAACAGGATTTGGAAGCCGACTAAAATTCAATCAGGAAAAATGCTGAAATCGCCGTTTGATGGTGCTTTAATGGAGGTGTTGAACAAGCTGAGCAATGCGGGGTTTCTTGCGCTTTCTCGTTCTTCAGGTGGGCAGGTAAGTAGAAAGGCTTCAAACACACTTCAGAGAGTTACAAGTGGTTAATTGAATCCCTATGTAAGATCAAACAGTTTAATGTGATTTGTAATTTGGTGAGTGATATGAAGCACAGGAATTTTAGGTAGAGAAACACTACAAGAAGTTGTCTGTGCTGACGGTATTTTTCTCGATGCGTTGAATTTCATTGATATGTGTAACTCTTTGCCGATGTGCAATCAGGCGTATGGGAGAAAAGTATTTTCTTTAAAAAAAGGAAAAAAGAATTCGACTCTTTAACCTATCCTAACACATAATGAGCCTATCTTGAAGTGTTACTGCATTGGAAGAAGTCTTTTAACGGTGTGTTTGAATATGTTTTCAAGTATTTAATTTAAAAAATAAGTCATGGTTAATTGCTTTTGCATTTTTTTCCTTTTTTTTTTAAGAAAAACCAAGCCATTCTAAAGGGATATCAATTCATCAAATCTTCATTCCAGATTTTTACCAAAAACGTATTAGATGGAGAATTAAAAGTTCAAAGATTTCTTGAAAATTGAGAGGCATACCGTATGGTTTTTGAAATTTTGGAGACTATATATACAAATCTAAACATTTCGAAACTAAATTTATAATTCAATCTTACATGAGTTTGCGTTTCGAACGGAAAAAAATGCTTTATTTGAATTTGTGTCCCCAACTTAAAGCCCTACATCACTGGTTTCTAACGCAATATATGTCTTAGTATTAACAATTATTTTCTCTATTAGACTGTTGTTGGGTGATAACGAATGTCAACGCTATTGAATCCATATATAACATTAGGTTTTTCCAACAATACGGTGAATCATAAACAATAGTAAGGGCCACAATCCTAAAATATCCCAAAATCAAAATCTCCTATCAAAAACTCAACAAAAAGATAATCAACAAATACAAAAAAGGCCGACAAAGGAATATCATCTTCGATCATGAGAAACCTTCTTATCTTATCACAACAAATAGACTAATTTGAATTGCGACCAACAAAATCTTCGTTGCTACAAATTTGGTATTGTACATGTTTTCTTTCTTTTTCTTTCAATGTCCTCGAAATTATAATCTAAATTCTCAACGTGTATTTGTTTCGGTGTACTAAACTCAAACACATTAACTCGCATTCAACTACTAACATACAACTTCTATAAAACATTAAACTATTGGTAATAGCATTATTTTTCATTCTTCTTTTTATATCCTATATACATTGATTGAAGGGAATAATTAGGGGTGTTCAAATAATCCGACAATGTGAATTACTCTAACCATCCAACCCAAAATTTTAGATTTGGGTTGGGTTAGTTTTGTTCTTGGGTTGGGTTGAGTTAAACCTTTTCTATTTTTGTTGGGTTGAGTTGGGTTAAACTTTGAAAGAATCATATATATAATATATATATATATATATATTGCACTAATTACATTCTCATTTGGAGAAATAGCAAACCACAAAATTCTTTTGAAATATAGAAAATTGCTTGATACACATGCGGGTTAGTTTTCCATTAATTCTAAAATACCTTCACCAACCTTTTTAATTCCTCTGTAATTAATTCTATCTCTTTCTTACTTACACTGTAATTAATTTACCAAATTTATAATGTGAACTCTACTGATTTCTTGAGATTTTAATCCGGAACTAACCACCTATTTCCATTCGAAAAATTTGGCATAAATTTTGTGATTTAATTTCAAAATAATTAAAATCTATATCGCACTATCTTTAAAAAATATTTTGAATTTTTCTAAATCCTTTCCTATACTAACTTTTTATATTTATATTATACTTTCTCTTAATCCTAATAAAATAATCTGTTTTTAAATTATATTTTGAATTTTCAAATCTAATATTATATTAATAACTAATTATATTTAAATTAGAATTTCTGTTAATCATAACTAAATCATATGTTATTAAAAAAAATTTATGATTATCTTTATTATAATTTTGTTTTAAGTGTGAAATACTATAAAACATCTCATTTTTATTAGTTAGTCTTATTTTAAAATTTTGAATAATATTATTTTTTGTTTTAAAGTTTAGTTGGTAAGAATAAAAAAAAAAATTCCAAATACACTCACTCATGTGTTCCCACTTTTCTTTAACCCTAAAATGCCCTCATATAGATTTTTTGTTACATTATAACTAATTCTACTATTTGCAAATTTTTTAGCATGAATACTGATTTTCTCCTATATTATCTCCCGTACACTTTTCGAATTTTAAAAATCAAATGTAATTTTTTTTTCAAATATTATATTTGATCTTATCTTCAATTTCAAATTTTATTTTATCTAATTTTTCAATTTTCATCTTATTTAACTTATTTTATTTTTTTGTTCTCAATCAACAAACAAGTCTATTTTGGAGGCTTGACTTAATCAATCAAATCTAATAGATGAAAAGTTCGACTTAATCAACCATCAACCAAGAGTTCAAGTTGCAAAGTCTCTTCTTTTCAGAGTGATTCCTATTGAGCCATTGTAGAGTTATGCGAAGCATATGAACGGTGTTGGTATTAACCAGTTTGCCTTGGGGATCTTAAACCTACCTCAACAGATTCGATCAAAGGAGGATATACCATCACCGAATATTGTTTGTTTCTCTTCTATTCATGAGATCTTCCCAATTGACATCAACACCACATCATAATTGGTTCGTAATTTCAATTGATGATTTTTAATTGAAATTTTCATACTCCAATCTAGATCGGTTTCTTTCTTCATGAATGCAATTATTTAGATAAAGTCTTCATAGGTACAGTCCTCGCTTTCTAAATTGATATTTTGGGTCTAGAACAAGAAAATGTATTGTTATACAATTTTGGGCAAGTTCAAAAGCAATTTAGATGGTTTGATTAAGATTTTCAATTGCAATGTATTTGTTTTTAAGTTAGTGTATTTGTTGGGTATAGCTAGGAGATTAATTACAGTATATTTGTCATGTAAATATCTCCAAAAACTTTCACAAGACCTTTTATGACTACCAAACCCTTATTCGAACTACTGTGTAACAAATTTTTTCCTTTGCATGTTTCTTTTATCATATATCTTTATTTTCTTCTAAAATACATCCCTTTTTTAAATCATAAAATCATATTATTATTATTATTCAAATATCAAAACTAAACCATTTTTTTCAAATATCATTGATTTATTTTTTTTTTATTTCTTTAATATTTTTCAACTTATTTTATGTTTTTGCATTTTGATTTTTTAACTAGTTTGAAATGTTTATACCATCAAAATATGTGCATGTATATATATATATATAATGGGAGTTGACTTTTTTTTTTATAAAAAAACTTACATTAATTTAACCCAACAACACTACACGCTTTCCCCATCTTCGTCTTTGAGCCGATGGCTTCCTCAAAGTAACAGAGTGAAGAGTGAAGACAAACCAATCACATTTAAAGTAGTAGAGTGGAGGAAATTATAGTTGCGATGATAGATTCATAGGCAATAATTCTATTCAAGACAACATCATTGCTAGGGGTTAAGGTTGACGACAGAAGTTGTGTCGGAGGAGTTGAGATAGAAGAAGATGGAACTGGAATGATGAAGGAGCAATAAATGAAGCCAGTGGAGAAGGAGTTGAAGTCGAAGTTGGTTGTGAAGTTTTGGTGGAAGTAGAGGGAGCCACACTCGACGGAGCAAGAGATGAAAACAAAATTGAAGCTGGAGGTGTCGCCACTATTGATGGAGGAGCCGATTTCGGAGAGGAAAATGCGGCGACTTGATTGGAGAAGAGGTTGGTGCAGTGCTCAGAGTCTGGTCAAGAAAGACACTGATAGTCTCTAGATGTTTGTTTTAATTACAGTGTAATTACGAATATTATTTAATAAGCCAATTTGTTATCTCATTTGTATGGCCTGGGGTAGTTAAGACTTTTATAAATTCGTTTATTTTTTTATTTTTAATTCATTTTTCCATTTTTACGAATGAAAAATTGATATGCTACTTTTACAAATGAAAATTTAAAATATGCTATTCCTTTTGTTAGCCCTTATTTTTTTAAAAAAAAATTGTTGGGTTGGGTTGGGTCGTGGGTTGTTAAAAAATTGGATTGACCCAATCTAACCCAACATATATGTATATATGTATATACATATATATGAGTTTGATTACTTTGTATTAATTAATTTGTGAATTTTTAATACTTTTTCTTTTAAAATTGTTATGATATTTGTCTTTGTTTAAAATTTGCAATAAATATCATAGATATTTGATATTTAGCATTGGAATTTTATGACATTTTAGTTATTAGTCATGTGTTGTATATATTTATATATTTTTAATTAAAGAAAAAGTTATAACCCAATAACCCACTCAAGCAAACCCAAATTTTAAGGTTTGGATTGGGTTGGAGACTTTATTTGGGTCCTTTGGGTTGCCAACCCAACCAACCCAAATTTTCAGATTGGTCCAAAAAATGCCTTCAACCTAATCCAACTCAATTCATGTACACCCCTACTCGAAAATTCAAATATATAGTGTCTATTATATATATCAAATATATATTGTTTTCTTCTCTAAAGCTTTTTGTCGATTATTGCTTTCATTTATGAAGGCAACAATCTTTCAGATTTTAAATAAATCTTGATGGGGCAAAATAGTATATATAAAACTGAATATAATAGTAAACTGATTACACCTCAATAACTAGAAACAATACACTCAATGTATAATATTCAAACCTAAACGAAAGCTAGATATGAAAATAACAAAAACTTGAAAGAGCCTCAAAACCTTTGGAGACTCAAAATGTAGTCGAGACACATTTCTGGTAAGCGTTGTGTTAGAAATGGCAGGACCCTAAGAACGACGAACTGTAAACCATCAAGGCACGACGGTCAAGCGAAGCAAAACCTGCAAAACAGAAACTCGTTATATGTCACACCCCACCCCAGACCACCCTCTTAGCCTAGGAAAGAGCGTGACTGCAGTAGTTATCAACCATTTCGTTGACACTTACTGCCTAATAACTCTTGCGGAAATAACTCTGATACCAATGTACAAATTGAACAATCAACTGATTAAGTAGGCTCATTTTATTTTACAACAATGTAACGTTTATACAACTCAAAGACTTAATAACAAAGTTTACAACAACAACCGTAAAACCCTTCGGAAGTGTAACTGTGGCATGTGGCAGACCTTGACCTTAGCAGCACCCTGGAACTCCTCACCTTTCGCTACCTGGGAAGAAAAGAAAAACATTTGGAAAGCATGAGCTATAAGCCCAGTGAGTGACCAGAAAACTGATTTTTATCAAAAGAACTACCCCACACTTGTACTTTTGCTCAGATACCTTCTCAATTGTGTCCTTCAGTATCAAGCTACTCAGATACCTTCTCAAATGTCCTTCGGTATCGAGTTTCAAGTAAAACTAGTCATACAATGATTTTCTTTAATAAAAATTAGAAAACATGTCTTTATCTGAAAGATCTTTCTTTAGCACATGGTTTCTTAAAACATTTTAAATATTTTAGTCACTCACCTTGATCGTTTAGGAACCTTTCTCTCTAGAAGTTCCTTTGTCACCTCGGGCTCCCTTTTGAACCCTAAAATCCAGATTCAAATTAAAGCTCAGATTACTCATAGTTATAAACTTTATCTAGAGATACTTACTTCTACACATATACTTTAAAATGTCTCAGGAATCTTACCCTAAAATCTTAACTCATAACTTCTCGTGGTTTGGCCGGAATCATCAAAACATCAAGACTAGCCCAGCTTACCCGACAGCTCGACCCCTTCTGTCTTTTCCTCATTCTCCAGACTGATTCCTTAGAGCTTCTTCTCCGGCAGCTTCACCATGAAAACTAGACTCTTTTAACTTTCAGATGGCTTTGGAATAACATCAAACGCACGAGTAAATTAGGAGAACTCCTTGTTCCAAGTTGATGTTACTTCCTGTCTTTTCTGCCCGACAGCATCTCCCCTCTTGGAACTTCTTGACCAACGCATGGTCTTGCTACCAATGCATGGTCTTCTCCAAATTAGTCCTCACACACTCTTCTTTATGTATTTTGAAGATAATTTGAGTTTTCATCTGAAATCCTTGGCTCTATTTATAGGCGTCCAAGATTGCTCCATGGCTGACACCTCTTACTTAGCCGCATGACTAAGTGTCTCTTCCTTACATCATCAACGCAATCTTGCATCAGCATAAGTCAAAGTGTCTTCTTCTCCTTTCACCAATGCATAGCCCCCATCCTTTACATGTCTTCTTATGCCTCCACCTAATTTGCTTAAGGTTTAAGAATTCCTCCTAGCAAGCCACATGTCTGGATGACATCCTCCATGAGTTCATCCTTCTTATGCGTCCACAAACCCTTGGATGTTTAACACATATTAGGCCATCAACACATAGTCCATACTCAATGCATATCCTATAATCAATGCATAGCAAGCCAATTCATTACCATCGCAATCCAACTTAGCCATCGCAAGAGCTAGCCATCACCAACGCATAGGATGGCCGCTCATCCTCGATGCATGGCTCACTAGGTATCACCACAAGGCATGCTCGGCGCATGGTGCTTGGCATAGGCGCTAGCCACTCGACGCATGAGTGTGTGGCTTAGGTGATGGCCATCGACGCATGGGCGTGCTTGGCCTCATGGGCATGGCCGTTCGACAAGGCGCTCGGCAAGCTTGGCAGTGCTTGACACATGGGCTGGGTACATCGACGCATGCCTGGGCAGTTTGGCCGAGGCTGCTCAACGCATGGCTGGGCGTCTGGCCAAGGCTGCTCGACGCATGGCTGGGCATTTGACCGAGGTTGCTCGACATATGGCTGGGCATTTGGCCGATGGCATGCCACCCTCCAGCCCTCGTGCCATCCCAATGCCTCACTTCCATTTTCCATCATCCAACGCATCCAACGTATCCAACGTATCCAATGCATCCATCATCCAACGCATCCAACGCATCCATCATCCAACGCATCCAACACATCCAACGCATCCAACACATCCAACGCATACAACGCGTCCAATGTATCCAACGCGTCCAACGTATCCAACGTATCCAATGCGTCCAATGCATCCAACGCATCCATCCAGCCTAATTGTTGTGGTCTAACCTCTAAGGCATGTGTCACTCCCACTTCAACTTCTCCCTTGGCCTTAATAATCTCTCCAAGATCTGTATGGCCAATGCATGGCAATGCCTAGTCCAACACTTATCAATTTTTCATTCAATTAAAGCTTAAACTCAACTATTCAAGGAAATCTATTCAACACTAGAAATTTCCTTCACTTCAACATAGGATTTAACTTTTACTTTGTTAATTTCCTTAACCACCTGCTAAGTAGTAAAAATGGAAATCCGGGTTTCACATTATAGTTGAGTCGCGGAGCTCACTCTCTTTAAGACGTTTCATGGCTCTGCCCAGTGTGCAAGTAGGTCTGAAACTGCCACGTCGTTTCCCAGGATAAAACAGCCAAATGACAAACTAATCGGAAATGCACCATTACCGATTAGAATATACACCCTTTTAACTCATTGCTCGAAAAGCTAAGATGGAGAAGGAGAGGAAATTGAAGTGGGAATTTACAAAATGAATTATATGTCTTACAAACTGTTGAAGGCCTCGCCTTTTATAGGCCTTCAACGTCGAAAATTGGACCGTTTTAAATAATCAATTGGACCGTTTTAAAATTAATCAACGGACCATTTTTAAAATTATCAATGGACCGTTTTAAAAATAATCAATGGATCGTTTTTAAAAATAATAAATGGACCGTTTCCCCTTTTAGTTAAATAATAATAATAAAATATTTTATTATTTTTTATTAAAAAAATCATCACATACACACGCCTCGCCCGATCGAACAGACGGCGGCGTGCGTGTGGGGATGACCACCGAACCCACATTAGTCTATCTCCTTACTCCCTCCAAAACATAGGTACCCCTTGGGGCCCAAACCCAAAACACAAGGTTGGAGTACATAAATGAGACTTCCAACACCAAATTTTCCAATGTGGGATTCTCCAACCAAAAAGTTGGTTCCCTCTAGTTTTGAAAGTTAAATTTGCACCAAACAATCCACCACTTGGAAATTTAAACAAAACGAAAAGAGAGAAAATATTTTCATCGAGCAGTATCAATCTATACAACACTGTGCATAAGCAAAGGTATCTTACGACTTGAACCTTTACATAGTGTAGATGATTCAGAATATACTAGAGTAACCCTTGATTTTGAACTCTATCTCTAATAGCATCTCACACAGAGTGTCATTAGGGTGTAGTACGAAAGCCCGTGCTTTTAAGGCCTAGCACGTGAATCCCGGTTTAGTGAATGCTCTAGAGAGTTTTCCTAAAAACTCCATAGGAAGTGGCCCTCACTTCCACATTCACACAGGTGAGTCTGTCAAGGGTACTCCTGTAGCTGGGTACCCCGCTTTTTATCAAGTATAGATCTCATTAAGAACTGAGTTCAACCTTTCTTACGCTTCAGGATATCATGCTCAGACTTTAAGTCATAGAAATGGAACTCTGTGTTTGGTTTAGCATGATTCTCTATATATCACTCGTGATCAGTTATTACCCGTTGAACTTGTTTCTTGGGATCTCCAATCTACAGGTTGGGTTTTCCTCACTATGATTCATTTTTCGATAGACATGAGTCTCATCCTTTCTGAGGTTCTGAAAACCTTTTCTCTGGCCAGTCCTTTCGTCAAAAGATCTGCCAAATTTTCATCAGTCCGTATATAATCCACTCTAACTGTACCAATAGTGAGAAACTCTCTAATGGTACTGTGCTTACGACGTATTTGACGTCTCTTTCCGTTGTAGTACGGTTCTGAACTTTTGCGATTTCTGCAGTACGATCGTAATGGATCAATATAGCTAAAACCGGCTTTTTCCATTAGGGAATCTCTGATAGCAGACTTCTAAACCGACCTGCTTCTTCACTAGCTGTCGCTAGTGCTATCATTTCTGACTCCATCGTAGATTGGGCTAAAATAGTCTATTTATTGGATTTCCAAGAGACAGCTCCATCAGCTATATTAAAGACATAGCCACTTGTAGCCTTTGAATCATCCGAATGAGAGTTCCAATCAGCATCACTGAACCCTTTCAAGACAGCGGGAAACTTTTGATAATATAATCCTAGGTTTTGGGTTTTCTTTAAGTATCTCATGACCCTTTCTATAGCATTCCAATGCTCTTTACTAGGTCTGCTTGTAAACCTAGAAAGTAGTCCTACAGTATAAGCTATGTCAGGTTTAGTGCAGTTGGTAGCGTATCTAAGACTGTCTATGATGCTCGCATACTCAGATTGATTAACACTGTCACTAGTGTTCTTGAACAACTTGACACTAGGGTCATAAGGAGTACAGGCTGGTTTACACTCAAAGTAATTATATTTCTTTAGAATCTTTTCTACATAGTGAGATTAATCTAAAGAAATTCCCTTTTCAGATCTATTTACTTTTATGCCTAAGATTACACTAGCTTCTCCTAAGTTTTTCATGTCGAAGTTCGCACTCAATATTGATTTTACATCATTTATGACATGCAAGTTCGACCCAAAGATCAATAAATCATCTACATATAGATACAAGATAGTGCAGAGGTTATTATCAAACTTATGGTAGATACATTTGTCACTTTCATTGACCTTGAAACCTTTAGATAAGATCAGGTTGTCAAATTTTTCATGCCATTGCTTAGGAGCTTATTTTAGTCCATAGAGAGATTTGTCTAATTTTCACACCTTATTTTCTCGACCATGGACAACAAAACCCTCAGGTTGTTCCATGTAAATCTCTTCTTCAAGTTCACCATTTAGGAAAGCGATTTTTACATCTATCTGATATACTACGAGGTTATAAAGGGCAGCGAAAGAGAACAGGACACAGATAGAGGTAATTCTAGTGACAAGGGAGAAGGTGTCAAAGAAATCTACATTTTCTCTCTGTCTAAAGCCTTTCGCTACTAACCTGGCTTTAAATTTGTCGACAGTCCCATCAGGTCTAAGTTTCCTCCTTAAGATCCATTTGTACCCTATTGCCTTACATCCTGGGAGTAGATCTACTAAGTGCCAAGTCCTATTTGACTCAAGTGAGTCCATCTCATCATTTATGCTTTTTTGCCATAGGTTGGCGTCTACTGAGGACAGAGCAGCTCTTAGATCTTTAAGGTATTCTTTTACATTGTAGGTCAGAAAGTCATTTCCGAAATCTTTAGCGGTTCTAAATCTTTTGCTTCTTCTAGGTTCTGGGTTAGTCTCCTCTCTAGGGTTAGGATTTCTAACTAGGGTTATACCACTTGAATCAAAGCCCCCACTATTCCTTGATTTAAAAGGAAACCTATCTTCAAAGAAGTCGGCATCATTTGACTTAATGATCACTTGGTTCACTAGATCATAGAACCTGTAGGATTTACTATTTAAGGCATAACCTATAAAGACACACTCGTAAGCTCTACTAGTCAACTTTCTCCTTTTTGGGTCAGGAATCCTTACAAATGCTAAACAATCCCATGTTCTAAAGTAGAACAAGTTTGGTTTCTTATTCTTGAGAATTTCGTAAGATGAAGTTTTATTTTTATATTTCAAAATTCTATTTAGGACATAACACACGGTAGGACGATTTCACCCCACCAATAAGACGCAACTTCTGAACTAAGTAAAATAGCAACTACTAGCTCAACTAAAGTTCTATTTTTCCTTTCGGCTTTTTCGTTCATTTCAGGAGAATAAGGTGCAGTCTTTTCGTGTATTATTCCATGTGAGTTAAAGAATTCATTAAAACTATCCAAGTCGTACTCAGTTCCCCTATCCCTACGAAGTCTTTTAGCTTTTCTATTAAACTGATTCTCTATTTCATAAATAAAAAGTTTGAAGACATCAAAAGCATCACTTTTGTTTTTCAGCAGGTGTACAAAAGTAAAATCAGAGCAGTCTTCAATAAAAGTAATAAAATATCTTTTACTGTTCCTAGTCAATATGCCATCAAATTCACAGACATCAGAATGAATCAAATCTAGAGGTTCAGAATTCCTAAGTACAGATTTATGTGGAGTTTTAGTAATTTTAGCCTGACTACAATATTCGCATTTATCAAAATCATTCGTGGATAACTTAAGTATCATTTCCAGCCTAATCATGTTACTAATTAAATTCTTATTCACATGACAAAGTCTAGCATGCCAAA